>NW_005054373.1:3433122-3450369 GCF_000277835.1 Geospiza fortis
AACTCGGCTGCCCTCGTCGGCTCCGGGGTGCCGCTTGGGGGGAAGCATCAACACCAAGGCAAAGTTAGTTTGTTGTGATTGCGAGAGAAATAACCCATCTGGGCTTAGGGTTTTCACTCTCCCTTGCCCCAGTGTGCCGCTGGTGAGGGTGACAGTGTGGCAGGAGGAGGCGCAGCAGCGCTGGGAACTTGCTGCTTTCACCTTCCTGTGCTTTCATTTTATTTCATTTTGTTTTTTAAAAGCATGAAGCAAGTGAAGCGACAAGAGGAATCCATTATGCAAATCAGGTTACATTTGCATAATGTCTCATGACTGGAATATGCAAATGAGTTGTATAATTTATGAGTGCCAGTGTCTGTCTAAAAGTGTTTCCCAGAATTTATAAAAACTGCAGCGTGGAGAGGCAGCTGCTGGCTGCCCTGCCAGGAGGGTCCACACTTGCTTTGCAAAGTCCGCCTGAGTCTGGGAGTGCAAACGTCTGGGAATGGGAGTGGATCCCCCCTTCCCACCCTGTCCTCTTGCTTTATTTATTTCCCATTACTCCCTCCACCACGCTCCCACCTGCTCCCCTCGAACTTCTCTGAGGAGGCCGGGCCCGGGCAGCGGGCCGGACGGACGGGCTGGATGGACGGGCAGCCCCACAGGTGGCTCAGCCGGGCTCCCTCGCGTCCCTGGGGCTGTCACCGGCCGCAGAGCCCGGCGCTGCTCAGGTGAGCGCTGGTTTGCTCTGTGCCAGCTCCATCCCTGCTCGGATCTGAGCCCTGTGACCCTGGGGACAGCTGCAGGCTCAGCGCAGGGCTGGCACTGCCAGCCGAGGGACCCGGAGGGTCCTGCCCAACGCCACGGTGTCAGCACTGGAAAGGCTCTGGAATATCCGGACATTCAGGCAGGTATTAAGACATTTTATTTTCTTTTCTCCCTCTTCTTTGCATGTCTGGTGACATGGGGAGCACCAAGAGGGTGCATTTGGGATCTTGCACCTGGGCAAGCCACTGTTTTGAGCTGTCTGCACAGGGATAGATAATAATGTGCAGGTCCGTGGAAAGCTGTGTGGACCACAGCCTGCCACTCTGGGCAGCATCTGAGGAGAAGCAGCAGGATGGGAGAACCCAGGGGTCAGGAGAGCTCAGTGTCAGCCTTCCTCAGCTCTGGGAAGTCCCTGAAAGGGCTTTTGGGCAAGAAAGTGTGATTTGCTGTTCTCAAGAGTCTGTTTCAATTGGAGAATGTTTGTCTCCCTGGTTCCAAATCATTTTTGGTGTTAGATGTCTCCAAAGTGAAGAATCTCACACTTTCCATCATTTTCAAAACACTGTGGCTGTGCATGTGGTTTGTTTAGTGGATGCAGGTACAGGCTGTGACAGTGGCAGCCACACTGAGCATCCCCAGGACAAAGCAGTGAGTTCATAGACTGTGCTTTTACCTGTGGCTGCAGATTTCTGGTGTGGGAATATGAAGAGATCCTCCACATCAGGTACAAGGCAAACCATCATGTAGTCTGTGTGATGCGCCAGTGAGAGGCAGCAGCACAGCCAGGCTCTGCAGCATCTTATGCTTGTTGCTGCTCAGGGTTGGTGCCTGCCCCTGCACCCAGGGGTGACTGAGCACCCAGGGGTGACTGTCACCCAGCACCCAGGGGTGACTGTCCCCATGCTGGTCCTTGCTGGCACAGAAAAGCAGCTGAGTCTGACCTGGAGAAGGTGCAAGGGCAGGGAACAACTGGTGTGTCCCCCTGGAGGTAGGGGGCTTTGTGGAGAGCAGGAAGGGCTGAGAGCAGTGGGAGGAAGTGGGATGGTGGCCCTGGGAAATTTCCCACAGCTCCATGATCAGTGGATCCATCCTGCAATGCCAGGAGTCAGAGATTTTTAACCTCAAGACAAACCACCCTGTTTCATTAGTCACAAAGGCTCCTGCAGGCTGGAAAGGAGAGAAGGATGTCTGCTTCCCTGTTGGGGTCTTCAGTGTAGCACCAGCAGATCCTACACTGGACTGGTGTGGTCTTCCAGATGGGGACCAGGGATGGGCAGGCTGTCAGGGCTGCCCAGCACCAAGGCTGGGCCATGGCTGGCAGGAAGAGCTCTTGCTGTGGGGCAATGTGCAGGTGCCAGGGGTACTCACTCTGTTTGGGGAGAGCCCATGCTGTGTCTGGAGCTGCCCCAGCGTGTCCTGGGCTGCATGGGGACCGGTCTCAGTCTCACTCCTTGTGCCAAGGGCTGCATGGGGAGCTGGTCCCAGTCCCCATCCTGCTCTGGGCTGTTCAGTGGGCTGGTGCTGGTCCCCAGCTCACACTCTATGCTGCTTTCTGATATTTTTATGAAACATCAAAACACATGAATGTTCTGTTGTGGTTTTGATGCTGCACCAAGGGCTGGAGAATATTTAGGGATGAAAAAGCTTTTTTGGGTGGGAGAAGGAAAGGTCATCCAGAACCAAAACCTCTGTCTGCCAGACAGGATTGTCTGGTCTCTGTAAGTCAGTAACAAGGGACAGCTCATGGGGAACCTCTCACACTGCTGCTCGTTCATGGTCTGGGTTTCTATTGAGGTGGTGGCTTTTGCCAGCTCAACAGAGCACACCTGACAGATTCCTGTTGCTCTCTTCCAGAGTTCTCCTGTGGTTCCTCACCTGTGGCATTGGAAGAATTCCCTGCAGCTCCATCCTTGAGACTTCCTGGGGCCTTTGTGTGCAGGACTTGCTCTCTGGCCCTCAATGAGATAAATTGTCTGAAACACAGATCCAGGGCCTTGGATCTGTGGCTCCTCTGTGCCTGGGGCTCCCCAGCAGAGCACAGTGAGCCATACTGGCATTGCCTGTTGTTATCATTTCCAACAAGGGTTCCCATTCAGCTTAGAGTCACTCCACCTCCTGCTTCCATGCTTCCAGTACCGATGCTGTTTGAGCAGTAGGATACAGAGAGCCCCCAGGAAGCTGCAGCTTCCTTGCCACCTCTCCTGGGCAAGGCATGCACCATCAGGCAATGCCAGCCTCGGCTGGATGGATAATCCCAATTTTCCACTCCTGTTGATGCCAAGCTCTGTGGCAGTGGCAGCTGCTGATGCCGATGCAATGACCCACATTCTGAGCTGGCAGCTTTTTCCCTGCCTTACTTAGTCTTCCAGAAGGAGGGTGACATACAGACAGACTCTAAGCACTGTCTGAGCAGGTCCATGAGGGCACCAGTGTGCCAGCAAAGAGCATCAGCCATTGGCATCACATCACCAGCCTCGGCACACCTGATGGATGTGCCCAGCATTAGGAACAGCATTAGGAACAGCTTGCCTGCATGGGCCTTTTTGCCTGATGGTTATAGTTAAAAACAGTTCTAAGCAAAGCGTGTAAAATCTTTAAATCTTTAACAAATCTCTCATAATTCCCAGCTAAATAGATTAAAGCTGACTGCAGGCTTTAAAAAGAAGCAAGCTGATCACTTGCAGGACAGAGAAAATAAATAAAATTAAAACAATCACAGTGTAAATGTGCAGCTCCCATGTTCCTGGTGCAGATAAAATTAGGGTGGCAGGATGGCAGCCAGACCACTGGTGCTGGTTTGATGGAGGCAAAGATTCAGTGAGATGAGGCAATACAGCACAATTCTGTATCCAAAGAATTACTCAAAAGCATCAAAGATGCTGCAGGCAGATTTTATCAGGATGCTGCACACCTGGGGAACAAAGTGGTGCTGTGTGGACAGCTTCTTCAGCAAAACAGGACAGGCTGCTGAATTCCCAGGCAGAAATCAGGATCCTTGTTAAGATTCATCCTGGTGTTAAGGTCCTGAGCATCAGACCAGCCTGTTTGTGGCTCTGGTACTCTCTTCACAGTGCTCACTGCAGCTGATGTGTGTTTGTAAAGATAGCTCAGATTGGAAATTATATGGTTAAATATCTTGGCTCAGTGGAATTCAGCCACTTAGACTTTTCTTCAGTGACTGAAGGAGCAGATTTTGTAGGATTAGGCTCCTATCTGGAGAGATCTGGTGTTTCTGTTCCTTAGAACCATGTGTTCCTTTCTTAAGTGTGTATTTCAGTGTAAGGTAGAGGAGCAGCACTGGCTGCAGCTGTCACACACAGGTGGAAGCCCTCCAGCCAAGCCAGCAGTGCTGCTGCAGGTGATCCCTGCGGTGACTCGGCAGTGCCAGTCAGTGCCAGCTGCTGCTCCCCTGTCTGCCTGCTCACACGCTGCCTGTGGCTCCTGCTGCCCAGGCTCTCTGTCGCCCTTTCTCCTGCTTTGCCCAGCCTAGTGGTGCCCACTCGCTTTGCCAGCTCAGTGATTCTGTTTGCTTTGCTTTGCCGCTGTCACTGTGCTGTCCCCAGACCCAGCGCTGGGACTTTCTGCTCCAGTACCTACAGATGTGTCTCAAAGGAAGCACCATGATGACCCCTGCTACAAACCACAGCAGGATCTCCTGCTGCTGCCATCATACACTTGAATGGAAGCACTGGTGTTTGATCCTGAAGATCTGGGATAGCAGCAGGTTCTTGGGGGTTGGTGGTGAGCCAGAGAAAAGGGTGATGCAGGACAAATCTTCTGAAGGGACAAAGGCTGCTCACACTCACGAGCGTATGCCCAGAGAAGGGGGATTTGGCACTCCCCCACTTTGGCAGGTGGTGTTTGGCTCTTTGAGAGCAGCTGAGATTTGGGAGGGTTTTGCAAACTGAGTGGGTGGTCACGTCCCTTGTCCCTCTCCCATCCTGTGAGGTGAGCAGAACAGACCTGGCACAGGTGACTCAGCCTGGGTCCTCACTGCTCAGAGAGCTTTAATGGCAGAAGGAAGAAGCTGAAGTTTCCAAAGCTGCCCCAGAAAAGGGCTCCTAAAATGGTGACACTTCTGTTCTAATGAAGTTCAGGATGGAGATGGCTCAAAACAAGGATGGGAGGGTACCCTGCCTTAGCCCAACTCTGCCAAAATGACAAGAGGTTCATGTTGTTGCTCTCAGGTGACCGTAGAATATTGTACTCAGATACTGTACTGAGGTGACATCTGCTCCCCTTCCTCCCAAACAGGCAGCTTCCTCACCCTACAGACTGCCCCAGGGCACAATAAGTAGGTTAATGCCTGCTTTAGGGGTAGCCTGAGGGTGAGGGCTCTCTGCAGCAATAGCAGAGTGAGGTTTCCTCTGTGCCTGTGTGAGTTCATGTGTAGGGATGCCTCCAAGGCAAATGAATTCCTACTGCTCCCATTGCATCACTGTGTGCCTCTTCCTCCTTCTTTGGGATGGTGATGCTCCTTGGGATGACAGAGCTTTGATTTTAGTTCTGCCAGGCTCATATGCTTTCCTTTGCATGGTTTTTCCATTTGTCATTTGTTCTTCCATTTCCCTGCTTCCCAGTCCTCATTCTGGCCAGGCAGGGAGTGGGAGCTCCAATGGTTGTGTTGGCCATGCCTCATGCTTCTCATGCCTGTTTCTTCTATGGCCAGACTGGCTTCCAGAAAGGAAAACAAACCAAAACATGTCATTCGTTTTGAATTACAAATCTGGGTGTTCAAAATGCATGAAATGAGAAATTTCAGGTGCTTACTGCAACATGAATCCACCTGTGTTGGACATGAGTGGCATTTCCTATTTATGCTCAGACTCTTGAATACAAAGTTAAAACAGATGTCAAGGCAGCTGTGGATGGGGAAAATAGCATCAGGTTGGAGAACAGGGAGGGTTTGGTGTGTTCATCATTACAGACTTTGGCTGTAGCAAAGGAAAGTTAAAGAGGTGCCTAGAACCAGGTATTCAAAATTAATTTCTTATTTGTATAGTAATGTGTGAAGTTCCTGTGTTTAATTTGCATGTAAATATTGACTTATATTGTTACATAAAAGTAGTATTGACATTTTCCATGGAAAGATTCTCTTTTTGATTGCTTGACATTTCTTGGCCTACATTCCCAAACCACAGGACCTGCCATGCTGGTGTGACTCAGCCCAGCCTCAGGTGTGAGTGCCTGTTCTTTGGTGGCCTGCTGTGTGCACAGATCCTGCAATGGAAATGGATCAGCATGTGGCAAACATGGAGGGTGCTTGTCATGTGAGGGGTTCCTCACCCCTCTGTTGTGGAACCTGAAAGTGTTGGTGGATGGCAAGCAGTGGCTCCAGAGCTGCCTGGAGTGGCCTGGGGTGGCCTTTAGTGCCAGATGCAGCCACAGGGGTGGAGTGGTGGTTGTGTCACTGGAGGCAGCACACAGGCCAGGATCCTTGCAGACAGCTCCTTGTCCGCAGCCAGAGCAGGAATGTATTTCTTTGTGGAATTGCTGAGCACTCACAGCTTTGCATTAAACATACAAAGTGCTATAAAGTTGTTAAGTGCATCACAAATTAGAGCTAGACGCCTTGAACCAAAATTAGAGGACAAGTCTTGCTCTTGAGTCTCTCTGTGTCTCTACTTGGCACTTGGAAAGTGCAGATGATGAAACTTTTTTCTTGCAAGGGTGTTGAGATTAGGGACTGCCTTTGGAGAATGAGAGTGATGAATGTCATAGAAATGTCACAAGCAGATTAATAGCAAAGTTCTGTGAGAGGTTTGAAAAGTGGGCACTAAATGCAAGTTGGAGCTGGAGCCACACACTGAGCTGTGGTAGGAAGCACTGACTGATGCCTTTTCTGTGCATGTATGAATTAATAAGTACAGGATAGTGTGTGATGTGCATCAGAGCCCATAGCAAATGCTTATGCAGAAGATCCCAGATTATTTTGGCAAGCTTGATTCTGTCATATCCAATGTTCCAATAATGTCTTGTAATTGTAGTGTTTTTCTAAAATAGTTCTACTGTAAGCGCTGTTCATAAATTGAGAAATTCCATCTGCACTTGTGCATGTTTCCATACTTAGTCCACCTAATGAGAACTGCGAGGTTCATCATCCTTTGAAAGCTTTCTCAGTAGTAAATGTGATCAGAGACACCAGAGCATTCTCTTGGCTATCAATCTGCAGATAATAGAAGGTCCATTTCTTAGGTACACACAGAAAAGGAGAAGAAGAAATACTGGCTATGACATAAAATGAATTGTCTTCCTCCATGCCCTTGTAACCTAGGGCATGTAGTGCAGGCTGCCAGCCATCGCTTTGCAGATTTAGAAGTGCTGGAATCTCTCTGTCTGTAGCAGGCTGCCTGATGGATTGGTGAGTAATGGACTCAGGGAGTGCATTACCAGCACCCAGACTAATGGCTAGCACTTGCCCATGGCTTTGGCTATAGATCATCCTCTGTGCTATTCATAAGCTCTTGCCAGTCTGTCTCTGGCACTCGTGCTGCTGCTGTAACACCGTTTGCCTGAATCATTCTGCACCAGCTGCCACGCTTCCAGAAGGTGAAGAGGGGAGGAGAGTGAGTACCAGCTCTCACTCTTTGGAGGACAGGTTAAAGGATAAGGTGATGGGCATGATACTCGCTCACCCAGTGTTGCTAGCACAGTAGCCTGGAAAATGCATTTGAGTTTGCTATTCACCATGAGGCACTGTCCCACCACTGCCTGAGGAACCTGTGCCTGGGATCTTTTCTTTCCTAGGCAGACCAATGTTATGGGTCATGGCAAGATAGGAAGGGGAGGGAGAGGTGGTTGGGGTGCTGGGTATGCCTCTGACATGGCTTCTGGAGTGTTGGAAGAAATGTCTGGATGGTGCTGTCAAGATTTGGCTGTTTGTGAGCTAAATGAGATAAAACCAGCCTTCAAAGGCAAAGACCATCTCCAGGGCTGAGCTCTGGGCTGGCTCGGATGGACAGGGTAGGTGTGTGCAGAGGGGAATGAATTGCTTCAGTCCTGCCTGGCTCAGGAGTTTTTACTCTTCCTTTAGATTCCATGACATGAGTAGGACTCCAGGGTTGTGGCTTCCTTGTGTGATTGGGATGAGCTGGATTCCTCTTTCCTCCTGTCACTTGGACCACTGCACAGCCATGAGGAAAGAGCAATCCAGTCAGCTATTGGTTTAAACTGGGGACCCACCCCACAGCCAGGGGTGTGAACCTGTTCCAGTTCCTGAGTGCAGCCCGATCCTATTACTGATAGTGGAGGTGTAAGAATTGCTCTGCTATTCTGGGCTCTCTGGCTTTGTATTTTTTGCAAGTTATTTAAATAAATTTCTGCTGTTTTTCTTAACATATTCCTGATGAGTTTTTGGAAAGGGATGAAGTCTTCATCTAAGGAATTTCCTCTAGAGCAGTCATAGTAAAGATTGCTGCTGAAACCAGACAGCAGAAACAAAATTGTAAAAACACTGCAGATGAGGGAGGGACGTTTTTCAGTTCCGGGAGTCCTGTGCAATAAGAAATAGCCCAGACTGAGCAACAAACACTTTACATTTTCTAGTACTACTTTACTTCAGGTGTTAGGGACGTTGTGCCTTTTAAGAGGATATTAACAATGGCGCAGATGTTCTTGGGGAGCTAGATATTACACTCTTTTAGAGAAAGACCTCTTTGTACCAGGGCTTTCATTTAGGCACTTCATAGGAAGTTGGGCACCTTTCCATTGCCGGGAGCAAGGAGCAAATTCTGGTTCTTTGCATTTTTCAGATTAATTCCACCAAAAGTCACCATTAATTCACCAGAACTCTGGGGGTATTTTGGAAACTGAAACAGGTGGCAGATTCAGATTGTTGCAAAGAAGGGTGATGCTGCTGAACAGGAGAAGCTAAACCCAGAAATTCCCAGTGAGCATTATCCATCAGTTTATTTGCCTGCTATTTTGGGAAGTGTTTCTGGTAATAAAGCATCATCAATCTATTATTTCTTTTGGCCAATCTCTCTCAGCCTGCCTATATAAAACTCATTGTGGCCTATATTTAACTGAGAATAACCTCTGCTTATTTCCTCTCTTCCACCATGAGTTTTATTCCTTTAACAAGCACAACAGCATGCTGCTCCAGCTTCAAAGAGAAAATTAATTCCGTCCGCAAAAGGGTCAAGTGCTGGAAAGTGCATAGCAATGCAGTTTGCATGGCAGGATCCAGGAGATATGATGCTAATAAGATTCCAAGATGAGAACAGCAGACTGGCTCTGGGGATTCACATGAAGGGTTCTGTAAATTTTAAAAGAAATGGTCTCCAAAAACTAATGATGTCTGCTTTCCAATTCATTAATAATGTGAAGCAGGGAGATGGGAGTGAGAACAGGCCATGCTTTGAAATATCAGAATGTAACGAGGAAAAAACCAGCGAGAGCTCATCTCACCGGGGTCATAAAGCTCGGAGGAGCAGGCGGCTGCAGGGGAACACAGTGTCGGTGCCTGGAGGGAAGGAAATTGCACTCTGTGTTCTGCCATCTGTAATTTATGCACAGACTCTTAGACAGCATTGATGTAAAATTTCTATGCAGAAAAAGATGCAGTTGTATTGACAGATCTTTTTCAACGGTCTTGTTTTAGGCGACTTAGTACGCAGGATATTTGATGAGTTTTAAAAACAGATAGGAATTACCTTAGCATGTTTACAAATGGCTTTTGGTAAACCTTCTCCTTCACCTTTCTGCATTGCATGCACGAAACCTTAAGCTTGTTTGTAGTTAATATTGGAAGAAAACCCCTCAGGCAAAGCCTAATGAACTGAGGGCAATTCTGAGCTTCCCTCTGCAATATCTTGAGAGCCTTTGCCTTTCCAAGGGCTCTTGGACATATCGTGTGACCTTGTTGCTTTGCGTCACGACAGCCTTGCACTACTGCTGCAGCATTTGTTGGTGCTGCTGCTGTGCTGACATGATGCTGGAGTCTCTCCCTTGTGCCTGCCAGGGGCAGCCAATGGAAAATGTCTGTGCCTGAGCACTTTCCTGAGTGGGAAGTTGTGAGGCAGCAGGATTTGGCTCTGGCTTTTATTCTGACAAAGCTAGCATGATTGTACAGTGAGGTTAAAGTCTTCCTCCTATGTTTTACTTTAAGCTCTGTGATACTTTTCCATCTCACCTTGAAACCTGTCAGCAATGGTGACGAGGTTCTGCCAGAAGCTCAGTGCCATTGGGAGCTCTCCTGGGAGGGGGGCTCCACTGGCAGCCCTCAATGTGCCCATGGGGCTGCCACTGCCATGAGTGTAGTCATTTTACAGCTTCTGCTTCCCCTTCCTCAGCATCCAGCATCCATGTGATGCTCACAGAGGCTGCACAGATCCATTGCTCCTGAACACCAGAGCCTGTGCTTGTCACTTCAGTGTGTGCCCAGTGGCGGGTGTTTCGTGTGTCACCCCCTGATTCTCCAGCCCGAGCTGAGGGTGCTGCAGCGAGGGGAATCTTTGCACCCTTTGCCCAGCAAATCAGGACGCAGCGAATCACGCAGGGAAGATTTACATTATCTGAGCTGCCTAGGAGCAGATTTCTTGTTTCATCAGAAAACCCCGACTTTTCCACTGATGCAATCCAGAGCTCTGCCAGAGGGACTGTCTTGGTGGTGTTCAGATGTTGCCACATGATCCCTTTTCCACTCCTTTTCACACACAGTGTGTGAAAACACACATTTTCCCAGCAGTGCCCTTTCCAGTGCTTCAAACCAAGCCAGGCTGTCTCATTATTCCTCATGACAGGTGTAAAAATGCTGGATCCACAGCAGAAAACCTCTTGTGATGAGGAAGCTCTCACTGCAAATAATAAGCCAGATTTCTGTGGAAACCTGCACGGTTCCAGACCCTGGACAGGCCACAGATTCTACAGCAGGATTCTGTTCTCATAACAGATACCCAGAGTCAGATTTTCTTTTAACTTAGTATGAAAAGCTATAATGCAGTCAGCATGATGCTTCTTGATATGTTTATTTTTGTACTCCATTTATTTGTTTTGTTCTCAACATCTCCTTCCATTGGAAGGGAATTTTCTATACCACCTGTGTATGAGGAGTGAATGGGACTTAAGGACTATGGGATCAAGACAGAGGTCAGTTGGGGTTTTTGTTATCTGAGTGGAAACGGGCACCATTTACAGCTGTGAATTAACACTCTAACTGGTATTTTCCATAGAATAATATTTACATTGCAAAGTTGATATTTTTAAGCTTAGTCTTTAGGTTTCAGTATTACCAGGCTTTAGAGTCCAGTGAAGTATTTAATTTCTCATTACACTTAGTGCTTCACCTTCTGTCTCCAAACTCAGAAAAAAATATTTATTGTTTCAGTAATATTCCGACAATATTTTATTATTTTTCTCTGAAGCCAAAGGACAAAAATAATTTAATTTCCCCAGCATGAAGATAATGCCATGAATCCCAGCTCTGTGGAGGGAGCTGCTCCACAGGACTGCTCAAGAGCCTCTTCCTTGTGCACAGACTCCCTCGGGCTTCTAATTCTTCTGTGTCTCCCAGCTTTGATTCCTCCTTTCTCTTTGCCTTATTTTTCCTTTTGACTACTTTTCTATGCTCTAAGGTCAAGGGTTTTCCCTATGGAAGGAAAAAGTTTAGCCTTTCCCAGCCTTTCCCACACCATTTGGCCGCCCGGCATCAGCAGCTGCACAGCAAGGCTGGCAGTGCTGGGGCACACAGGCAGGAGCAGCAGCGAGGGGCTGCCCAGTGCCCTCACCTGCCTGCACGTGAGGCAGGGGGGTGTGCTCCCATCCTGGGGCTGCCCTTCTGCACTGTGACAATGTGCTGGAGCTCTCTGTCTGAGGGAGCTCGGGGAGGGGAGAGGGAAAAAGGCTGTTAGATCTATCGCTGGCAATTTAGATTCAGAGACATTTCATCTGCAGTTCCCTCAAGTGTTGAATTGAATAAAACCAGAGCAGCAGTGGAAAAGGAGGTGGGGGAAGGGCTCCAAGCACTCTTAGCTAAACAAAAAGAGACAGGCAGCTCATAAAAAAGGAATTGCACCCTTGAGTTGAGAATCTGGATTCACAGGGCAGGGAGGAGGCTGCGTGGCAGAGCCCACCCATGGGCAGGGGCCCGGCAGCACTGCTCAGGGCTTCTGGCACTCCTGCAGCCACAGCAGATCACAAGGCTCATTTCTGGGTTTCCTGATTTTCTGTTGATTTTTTGAAACCCCTGTTGTAAAATCAAGCAGGAAGAACAGAATCTCAGGCTTTGGTTGCAATAAAAAAAAAACAACAAACCTATTCTTCACTTTCCAGTGGTTCAGGAGAAAAGCACAAAAGCAAAACTCTCAAGGGTCAAAAATTCAGAAGTAACTTTCTGTTGGGGGCCAGCCTCATCATTCCCAAATGCAGCTGTGAGATGGTAGAACTGTTCTCACATTAGGTGGTTTTGTTCCTCTGCCTTTGAGGGAATTGCTGCTGGTGGCTGCTCTGGCCATGCACTGCAGCACCTGGATTTCTCTGTCTCTGTCCTATTCCCCAGGTGTCAGGTGAGGATGGTTTCACAGGAGCACTCATCCTGGCCAAGGCTGGAGGAGAGCCACAGCCACCAGAGAGAACTGGGTCTCAGCAGACAGGACACCCTTGGGGTCTCTCCTGCCTTGTGTGAGTGTGGTGCCAACGCCCCCGCGGTGCCACAGGGGTGGCTGTGGCTTCCTGCAGGTGGGAAGGCAGAGCTTTTGTTTGTCCCCCTCCCCACCTTCTTTCGTGCCCCTCTGCTCCCTTGTTACATGTTAGTGGCAGATCTGGTGCCTTACCCTTTGCTCAGCCCTGCTTCAGGCCAGGTACAGGTGTGCATACAAAGGGCACATGCTCAGCCCTGCTTCAGAGCAGATCAGGCTCCACAGCCAAAGCCTGACCAGCACTGAGGTGACCCCGTGCTACACATGGGCAACCTGGGCAGGTGTGTGGCACAGGCCTGATGGCAACTTGGCCAAGTGTTGTGTTTGCATTACAGTGTTCCCTGCCTTTGTGGTACACCTGCAGAATCCCACGTGAAACACAAAGGTAAGACCAGGGTGAGGAGCTGGGACTCCTCAGGACAGCACCAACATCTTCCTTTCAAGTGATTTCAGCTGTAAAACAGGGGTCGTGATTCTTACCTGTGTCACCAGATTTTGGGAGTCTGATTAGCCAAATCCTGTAAAAGACTGAAGCACCCTTACTGTAAATCCTGGACCAGAGACCACAGAGCAGGAGAGGCTGTCTCACAGGCATGTATTTATGCTGCCCTGTTTGCCTGTGCTATCGATCCAGCGGCTTGCTAAGATACAGCCCTGCCTGCTGTAGTGGTCTAATTCATTTTTAAGCATCATTATTTTTCATGTTGTGGTCTTCCCCTGCTTCGGGTGCTTCTCCCCACCCCTCCCCAGAAATGCCCATTGCTGTCTGTCTCTAGGCGTGAGATGCTCCCACATGTGTGTGTGCATACCAGGGAGATGGAGAGGCAGCTTCAGCTACACTAAGCAATTAAACTCCAGTAGCTCAGGGATGAGCAGGAGGCCGTGATTTTCTTTTCCTTCGCAGTAATTGCCTCTGCAATCAGCTTTGATCACCCGAGAGCAGAAGAGATGAGTGCTGCAAGTTGACATCAGTGGTTTTAATATATCCATTTACATATACAG
Organism: Geospiza fortis; assembly: GCF_000277835.1. Taxonomy (NCBI): domain Eukaryota; kingdom Metazoa; phylum Chordata; class Aves; order Passeriformes; family Thraupidae; genus Geospiza; species Geospiza fortis. The sequence continues at coordinate 3,446,508 of NW_005054373.1, forward strand.
GAGCAGTGCAGCATACAGCTTTCCGCAGCGCCTCTGACCTGAAACCATCGCCGCTCCATAGATACCTCATTTAATTTAATACTCCACCACGCTGCGGAAGCCGTACGGTGGGGATGGGAGGGGGCATAATCAAGCCCTCACTCTCTCTCTCTCCGTGCATGTCTGTAAAAATGACATGAAAGTAATTGCTTTTGAAAAGCAAAGCAGAAATGGCACAATTGATTCCACTTAAATGAGAGGAGAAGGGGTGGGGGTGGGGGATGCTCACCCTAAACATGCCACCTCCTTTCCTGCTGCAAGCGCATCGCTGTGTGGGGCTGCGCTGGGACAGAAGAAAGGAGGGCTTGTCTGGATGGCAGGGGAGGGAGGGAAGCCAGGGCAGGCAGTGCTGCTGTGGGCAGGGTGCACCCCTAGGTGACCTCAGACCCACAGGCAGAGGCTGCTCCGTGGAGCCAAGTGATGTGACATGCCCTGCTGTCACAGGCACTCCTGGTGCCCGAGAGCTGGCAGGCAGCTTCATTGCACTGGAAATCCTAGAATCACCTGCCTGCCAAGCCAACTCACCTGCCTGGCAGCTGGGAGAGGGGAATGATGAGGGGGAGACATCAGCTCCTCTCCATCTCTAATGTATCTCTCATTATCCCTGTTGACAAAGCTTTGTGAGCTTATGATTTTGGAATCCATCCAGTCTCCTGGTGCTGCTGGATGCTCACCCTTCTGCCAAGGACCTCCCAGTGCCCCCCTGTGACCTGGCACACCACTCAGCCCTCCCATCAGGGGAAGCCAGGACCTGGCACCATGGGCTGTGCACTGCCTGTGTGTGCTGAAACACATCTTTAATGTAGACATTAACATGATTTTGTGTTAATTACATGCAAATTGATTATTAGTATATTTATTGAATGTTGACATCAGGGTGACAGTCTTCAATAAATATGTTTTACTAATCAGTTAGCATGAATTAATATTGAAATCCTCTGTAGGTTTAGCAAGTCAGTGAACATTGGTGAGGCCCCTCTGTTGCTGCCAGTGCTGCTGGATGTTGGCAGTGTTGCTGGCAGCACCCAGCTGTTCCTGGCACCACTGTGGAGCACAAGTGGGCCCAGGAGGTCCAGGGGCAGTAGCAGTGCTGGAAGGACAGATGGACACATGCCCCGAGGGAGAAGCTCCTGGGAAACATTGCTCTTGGGAGAACCCCCCATGCAGCAGGGCCTGCCTGAGGGCAGGGGGGCTGCCAGCTTGAGCCAAGGTGGCAGTGGCCAGGCAGTGCTTGCAAGAAGCTCTGGAGACCCCTTTTTCCAGGACACAGGGCTGCTTGTGCGTATACCTGAGCAGCAGAAGGAGGATGCTGCTCTCACCTGCACACAGGACCCTTGGTCATGGCAGAGCAATCCCCAGCCAGCAATGCAGAGGAGTTTGTATGCTGCATTTAAACCACCAAGCAGACCAACTCCTAAGCTGCCTGGGCAGCATTTTCTCTTGCCTCCCCATCCTTAGCAGGGCAGGAGCCATACAGTGCCTGCTGACTGTGCCTTCTCTGGCCCATCACAAGAAGATGAGCAGCATCCCTGAGGACTAAATGGCCAAGGTGGCAGGGAGAGTGGCTCCACGCTGGGGTCAACACTTGAGTCTTGTCATGCTGATGCTCCTTGGCATCCTTGACAATTATGATTCTTCCCTGCTTCCACCTTGTGCAAACACCTTAGAGCTGGAACACCAAGAAATGAATAGGCTGAACCCTTCGAGCTGCCCCTGTTCAGACAGATAGACAGGCTGTGGGGTGCCCGAGCCCCTTCTGCTCTGCTCTGAGGACAGCAGACACAGGGAAAATGCCTGAAGAGCTGAGCACGCAGCTGCAACAGGAGCTGGGTGTTTGGTTACTGGTTAGAATAATTTTGGTCTTGCTCAGCTGCTCTTTGCTTCCCTCACTGCGGGGGTCTGACACCCCTCCTGTGAGCAGAGGCAGGGGCCCCAGCCAGCAGGGTTTCTGCTTTCCTGAACTGGACATGTCTGCCTGCTGCGGGCAAGCATGTCAAATCACACCTACCATATTGGCTTCCTGTCCCCAGAACATCAGATTTTTGCAGCTAATGTGTGGGGGGTGTCTCCTCCCGCCAATCTCCACCCCCAGCAGCATCAGGTCTGTGCTGTTCGGGGTTTTGTTAAGCCGTTTAGTATTAATTGATTTTTTTTTCCATTTTTTCTTTCTTTCCCTGGGCGGGTCAATAGCTGGATGCTCAAGAGCAGAGGATCTATCAACTGCAGACCAAGCAGAGGGAGAGGCAGGCAGACCTGGAGCAGAAATGCAGCCAGAGCAGCAGCTCAGCCAGGACCCGGGGGCCAGCCACCAGCTACGGAAGGGAGCTTGGAGCAGGTAGGAGAAGATACCAGTCCACTCGAGCTCAGCAGCCCAGGCTGAGAAGGGAACTCTACTTGCTGCATTCATAGCAGTAATAATAATCTGCTGCTCTTGTTTACATGGCAGCATAAGGAAGGGCTGAAGATGTGACGGTAGAGTCTGTCGCCTCCCAGTGAGGAGGGAAGATGGGAGGCAGCAGGGAGATGGCTACAGCTCTGCTGGCTGTTAATGGGTGGTGGGATTTCAGTGGCTGTGGGGGTGTGATGGCTGTCATGCACAGATGTTGTGGGTGTTGCTCTGCTGCTGACCTTGGAGAGACAAGAAGAGGATGGCCACAAAAACACTGCCTCGGGGCAGAGCTGTTCTGGCTAGTGGTGACATTTACATGCTGTGAGCCAGGAGATTAGGATTGCTCAGACCTGTTCAGCCATGCTGCTGTGGACAAAACCCTCAGCTTGCTCCTGGACATCAGGGTGGGAGCACCCTTGTTCCTGCTGCAGGCCTGCTGGGCAGCCTGTGCCTGTCTACCCCATGCTGGGTCTGTTTGCCCCTGCCCTACCACCCACCCCTGTATTTCAAAAGCTGTAGAGTCAGATCCTTTGCTCAGTGTGCGCCCCTGTGTGTGAGCCTGGCTTGGGAAAGCACATTGCTCCCACCTCTGCAGCCATCAGCCTGTCTGCCACATGGCAAACAAGGATGAGGAGAGCTGATCCTGGAAGCCTGGGGAACTCCTGCTGCTGCACACTGCAGCATTACTTGCTTAACCTGGTATCCACTTGCCATTCCCTTCAGCACCACACACGCCATTAAAAATGTGTCTATTTTAACAACTTGCTAGTGAAATATGCTTGGGGTTCTGGTAGAATAAACGAGGTACTTTTGACATTGGAGCACCAGGTACCAGCATATTGGATGCTCAGCACTTCTGGTTTGTCTAAAGCAGCTCAGAGGACATAATTTAAAATAGAGTTGGGGGGTGTCCCCTTTATTGGTCAAAGTGGAGACATTTTGTTTCATTTGATGTGGTGATGATAAATATATTCCTATGAATATGTTAATATATCTATATCTATTCTATATCATATATGTTCATATATCAATACATACATTGCAATATATATGGACACAATGCACTGATTACATTTATTGAATTTGAAGGAAAGTTACAAGGTGTTGTTCTATTTACTCGCACATCATCCATTGTTCTGTGTGTGAGGAGTCAGCCCAGCATGTGGGCTGAGCTGCGCGTGGCAAGCCCGCATTCCAACTGCCCACAGTGAAGGTGGGAGCAGGACGTGCCTTTGTCTGTGTTTGTGGATGGTGGCAGATGGATGAATGTGGGAGAGGGTCAGCAAGTGCCTTTGTTTTGTTCTGCATATGCATATGGATGATTGTGTGTTGATTTGTGCAAAGACAGCATGGCAGGGTAGGAATGCTACTCTGCTTCTTCCCTTCCCTTCCCTTCCCTTCCCTTCCCTTCCCTTCCCTTCCCTTCCCTTCCCT
>NW_005054373.1:3450469-3456818 GCF_000277835.1 Geospiza fortis
TTCCCTTCCCTTCCCTTCCCTTCCCTTCCCTTCCCTGTTAACCTTAAGTCTCTGGCCAAAAAGAAAGCAGTATTCTAAGACAAAGGATAAAACCCAAGGGAAACAAAGTTGAGACCATATTGCTGCTGCATAGAAAGCTTCATTAGCCCCGTTGGCATAGCAGTCATGAGAGAAAAAAGCCCAGAACAGTAGGAGTGATGTGAAGGAACTGACTGCCAGGGGAGGATGTCATGCATTTGCCATCTCTTGATGTCTTCAAGCCCAGCCAAATGCCTGTCTGAAGCTATCTTAGTCAGAAAAGTTACTGATTTCAGAGTAACAGGGAAATTTTCATGACTGTAGGTACTGGAGGTCAGGCAGCCCAATCCCTTCCTGCTCACCCCGGGAATCTGCAGGAAGGAAATGCAAAGGAGGATCACAAGAACATGATGTTATTTGTGCTCTTGGATAGGAGTTGACACCAGCACTGATTCATCTGGCTACATCGGCATTCCACAGCATTACTCAGCCCCTCAGGGGGGCAAACACTCGGGGGTAGATCTGTCTGGAAGAGGCCAGGTCTGCTGACCTTATATAATTTATTCCTTTCTTCAGATGTTTAGCAGCTGTCCCCAGTCTCCAAGGTATGACACAGCCAGGTGGTCCTAACCTTGCTGAAGATCCGGGGCATTTGCACCATTTTTCTCACAAGATCTCACTGCAGTCTCAGCTGCTGTAGCTCTGTTCCTCCTCAGGAATTAGGCTTGGGGCTCTGCTAGAATAAAATCAGATGAAGATGGAGAGATAGATCTGTGGAAACGTTTGTTTGGTGCCCAGGAGCAGCCCAAAAGGCAAACTGACTGTTAACAATTATGAAGAAAATAATGGGGACCAGATCACAGTTCTGCCAATGAACAGATTCATAGTGAAAGCTGTACTGTGATTTCTATATGCAGCTCTGTCTGCCTCTCTCAAGAAAAAGATTTGGAAGTGTTTCAGAGAAGACCAACAAGGATGATAAAATACAAAGAATATTTTCCATGTGAGTAAAAAGTGGATAGTATTTTTAGGCTGGAAAAAAATAGACTGAAGGGGATTATAGTACAAAGTTTAGCAAATAGAGGTTGCCTGCAGTATGATTTCTCGTCATCCCTTCAATGTAAGAACCAGCAGCACCCCATAAATTAGCAGGTAATAACAAAAAAAGCAAAAACCAGATATTTTTTGAACATTGTGCTGTGTCAGACTGCTTCACACAGGGTGTGGTGCACCCCCAAAGCTCATATGTATTCAAAAATAAATAAAACATTTTAATGGGAGAAAATATCCACTCACATTGATGGCATGCAAGAGCCCATTTCTGCTTCCGGAGCCCATGGGCTGTGGGTGGCTGAGGCTGGCAGAGTGTTCCTGGAAGCACTGTGGGACCTGTGGCCTCTGTACCCCAGCATGGATGCACCAACCAGACTCCAGGAACAAATCACCAAAGTGCACAGTCTTCTAGAACAGCCCACCAGTGGAGAAATAGAAAACAGGTTTTTTGTAGCTATACTGGAACTTCACAGTTGATTTTAAGCCTCTTAGACAGTATAAGGCGGAGGTTTATCGACTCCAGCCTGTGCCAAGCTGCAGGGAACACCCTGTGCCATGCCTGCGTGTGATGGAGCATGTCTCTGCACCAACAGCGTGACTGACTCAGATCAGAAACCAGCTTCCTGGGATTTCCCACCAGCATCCTTTCACACTGCCATCCGGCAGCAGAGATCTGTGCATCCACCAGGTGACAGGCACCAGAAGACAGCATCATCTTCAAACCACACGGAGGGATTAGTGCAGGCTGGAAGCAGCCCCGTGCTGCCCTCTGTCCAGGGTGGGACACACTGCCTGGTGGGCTGTGTGGAAGGAGGGGGCTTGCACTGCAGAGGTGGCTTTCCCAGGTTGTGTGCTTGTAAGCAGACACCGTGGCAAACAATTTGAATGTTGTAGTGTAACTCCTAATCTGGTTCTTTTGAAGCACCTGCTGTTGTGCTAAGGAATGTCTGCATGATGGAATGCAAGGCTATACCTTAAGTACTTCAAATTAATTGAGAGCAGTAGTGTTTCATGCTGTGGGACCACATCGAGGCCACTGACTATTTACATTGCTGTAGGTAAGAGCTGCAGGCAGCATGGATTGTGTGGGCAGGATGGGCAGGACGGACAGGAGGGCCAGTGTGGGCCGTGCAGACCAGGCACCAGAGCAGCAGCTGACAAAGGTCAGCTGTGTGGTGCTGTTTTGTTATTACTTCAGGCAGCATCTCTGCTTCGTCACACGCTTCCTATTCTGTGACACACTGCTCTCAGCAGTGATTCAGCAGTTACAGATTCTCCATTTTTTTATCAAGGTTAATTCCCCATCACCATTATTTTTGCATACCTTCTACTGCAAGAATGAAGAGGCCAGTACTGAGCAGCAGTGAATGCTCAACCAGCATAGTAACCAGCCAAATTCCATATTAGCAGCATGGTTTAAATACCCAGCCTGCTTCTACATGGTGATCAATAACACAGTGGAAGGGAATGGAAGGGGCCCCTGCTCCAGTTGGGTAATGCTCCCCTATTTCTGGAGTTTGTAAGCACAATATCAAAATTACAAAGCACAACACTTTCCATTTCTTGCTATCATTTTGAATTAAAGACTTTCTATTGAAGACACTCACTTCAAAAACCAGCTAGGCACTTTCTAATATCAAGCAAAATGCCTGAAGAATAAATTGCTCCTATCAGAAATAAAGCATTTTAGTTCTGCCAGAAGCAGAGAGATCTGTGTTTGTAAGTCCCTCCAAAGGCAACTCCATCTTTCCTGTTTTCCTCTCATTTTCTTTTGATGCACGAAGCCTGCACATTGCAGTGCTGTGATTGGATTCAGCTTTGGAGCAGTGTAATGGTAAATATTCATTGGAATCCAAGCTAGTTTTCCCAAGTCTCTCTTAAAAGCTTTGCAGTTATACAAACAGCCATGGCTCTGCATTAGCCTCACAGCCTGGGGGCTGCCTATTCCTCCCCAGTCCCAAAGTCTGCTCCGTCAGAGGCTGCATGGAGAGAAATCAGCCTTGCCAACCATTTTAATCAATGCTCTATTATTTTCTTTATTCCCTCTTTAATGACTGTGCTGTAGAGCTGGCTCTCAGATACAGGTATCCAGTGGGGCTCCTCACTGGTGTCTACAAAAATAACATGGCTCACCTTGGCTCACAGTTGCCCTGAGTGTCCTGGCCATGTATTTCAGTCCCTGTCTCTCTGCTGATGTTGACAAGGTGTCTGTGAACGGCTCTGAGTCCTGGTATGTGGCATACAGTACATGGTACAGGGTACACGTGGTACAGGGTATTTTGCCTGTGACCACTCGTCCCTCCTCTGTGAATGCTCTGTGGCTGCTCTCCTGCTGTGGGGCAAGGCAAAGGGCAGCGGACTCCTACAGCCCCTGAGGAGCTGAGGCAAGCTCTGTCCATCAACCAGAGCCTGCCCTTGCCTGTGCCAGCCCTGCACAGTCAAACTGCATGCCCCAAGCAGATCGTGCTCTCCGGGTGGTCTCTGACTGCAGCTATGTCCTGCACAGCTCATTTGCAGAGCAGCACATGTAAGAAACTGCACACCGCTATTCTGCTGAGAAGGGAAATTGAATCCAAAAGTTCTGATAGCATATCTACACTCCTATCTCTACCTTATCCACTCGTGTGTTCCCCACCATGGGCAGGACTCTGGCCAAAGCCTGTGGCACAGCAGGACACGTAATGCAGATGGTGGGATTGGAGCCTTCATCACCCAGTGACCTCCTCCAGGCTCTGCTTGCTCCTTTCAGCATGTGTTACAGCCTCCTGGGGAACCTGGGACCTGGCAGGCTGGCAGTAAAAGGGAAAACACCGAAGGACCCTGTGGTGGGGCTCTGGGAAATGCAGAGCTGCATTACGAGGTAGGAGCAGGGATAGATTTAGGAAATGAGCAATGCTGATGTGAACATCAAGAGACTGATAGTCTGTCTTCCAGTTCTGAGACAGGGGAACCTAGAAGTACCCTGCGTATTGTGTGTCTGTCCTTAAAGCTCTCCTGTGAGCTGATCCTTGGGCCCTGGTAGTCTGCTCACCTGCTCTGTTCTCCTTCCCTTTAGAAAACTGTTCCTAATCCAAATGCTTCCTGATGGAGGCTCTGGCCAGTAGTTCTTGAGTGTTCCTTCATGGACATAGAGAGCAGATGGCTTTTTTCCCTTTTTCCAGGAGTTTCTGACACACAGCTGATATTGTGATCTCCCTCAGTCGTACAGAAATAAAAACCAAAAACCCAAACCCCAACAAAGTAGCCAGATGAGAAATCACAAAAGAAATCACCCTGTCTAGTAGAAGTCCCTGCCACACAGAGCAGTAGTTGTGAGAGCAGATGCCCTGTGAAAGCAGATGAAGTAATGAGGCCTTTATAAAGATAGCAGGTTCCAATGTCAAAACAGCTCATGGAGAGAAATTCCCTGCTCCTGTAGATCCATATGTCCTGGCGGCGGCCACCAAAGTGTCATCTTCATCTCTTTTCCCAGCTCAAGGCCAGCTGCCTTCAGAATGTGGTGAAGGAGACATCCCTGGGGAAAATCCAACCCCCAGCTGAAGGGAAGTGGAAAACCACATGGTCACAAAGAAGGGCTGGATGTTGAAACCTGCCCGATGGCAGGAGCAGAGGTCCCTGGAGTCCCTGTGGGAATTCATCCTCTCTTCTCCAGACATTACACATCACCTTTTCCCACCTAGTGTGACACTGTGACCCCTCAGCAGCTGCCAGGGGAGGGGCTGTACCAGTGGACACACAGCCTGGAGCCCCATCAGGGTCTCTGCTGTAAGAACACAAGGGTCCATTTGCTGCACAGCCCTGGTGCAGAGGAGTCTTCATGGCATGAGCTGGAAGCACAGACCTTCCCTTCCAACCCCGTTTTGCATAACAGCCAGAGCATTGTTCTCCATTGCTCCTGCTTGGATGATTTATCCAGGTCACAGTGAGGACAACTGACTAACTGAGGTTAACAGCTTTCTCAGTTTCATTTCAAAAAGACATTAGCATGGGGGCTGTATGAAATGATGATACACCAAATCTTAATTCATCCACTAGGAGAGCTCATGATCAGGTGGGGGACTGGGCTGACAAGCAGGGCTGTGCTGCCAGTCTTTCTGTAAAGGGCAGGAGCACAGCTCATGCTCCCAGTGCTAAATTACACCTGGCACTCCTTGTACAGGAGTCCTGCTGCCTGCTGCAGGGAGCCAGGACCCCCCGCCTTAGGAGGTCCAGGATCCCCAACAGGAAATGCATCAGCAGCTGGGACCGGCTCAGAAAAATAGATTGGAGTCCTTCTATCTAGAAGAAGGGTGTTGGGAAGAAAACATGACAAAGACTTATAAATCAGAAGTGTCATAGGAAGGTGATTAAGGAGCGACTGTTGTGGCCTTTTCCAAGAAATAGTGGAATTTGTCAGGGGACAGGCTCAAAACAAGCCAAAGGAAGTGTCTTCTTATCCAAGCATGGTCAAACAAGGGAACTCACTGCTACAGGACATTGCAGAAGCTGGGTAAGATCTGAGTTACAGAATTAGTTTGACAAGTTATGGATGAAAATTCCTCAAGGGCTGTTAAACACAAAGGCTCCCCCTTGGGCTCAGGAAGCCCCTTCACCACAAAAGGTGCCTGAGCATTTTGGTGAATTTCACAAGCTTCCCCTGTTCTTCCCAGGGGAAAAGAGCTCTTTCCTAGACAAGGCCATAAACTGCTGCCAGACACTGAGCCAGGTGGAAGACTGTTCTGCCACAGAATAGTGTTATATTTATATATAACAAGGCTTGATGCTTAATTGGGAGGTTTGTAAGAGAAAGTTGAGAACTAGGCTGTTTTATCTGTCACTTTCACACAGAAACCAACAGCAAGGCTCAGCTGAATTTGGTATCAGTGGGTGGAGAAAAGGGAAGGGAAGGGAAGGGAAGGGAAGGGAAGGGAAGGGAAGGGAAGGGGGGACCCTCTCTTTCTGCTTCATGTCTGTATCCCCATTACCTCCTGCCCTTTGGATGTTCTCCCTGTGTTCCCCCCCACCAGAGTCTCTTTCCATTTACCCAGCTCCCTCTGGTTTTTGTCTCCCCTCAGGCCTCTTGCTTTTTCTTGACTCCCACACAGTGCTGCCATCACTGCTGGCTCAGAAGGAGGCCCCAGAGCTGCTGATGTGGCTGTCCAGAGGCGCTATCCCTCTTCCAGCAACTTAGTGATTGTAATTGCAAGAACCACCAATGCCTTGTGTCCTGTGACCAGACCCAAGCAGCACTGCTTTCCTTTCATTTGCTCCTTCCATTTTCCAGCAGAATTTCTACTTC
>NW_005054373.1:3456828-3457848 GCF_000277835.1 Geospiza fortis
TTCCATTTCTTGGTTCCTTAGAGGAACACATGACAGGTCCTCCAGAGCTTGTGTATGCCCTTAACCCACAGAGTCAAAAAACGGAGATGCAGTTGTCAGAAGCAGCAGTGGGAATGTGCCGTGATGGTGTGAATACACAGCAGCACCAGCAGCAGGCAGGAGGCAGCCCCAGGGACCGCTGCACACCTGCGGGCTCCCTCCTGTGCCCGTCTGCGCCTGACCCTGGAGGGAAGTGTTTAAACACAACCAGGCTAGCCCTGGGCGGCCTGTTCTGGCTGACGCTGCCGGGGCAGGACAGGGGGATAAGCCAGGTGACCCGGTGTTTGACCAGTGGCAATGTCAGGGGTTGGCTCCTGGGTGACCGGGCTGGGTGGGCCTCCTCACACACCAACACTCCCCACCACGGGGTTTCCTGGGAACATGTGGTAGCTGGAGGAGTAGAGCAGAGGCAAAGCACTGATGTTCACTCTGGGATGTGTCATGGCCTTTCAGCTTCCACTAGAAAGACAGCAGGCCAGAGCAGGTCCCGACCCATTATTGCTACTGTGGCTGTTTCCCCCTTCTGTTTTTACACATCCAGTTTGTTCTCTCTCCCTTCCCTCTCCCTAGAGCTGCTGTGGCTTTTAATAAGTATTTTTCAAGTAGCTGGCTGAGACCCTCGCAAGGATAATGAGATCATTCGCACCGCAGAATGCAGAGCCCTGCAAGTCCCGATTGCTATCGCTCCCGGTGGACTGTGCCCACAGTGCCTGTATTTCTGTCGCGGTTCCTCATGCCAAACACAGCAGCATTCCCCGGGCAGTACTGGATGAGATCGGCCGGGGTACGGCTCCCTGCAAACACCATGAATTGTCATTGGAACCGCTCAGAAATAACCTTTAAGGCTTATTAAGATTCTACCGACGGAGACGTTGATCCCGCTTTCCTGTTCATGAATCCCATTCCCAGTTCAAGACCTGCCAGCGCTCCGCCTGCCCCGGGTTGAGGCTGAGCTGCGGCGGGGGGAGCGGGGCGGCACCG
>NW_005054373.1:3458833-3474338 GCF_000277835.1 Geospiza fortis
TCCCTCAGCCCCTTCGGGCACCTCAGCTCTCCCTCGGCCCCTTCGGGCACCTCAGCTCCCTCTCAGCCCCTGTCCATCAGGGTGCCCAGAGCAGCTGTGGCTGCCACATTCCTGGCAGTATCCAAGGCCAGGCTGGACGGGGCTTGGAGCACCCTGGAAGGTGGAAGGTGTCCCTGCCCATGGCAGGGGTGGTACAACAGGAGCAGATGGGGAGTCCTGGCTCAGGGCGCCAGCAGAGCAGTGAGGACCTCATTAAAGGACCAGCATCAGTGTCTGCTTTCGCATCAGGGGCTGATAGGTGGACAGAGCTGGAAATGTGCCATCCAGACTTGGTTCCAAGTGGCCATGGATGGCCCATCCGCAGTGTCCAACGTGCTCTGCCAAGGGGTTACCATTTCTCTGTGCTGAACTCCAGTTTCAGTTTGGTTTGTGTCATCTCACAGACATCAGACCAGGGTGCACTTCTGCCTGCTGATACAAGAGCCTCGGCTGCTCTTTTCCCACTTTCCTCTTGCATTCTGATGTGTGACCAAACTACGCCTTGCTCTGCACTAAACCCCTCACAGAACACTACTTGAGTTGTGCAGCACCCATGACTCCTTCTGGAACCTTTCCTAGAGCTCCATGGTCCCCCTGCACCATGAGCACTAGCAGCACACAGGTTCCCACAGCCACGAAGGGCCATGCCACCACCACAGCTGGATGTTTGGCCGCACGAGCAGCCACCAGTGTGTCCCACACAATACTAGGATGTGCCAGTGCAGCAGCTGCTGCATGAGCTGCTTGTGCACTCATGTAAGTACAAACAAGACCTTAAGTCATGTCTTCTTTGGCTCATCTCTGTGAAACAGGGATCACAGCACTTGTTTTGCAGAGGGGCCCTGCAGTTTGGTTCATGAATATCAAGTGGTTTGAGCTCCTGTGATGGAAGATACTGGAGATGGACAAAGGGTCACCAATGGCCTAAAGCTGATGGAGGCCCAAGCAGTGGTCTCACCCAGCTGCCCTGTTTGCTAATCCAAGTGTGTAATCAGCACATACGGGCAACGTGTTGGCTTGGGCTGTGTCACACAGCAGCTCAGAACTCTCACTGTGAGCTCATGCACCCCAAGAGGAGTGGAGTGATTGGTGTCTGCACAGCCACCAAGGATGGGCGACGTGCAGAGGAGGACGGAGCTGGTGGTGGCATGATCACGAGATGGGTGTCATTGACACACAGCCATGGCACAGAGAACATGCAAACCTCCTTCCACCCCAGCCACTCTGCCCTCCAGCTCTCCTGAATGAAGTCCCAGCTTTGTTTTTCTGATTTCCATTTTGTATCCTAAAATATTCACTCCAAGTTCCGCTTGACAGACATGCCTAATCTAATCTCCATGTCTGCTTTCTAATTTTCGCAGCCAGGATAAAACAAATTGGCTGGCGTTAATTGCCTGTGCAGCGGCCTGGAGCTCTGAGCCGTGATTTACGAGCTTGGAGCAGGCGCTCTGCAACACATTTTTCTTAATTTATTTTTAATGAGTCTCTCAATTAATTTTCTTGGAAACATCTTAATGATGTTGGAGGCGGATGTTAATGAGGTTTGTAGCAGCACCTCATTTTGCATATTTTAACGTACTGAATGGCATGAAGCAAAATCCTGGTCCTAAAACAGAAAAAACCTTAAGACTGGAAAGGACTCCTGGGCTGACATTGCTGCCCTGGCTTGAGGCTGAGGCACTGCATGAGCTAGTTGGTGACTTTGAACATAGCGAGGCTGAAGCTGGGTGAGCCCACAGGGATGGCAGGACCCTGGCAGCATGGGGAGGGTGAGGGGCCATGCTGGGTCATGATTGATGGCCAGACACTTCTTAACAGATGGAGTGAAAGCCTGGATACAGAATCTGGGCACTGAGACCCCCGTGCTGGCATGCCCCGTGTTGTGGGCACCCCATTCCCTGCACACCCCTTTTGGGCTGGAGCTCTCCAAGACCCAGGGCTGGGCTGCCTGGGGCTGACGACTGTGGGGTGCTTGGGGTGTCTCTGCCGGCCCGCAGGGTTGCCAGTAATTGCTGACGCATGTGCCAGCAAGAGGCAGCAGCTGGATTGCCTTTGTTTGCTCCCAGCATGTCAGTCTTCATTAAACTGGAGGGGAATGAAAAAGGATTCACTTTTGTCCCAGCTTGAACATGGCAGCTGTTTAATTTCAATTAAGGTGGCACTGAAAAGAGTAGCATTACGGCAGTAATTAAAGTGAGACAACTCCCACCCCCAGGACTGTGCTCACACAGCAGAGGGGCCAATTTTGACCCCCCCCATCCTCCCAGCACCAGCTGAGTATGGGCAGGCAGCTGTGGGTCAGGGCTGTGGGGCTGCCCCACACGCTCACAAGGAGCTGGAGCAGTGTTGAACCCTTCAAGGCAAGCGGTGCCTGCAGCTCAGCACGGTGTGGCACATCTGTGGTACAGAGCAGCATTGCCTGTGGCACCATGTAACATGGCACAGTGCAGCATACATGGCATGAGGCTTTGTCCCATAAAGGGTCTGTGCACTGTGGATGCTTTGTGCCTTGGCTGTTGCTGTCTGAACAAGACTGAAGTCTGCAGGGAAATTTTATTTCCTCGCAGCGGCAGAAACTGTGGCTAAATTCAGTTGTGTTCTGGAAGCAGGGTGTTCAGCAGCCCTGCTCAGAGGACTGTTGGTGCTGTGCCTGATCCCATCACCCATGACTGTGACCCGCTGGTGGAGCAGGTTGTCATGGCAACTGATGATTTCTGCTATGGTACATCTGCGTTCACCTTCTGGGCCCAGTTTCGCCTTGGAAATTTCCAGTTAAAACACGTACCTGTGAAACTGCACTGAGTGTTGGCAAGGGAGCACACACAGCCCAGAGAGTCCCGTGCCACCAGCGCAGGCAGCAGCAGGTGTATGCTCACACCACCACTGGCACCCAGAGACCCGTGTCACTGATCCCACCTGAGCTCTGTGGGGTGGCCCCAGGCAGGGCAGGACAAGCAGACATGCACTCTCAGCCTTTCCTGTGCACACTCAGCCTCCCCAGGGGCCTGTGGCCCATGGCCCTGTCAGGATGTGCCCCTGCAGTAGGTCCCCTCAGCCCTGTCCCTTGTGTGGGTGACTGAGCACAGGGCACAGCCCTGAGCGCTGCCATCCCCACTGTCACATGGCCCTGGCCACAGCCCAGCAGTGTGGCCTGAGGACAGTGCTGGGGCAGCATGAGGGTGGCAAGGCCCTGCCCTGACACAGGGCTGCTGCCATGTCCTGGACCAGTTCTGAGGATGATGCCCAGGACCTGGTGACCTCACAGTGGCATATGGAGTAGTGTCACACAGCATGCCAGGGACACAAGATGGTGAGGAGCATGGCACAGGAAGGCTGCGGTGAGGACTGTGGCCAGCAGTAGGACCAGGTGCTGCTGAGGAGAAGGCTCAGTCCCACACAGCTCTGCCCTGCTTTTCCAGGAGCCCTAGGCTAGGCTTCTCCTGCTGGCAGTAGGTGCTCCTCAGACAGGGAGTGGCAGTGCCAGTACTGTGGGAGGGTGGGGCTGCCCCAGGCAGGGCTGAGTGACATTGTGGAACTAAGGGTTGTCTGGGGCTGCAGGAAAGGTTATGGTCCTTCCAAAAGTGAGAGTGGCCAAAATTTGGCACATCTGGGGAGGTTCCTGCACCTCAGGATCAGCCTGAAGGCTCCTGTAGAGATCTGCCAGGGGCAAAGGAAACACCACCAGAGCTGACCAGCTCCAGCCAGCAGCTTCAGCAAGGAGACAAGAGGCCTGGCAGCCCAAGGTGAGCAGTGACAACCATATGCTCAACCCAGGCATTGGTTGCATAGCCACAGATTGGTGGCCAGGTGGTACAGGAGGCCCTGACCAGCCCGTGCCTGCAGCACCAGACACCTCTTCCCCAGGGCTGGGGAGAACACAAGGGCTCAGGGGGATCCAGTCCTCCTGTGGCTTTACAGGTCCCACTGCCACCATTTCCCACAGTGGCCACAGTTCACTGCAGTGTGGAGGGCCAGTGGTGTCAGGGGCTTGGCTGTTTGTGAGCCCAAAGGAACTGTCAGAACATGCACACACATGGGGCAGTGCTACCTGGTGGGGAAGGACTGCACCCACCCGTTGGCAACATGGTCCATTGCTGCTCTGCACAATACAAGGACTGCCAGCATTGTCCAGCCCCAGTGCCTGCCCACACAGGAGCTGCAAGATAGGCTGGCTACAGTGGTGAGCTGGACAGATGCTGCTCATGCCTTGTCCTAAGGCCAAAGGCAAGCATTGGTACTGGAGCCACAGCAGGAGGAGCCCAGAGCATGCCAGGACACACAGCAGGAAGATCTGGACACAGCTGAGGTGCTAACCACAATACAAGCATTGCAACTGGACCTGGACTTCTGCAGGGGCACAAACCAAAAACAGCTGGTCCAGCTGCAGGAGCAGGAGTGTGCAGTGGAGCAGGAGCACCAGGACTTGGTCATTCTGATGCAGCAGTTCCAGGCACTGATGGGCAGGGTACCAGTGCTGGCACAGCGGCCACAGACCAAACTGCATGTGTCCCCCACTGCCACTCCACCACGGGCTAGGCACCATGCCTGCCCCACAGCCTGTGCAAACACCTGGTGACCCCTTAGGGGAGGGTAGAGAACACCCTGCCAGCCACACGTGGCTCTAGTACCACTTGTACAGAGCAGCCTAGCCACAAGCCTGGTTGGCACAGCCCAGTCCACCCAGATGAGCAGAAGGCTCCTTCTGCAGCCTCAGCTCTACACAACAGGGGCACAGGGTGATCCCACACCCTGCTGAGTACTCACAGGTCAGTGATGCACCCCTCCACCTGAAGGACAGGCAGTGCAGACAGACGTCACCTCCTGCTTGGGTGCCCACAGTGATTTTGACACCAGCCACGACATCCCACAGGAGTGCAGAGAGCTGCTCAAGCAGGTCAGTGCCAGCAGCCCCCCAGCCACTACAGCAAGCCTAGGAGCAAGGGGAGCACAGCCAGGGGGGCACAGGAGTCGTGACAACCACACTGCAGGGCTGACCCCTGCTCCCCATCCCCCAGAAGCCCTGGGAGAGGGTGGGAGACAACAATGCCAGCCTGCCCCCACCACCTCACACAGCCCTGAGCATCCTGCAGCTCACAGAGGGCAGCTGTGCCTGTGCTCAGGGCAGGGCACATGGCCAACCCACCGACACACTGCCTTCTCTGCAGCTGGGGGCACAGAAACAGAGTCAAGGCCTGCAGTACAGCCCAGCCCGTCTGCAGGAGCAGCTGGGAGCCACCCAGGCCCAGGAGCAACAGAGTCTGCAGCAGCTCAGCAGAACCAACGAGGCCATCCAAGGCCTACATAGAAAAGTGGCAGAGCTGCAGCAACAGGTGAGGGCAAGGCACGACAGCACAAGGGATGCAGCCTCAGTCCGAGACCCCTCTCCTGCCTCCAGGAGAGGCCCGGCCATGGCCAACCACCCTCTCTGTCCCACAGCTTTGCTGGCAGGTGCAGGACATGGAGAACCTCCAGGCAGAGCTGGCCCAAGCTTGGCAAGAGAGCACCAAGCAGGCGGAAAAGATTGCAGCCTACAAGACACACAGGCAACAGCTTTATCGGGAGCCGAGGAGGATGAAGACCTTCAAGGAGCAAACAGGAGGTAAGGATGTCTCAAGTCTTCCTGTGAAAGACCAGGAGTCTGTGCTCAGCCTGTGTCTCTCACTGTGCCATGGGCAGACCTACTCCCTCCAGGAGAAGCTGCAGGAACTGAGTAGCCTAGTCCAACACTGGCAGCAGCTACACCTGGACAGTAAGCAGACTCTGGCTCTGAGAGAAGAGGAGCTGGTTGTCTGCAAGGTGGAGCTGGCTTTCCTTAAGGAAGAGCTCAGCAAGGTGACAGAGCAGGTGCAGGATACAAACAGGCATTCAAGACACACTAGGCAGGATGTCGGAGGAGAACCCGCACCTAATGTTCAGAACATCTGAGCAGCCCAAGTGTGAGCAGCTGAAAAAGTGAGCAGAATTCCTGGCACAGCCTGGCCTGAAACAGGGCCGGGCCGATGGTCCCAGCTGTGCAGAGACAGCTGGGCACCAGCTGCCTGTCCGGGGCATGGGCTGTGGGAGAATTGCCTTTGCAGGGGTATGGGCCAGGCTCGAAACAGGGACAGGCTGTATTTGTCCTCCAGGTCACTTCAATTTTGTGCCCTGTTCCAGGTTCTACAGGGCAACAACCTGACAGCACCAGCCCTGCATGACTCTGCAGAGCTACCTCCACCAGGAGGTAGAGCTACTGGAGCTACCTCTTCCAGGACAAGAAGCAGTGCAAAACAAAGCAAGGACTAGACTGACAACCTTTAAATAAGTAAAATTCTTTCTGTTCTGTAATAAAATTAGTGCCAAGCACCAAAGTCTTCCAGGCTACAAGCTGTAGAGACCTCAGAATACACTGATTAGGGTAGGTGGGCACCACCTTAGGCCTCAAAGCAACAGGTTGTGCCTTCTTAGAGACCAAAGCGGGCTGGGGTGCGTCGTGGCGTCAGGGCCTCCCCCTGCTCCTTTCGCCCAGGGGTATAGATTTTAGTAGATCTGTCAAAGAGGACAAGGGCAATTAATGGAAAATGCAACCTTTTCCTGCACCTGAACTCCCACAGGGAAGCAGGCAAGCCATGGGCAGGCAGGGCTATCACACACCTTGCACTGCCCAGCGGGTTACGGCGCTCCTGCTCCTCCCGGCGGGCACGCAGCTGCTCCTCTGCCAAAGCCATTTCCTCCTCCATGGCAGACACCTCCTCCTTGGCACGGCGCCGGTTCTCCTGGAGCAAGGCAGCAGCAGGTCAGGGACAGCAGACTCCCTACAGGCCCACAAGCTTGATCCCTTCATGTCAAAACACACACACACAGCAGCAAAATGCAGAGGGCCTGCAGTTTGCCAGCTCATCCAGGACAGAATACTTACCTGGCGTGACTTGCCAGCATGTTTGATACTGTAGAACATAGGGCCCAGCTCTGCCAGCCACTCACCATCCACAGCAGTGACACACTGCATGTACTCCTGCAGGGACAAACAGACTAGGATAGCAGGATGGCATTCTTGGGGCCTAGGCACCATTCCCAGAGCCATAGCAGCTTCATTCCTCCCCCAGTTGCTGATGGCACTTCTCAGGCTGAGACCATACCCCTACCAGACAGTTCCTCCTGGCCTCAGAAGCTGCTACAGGTTGGATTTGACCACAAGGAGGATCAAACATATCCCACAGAAGCCAGAGAAAAATAACGGGGGAAGGGACAAACAGATGACACAAACATGTCTACTTGGTATAGAAGGAAAAGGCTGATATCTGCCACTCAGACTGATCTCAGTCTCACAGCAAAGCCCTCCCATCTCCCCTGGAGCACTCATCACCTTTCCTCGTAGCCCTCAGCTCAAGCTCACCTTGGTAGTCATAACCAATTCATGGTACACAATGTAGTCTGGTGTGTAGCCCATGCCAAACAGAGAGCTCGTGGGGTGCAGGTGGCAGGGCATGCCTGTGCGGATGTTCACATACTCCCCAATGCCCTGTAAAGACAAGTGTGCTTAGGCCACCTGTTCCCAGGCAGGGTCTTGCAGCCCCCAGGCAGCTCAGACACCTCTCACCTTCAGCTTTGCAGCCTGATGGAAATATGCAGCACAGATGCACTTCCTGACAACATCCCAGTCTGTACCACAGGATGCCAGGCTCATGCGCTGCTGCACCATAATGTCCTTGAGCTGGGCACGCACCTCCCGCACCTGCAAAGGTGTGTGCTGGTCAGATCCCTCTTCTGCACAAGGCTGTCTCCCCCAGCCTTACAGCCACAGCCTCACCTTCCGCATGGCCTTAGCATGGATGAAGTGCTGATTGCACCACAGGGTAGAATAGCTGTTGTTTTTCCACTGCAGGTAAACATTCAGGTAAGTCAAGTGATCACTCTCTGGAACAGCAAATTTCTCCCGCACTTGGTCACTCTCCTCCTCTCGGCCCTGAAGTGTAAGCAAAGAACATGGATAAGTCAAAGGGCAGGGAAGGGCCCTGAGCTGCTGGAACAGCAGCATCTCATACCTTAGGCCGGTAAAAGATGGCAGGCACCGACAACATGGAGACAACAAGCAAGATCTCAGAGCTGCAACCCATGTCACAGGAGACAATAAGCATTTTGGAGAGTGCAGGGTCCAGTGGGAACTCCACCATGAGGCGCCCTGTAGAGGTCAGACCACCTGTAGGAACAGAACAAGGATCACTGATCAGCAGCTGGGCAGGCCCCAGTTCCATGGGCTGGCAGCCTACCCCAGCTGCCAATACCTGTGTTATCCAGGGCCCCCAGGATCCACAGCTGGTACATGGAGTTCAGCATATTGTCTTCAGGGGGCGGATCCATGAAGTGGAACTGCAACAGGTCTTGCACACCCAGGGACTTGAGCAAGAGCACTACATTGGCAAGGTTGGTGCGCTGGATCTCTGGCACCGTGGTCGTCAGCAGCTCATTCTTGTAGGCACTCTGGGTGTAGAGCCTGGGAAGAGAGGCCAAGAGCATGCTCCTCCTGTTTGGCCACCGTGCTCCTTACAGACGTGCCAGCCTGGCACAGGGCAGCAACCCTGCACCCACCAGCAGGACCCTGGGGAGCCACTAATAGTCCAGCCAAAGTGGGGTCTCCCCATCACATTGGGGTATTTGGGCTGCAGCACAGCACATGACCAAGCACAGCCCTTCCCTGGTCTCACAGCATAGCTGGGGAAAGGCCTTTGGCTTGGTTCTTATCTCAATGGCATCCAGGGCAGACCAGCCACAAGTGAAGATGGGCATAGGAAGAAAGTGGAGCACATCCTTTTCTCTGCAGAAGGACTGGGTCCAAATAAGGCCTTCAGGCCTGCCTACTGCCCACACCCCCACCAAAGTTCAAGATAATGAACAGCTCCAGTGAGAAAAAGATCTACATAACTTGATGCCAAGCTGAGGATACAACAAGGAACACCAGTGACATGCCTACCTGAAACAGTGGCCTGGGCCTGTCCGGCCAGCTCGGCCAGCCCTCTGATTGGCATTGGCCTGACTGATGGGGTAGATCTGCAGTGCATCCATACCTATACGGGGGTTGAAAACCTTCAGGGCACAAGAAAGTCACACAGAAGTAAGAGGAAGGCTGGATCGTGACCTCAGAACTCCCTCAACCTACCCCAGAAACCAGAGACAGACAGTATAGAAAACCCTGGCTCACCTTCAATTTGCAGTAGCCAGAGTCAATCACAAACATGATACCATCCACTGTCAGTGAGGTCTCTGCAATGTTAGTGGCAACGATGCACTTCCTGACTCCATCAGGAGCCTGCAAGCACACTGCATGTCAGTCATACCCCTGGGCATGGCTCTGCTCCACTGAGGAGGAGTGCAGAGTGGCAGATGGATGGGGAAGTGGGGTGTGGTACATGCTTTCTCTCACCCTCCACATGCAACACTAACATGTATCTACACTTCTCACTCCTGCTCTGTACTGTCTCCTGCTCCAGTTTTCCCTGTCCCCACCCTAATCACAAAGCACACATCAGCACCTTCTGGAAGATCTTGGCCTGCAAGTCCGAGGGCAGCTGAGAGTAGATTGGCAGTACAGCAAGAGCAGGTGCCTTCTCCAGCTCCTCAAGGTGCTCCACAATCTGCTCTGAGGTCACCTAGACACAAAGAGGGGTGAAAACATCAGACTGAAACAAGGGGGTAGGATAGTGCCTGTCCTTCCAACTCACCTCGATATCCTCCTGGCCAGGCATGAAGACGAGTATGTCTCCAGGAGCACCAGACAAGTGGACCTGCAAGGCTTGTTTCACTGCAGCCTCCACATAATCCTCCTGTGGGGTCTGAACAGCACAGCCCAGGTTAATATGGACCAGTATCCTTACCTGCCCTGTCCTACATACAAGACATAGCACACCACAGCCACTCCTCCCCTGTCCTGTGTGTCCCCCTCAGAAACAGTACAGCTAGGTCACAACCCCCTCCTGCCAACAGCATTTCCATCCACAAAAGTAACTACACCTTGCTAAAAAGAATATCCACAGGAAAAGTTCGCCCAGGAATGTGGAAAATGGGAACGTTCCCAAAGAAGGAGGCAAACTTGTCTGCATCCATGGTGGCTGAAGTAACAACAAGCTTCAGATCCGAGCGTCGGGCAACCACCTAGGAAGCAGATGAAAGGAACAATATGGAAGGTACATTTATGCATGGCTGTAGGCTGTTTTCATTCTTACTGAGACAATGGCACAGGACAGAGCTTCTGTTGTACTCCAGAGGCACTGGCTGTGCATGCCAGGCAACACTGATGCTCTACGGTCAGTGCAGTTGAAAACACCCACCAGCCTCGGTCCAGGAAACCTTAATCCAGCAAAGTCCTCTGTATAGGCAGTTCTGACATTTAGCCAGCAAGACTCCGGTACCACTACAGAAAACTGAACCCCCCAGATCCAAGGACCAGGATGCTGGAGCAGTCAAGTGCAGAGATGTGGCAGCTCTGCCTCTCTCTCCTAGTCCTGTCAGAGAAGGGCTGTCCCAGATGACGTGGCCCCTGCTGCTGTCACAGCCCAGGATCACACCCACCTCCCGGAGCAGCCCAAACAGCACATCAGTGTTGAGCGAGCGCTCGTGTGCCTCGTCCATGATGATGGCACTGTAGTTGTCCAGGTCAGCCTCCCGCAGCGACTCACGGAGCAGGATCCCATCTGTCATGTACTTGATCACTGTGTTCTCAGACGTGCAGTCCTCAAAGCGGATGGCATAGCCCACCTGGCAGGGCAGAGATACCAGCAGTCTTCCAACAGTCCCATGTACTCTCTGTCATGGGATGGGACCCCTGCACTCCCTTCCAGACTCACCTCCTCTCCAAGACGCACCCCCATCTCCTCGCTGACCCGCTTGGCCACGGACATGGCAGCCACTCTGCGGGGCTGCGTGCAGCCGATCATGCCATAATCAGTGTAGCCGTCCTCATGAAGATACTGTGTCAGCTGAGTTGTCTTCCCACTCCCTGTCTCCCCCACCACGATCACTATGCTGTTGTCTCTGAGGGAAAGGAAAAGGTATTTCTTCATACACCTTCAAAGAAGGGCTTTTGTGTTCTCTAGCTAAGCATCATCTTAGTCAGGTGGGAGAGCTGAGCAAACACAAAGCAATGGGTTTTGTTTCCTGAGAGTACAGCTTGCCAATGGTCATGATTCTACAATTCCTCAACGGAGCTCCCAAACGTAGGCCAATGCCCTGGGGATGCCCTGGCAGCCATACCTGAGGATGGAGAGCAGTTCCTGCTGTACAGCAAAGATGGGTAGGTATTGTCTCTGCTCCAGGATCGATTTCTTCTTGGCAAACTCGCTGCTGGCTTCACTTTTTTCTTTCATGTGTTCAGCAAACTTCTGCTCTGTTCTAAGGAAAGACCACAAGTCCTGAAACTGCCTCTCCACACACTTTGCTATGCCCGTAGCCCCCATTACCAGCTGAGCAGGGTAATTCAGAACAAGCCCCTACTTGTAATCCACTTTGCCATCTTCTGTCACCATCTCGTCCTTCTCCTCCTCTTTTTTGATCCCCATAATGTCTCCCAGTTTGGTGCCTGCTAGCTCCCAGTGCTTGTGCTGAGCCTGGAAGGAGAGAGAACAGCATAACTTTGCCACAGCAAGCACAGACAAAATTCTTCCCCAGTCCTACTCCTAAGACTAAGAAAAGGATATTAGTACCCCAGTTCCCCAATGCAGAATGCACACTCCACTCCTACATCAGGCTCCCCTCTTCCAAATGAACTGAAGCAGAATTTTAAGGCACTGAGATGGATACAGAGACTTCAGGCAAAGGATTACCAACTGCCTTCTAAGAAAATAGCTCCAGCTGCTATTGGGAAGCTTGACCCTTCCATTAAATTTGAACTCAAACCTAAACAGATGTGAACCAGAGATAATCTTCCTGCCCTTGCCAAGCGCTAGCAGGCTTTTCTTCCATCTCTGCTGTCAGTTTAGCTACCACTACCATTCCACTCATAATTTAAGTAGGTCAAATCCAGCCCAGTTTCAATGTACAAGGAACACATCTGTACTTTCCCCACTGCTATTATGTGAGCTTTAGAAAAAGTCCCTAGAAAACACCCCCATAAACTAACCTGCTACCTTACCCCATACTTCTCCTCACAACTCTTCTGCTGAGACGTGACAAGGTAAATCCTGCTGCCACACTGCCTGCTGACAGTCCCTAAGCGACCTGGCATTCTTCCACCTGATTCCTTCTCCCATAATCCAAATGTTCAATTGCATGGTGATTCATGTCCCAGGGCAGTGCACAAGAAAATCACACCACAGCAGCTGCTGTGAGGCAATGCAGTAAGCTGGGCTGCTAGGATGTCCCAGGTCACAAAAATATGAACTCCTTATCATCCCTGCTGCCAAAGCCTGAATGCTGCAGAGTCCAAACAAGGCTCTGAGGAACTACCTAGGGTGTACAGCAGGCAGTAAGGCACAGGGCTGCAGCATACCCTCTTACGCTCCTTCTGCTCCCGGTGCTTGCGCACCAGCTGGCTGCCTTTTCGAGCGATGATGGCCAAATCCGAGGTGGCATCCTTCACAGGGATGACTGGCTCTGGCTGCAAGGAAAAGGCATTGCTTTACTAAAAAGGCCTCACATGTACAGGGCTCCCTGCCATCAGTGCCTTCAGCCACAGGCTCTACCTGCTTGGTGAAGACAATCCTTCCATCTAGGAAAGGAGGCACTAGATTGTGCACCAACAAATGCACTTTAGCAGAGTTATCCTCCTCAAAATCTTCATCCACCTCAATCCGATGGACCACACCACTGGTCAGCATGCGATTTGTCTCCCAGCGCTCATTATCCTGCAGGAAACAACGTATCAGAAACACAATGAAGCCCCACAGAAAGCCACAGACATCACACCAAGCTTGGGCCTGGGCTCTGCACTGGCAACAGGATGGTTCAAACCTAGTGAACCTCAAAGTAAGCAAAAGGGAAGGAACAGTAATTGGAAGGAGTAGAGTACAGGAAACTACCCACATGAAACACGTGGTCAACAGGTTTGTCCCCAAGAAAATGCAGGACAGACACTGCCTGCAAGGCAGTCAGAATACATCAGGAAGCCTGGACACCATCCTGCTCACGTAAAGAGAGCAGCTGTCCCCAGCATCCACTGGGCCAACAGCAGACAGCCCCAGTAATGTACCTCACACTTAGAACAGCAGGAGCATGGTCCTCTGCACTTCTGCTGCCCTGGACACTGCAATCCACTAGCCACTCCAACTGGGAATTCTGCCCATGCAGGAGTTGCAGGGCTGGGTTTTCCAGGGGAACTCAACCACAGTTTCCCTGTGAGCACTCCTTCAGCCTGGCCCAAGAGTGTCCTTCTCCACCTGGGAGCAAGGGCTCAACAAGTGGATCTCTCAAGAGGCAGCAAACCCCACGTGTTCAGAGCAGCCAACCCTGCGTCTTGGCCTTACCTCATTGATCTGCCGCCGCTGTGCCGAGATCCGCTTCTGCCTCTGCTTGTGCAAGTGCTGCTCACGCTTCTTCACGTACTCCTCAGAGGAGTAAGCCAGAGGGTTGTGAAACTCATCGTAGCCCTCATCCATCATGTACCAGTCCCGGTCAGCTTGCTGGAAAGGGAGAGGTGCAGCACTGAGTTCTGCCCATCCCCATCCAGGCAGCCCCAAGCCCCTGGCCCGTGCTAGACTCACCCGCTGGTCGTCCTCCCACTGCTGCCGCTCCTCTTCCGTCTCAAAGGCAATGCCCTCCTCCCCTTCTGTGCGCCGCCCTGGGGTGAGCCAGAGAGCCCAGAATGTTCCCAAGGAAACCCGAACTCTGTGCCACAGGAAAGGGGATTCCACACTGCCCACCCCGGGCAGCTCAGCCCAGATTGCCCACCTCTCCCTCGGGACAGGCGTGGCGTGGCCCCCAGGTGCTTCCGGTCATCAGCCCATTCATTGTACTTGTATGATGGGGTTGGCAACGGTGTCTTATCAGAGTAGCGGCCCCTCACAGACCTGAAACACAGCAGGTGGCAGGGACTGGTGCCCAGCCAGAGCCTTCTCACACACACAGAGTCCCCTCTGCAGCCCCACAGCCCAGAGCACAGCCTCAGGCCCCGGTACCTGTCCCGCTCCCGCCGGTCCGTGTCCCGCAGCGATGGCAGCCGGTGGCCACGCTCTGAGTCCCTGTAGGAAGGGCTGGGAGATGGAGATTCCCACTGCGAGCGATGGGCACTGCTGTAGCCACCATCATCCTCCTCCCAGCTGGAGCGAGACGGTGTGGCTGCATCTGGTACAAGAGATGGGGTTTGACACCTGTTGTTCCAGCAGTGGCCCTGGGCACCTGGAGCCACCTAACATCTTTCAAGAAAGGAGCATGGAGAGAGGGTACCCACTGGCCCTCCCTCTAAGAGAAGGGACTGACCTAGTGATTCCAAGGAATTTCAAAGGATCATATTTCTATCACAGAGACCCAGAGCAGACCCCACTGAGATCTCTGCTAAGATCTGCCAGAGTTTCAAATGTGCACAGCTGGCACATTGCTCCCAGATCTGAGTTGAGCTGGGAGTTTTATGCTTGCCTCAACCACAAACATTACAAGGTACAAGCTCTTCTATCACCCCTGTCTGCAAAAACAGCAGGAAGCATAAAAAACTCCAAACCCTGTTAGGTCTCACACAAGAGCTTTACCAGGTACCACTCCCACCTTTGGGCCGATGTCGGGGGCTCTCAGGTTCACTCCTCCTGCTGCTCCGCTCTGATGAGCCGTCCCTCTCTGATCTGCTGTGATGACTCCTGTCCCGCTCCTCTGCAAAAACAAAATAGGATCAGGTGCCTATTGCACAAACAGGCTTCGCAAGTCTGCTGCAAAAATCACCACAAACATTAGGAAAGGCTACAAAAAAGGCCAGACCCAAACCAAGAAGTACACAAAGGTCTCTGAGCAATTACCACGGTCTCGTTTACGATCGTGGTCCCGATCCCTACTGCGTTCCTTCTTCCGCTCCTTCTCCTCCTTGGAGGAGGCAAAGACTCCATGTTCCCGCCGCTCCCTCTCCCGCTGCCGGCTGCGCTCCAAGAACTCCTCGCTTACACCCCCTGTGTAGGAAGGTGTCTCCACGTGGACTGAGCGGTAATGTCTGGACAGGCAGAGCAGAGAGGAGAATTGCTCAGAAGTGCTGAGCAACAGCTGCCCTTCGGCTGGTCCCGTACAGCTCCAGTCGGAGCCTGTGCCACGTCGCCCCGCAGTCTCCCTCCCTCCACACCGACGGCCGCAGCCCTGCCTGTCACCGACTGTGCCCACCCTGCGCTGCCAGTCCGGCCGGGCGCGGCCAGCGCCGGCACCCGGAGCCCCCCTGCAAACGCCACCTGTTCCTGCGAGCTCTGCGGTCGCTCCGGTTGGCCTCGTCCTCTTCCTCTTCCTCGGCGCTGCCCACCTCGTCACGGCCCTCTTCCCAGTCCTTATAGGATGCGACACGGGATCGCTTCCCCCCGGCCGCCTCCTCCTG
>NW_005054373.1:3474737-3478531 GCF_000277835.1 Geospiza fortis
CCTGCTTGGGGCTGCCTCCTCGCCCCATTTCTCACCACCTCGTTCGCCCTGGCGCAGCGCGTGGGCTCCAGATCGCCTGCCCCTGGTGCCAGCATAGCTCCCAGCAGGAAGAGCACAAACAGCCCCACCTTGCTTAGCACCAGGCTCCCGGGAAGCTGCCAAGCCCTGACAGGAAGCCAGTGTGCCGAGCTTCCCAGCAGCCGTAAACAGTTTTGGTGAAGTGCTGTTGTGCAATCTTGCTCTGCAGGATGGATTGTGAGAGGCTGCTGAGGGAATGCTTTGTGCAGGGCGAGCTGTTGCTCAGGAAAAGCCCGAGATAACTGCAGTGAGCTCGGGGTGAAGGAAAAGTCAGCACCAGTGATCCCAGAGACAAAACCAACAAACAGCAGCACCTTTAATCAGGCCCTTTCCACAGCTAACAGGACATGACTGCAGCCATCTCCAAAACAGCTGTGTCCTGGCACCCAGCATCATCACTGCCTTCCCTCCCACCCCAGGGCCTGGCCTCAGGCAGCAGTCTCTGCCAGGGAAGGCCGGATGCACTTGTCAGTCCAGCCCAGAGCTCAGCTACCCCGGTGGCTTCTCCCACCAGGAAAAGTGAGAGCAACATGGAGAGCTGATTCTGCTCAGCTGAGGAGAGCTAAGCTGCATCCCTCCAGCCCATGGGGTGTCCCAAGAGCAGCACAGAGGACCAGGTGAGCCAAATATTTATTGACACTCAGTTCTGCTGTCCACAGGGAAGCCAAAACACGGCCCTGAAAAAGTAGCAGTGTCATGAAGGTCCTGGAACCAGGACCTCATCTCAGTCCCAGTCTGCCCAGCACTGGAATTGTCACACCCATCCCTGTCTGCCATGGCTCCTCACAGCTAGATCTTCATTCTGCAGCCTGTCAGCAGCGGTGATCTGCTCCAACTGCCTCCATGATGTTCTTGAAGCCCTGCTCCCTAACCAGGGATGGTGTGTGCTAGGACTGGGCTGGCACTGCTCGGGCACCAGCACACAGCTGTCCTGAGCTGTGCTAGGACCAGGGGCTCTCTGGGGACGTGCCTGGCCTCCACTCACCTGAGCAGCTCCTCCAGTTCGCGCTTGACTGTCGCCACCACTGGTGGCCCGTGGAACACGAGCGCTGTGTACAGCTGCACGAGCGAGGCCCCGGCACGGATCTTCTCCAGGGCATCCTGCCCGCTGCTCACCCCCCCCACGCCAATGATGGGCACCTGGCCTGAGGGCAGGGCGCCGGGTCAGGCTGGCACAGGCAGTGCCGGCAGGTGCCCCCAGCCCCGCTGTGCCCTCACCTTGAGTGAGAGCGTACATGTCCCTGATGGTCTGCGTGGAGAGCTCCCGCAGGGGCTTCCCGCTGAGGCCGCCGGGCTCCGTGCGCTGCCGGCTCCGGAGGCTGCTGGGCCGGCTCACTGTGGTGTTGCTCACTATCAGCCCATCCACACCGAGCTGCAGGGGCAGTAGTGTGAGGACACAGCTCCCACAAGCAGCCCAACCTCCCCTTCCCCTCCTGCCAGGTCAGGACTACCCAGCACATAACCCAAAGCTGCCCCTCACTGCCTGGGTGACACACATGGGCCTTCACAGACTTTGACCAACCCAGGACAGCATCCCTATAGCAGCCAGAGAGCTGCAGGCATATGTGTCCTTCTGAGGGGTGACTTGCCAGGGCCACCATGGTCCTGCCTCCAGAGGCCTCCCCTTCCTACTTCCTCACCTCACAGACAACGCTGGCGATGTCCTGCTTGTCCTGTGCAGTGAGGTCAGGGGCAATCTTCACCAGCAGGGCTGGCTTCTGCTTGCAGGGCAGCAGGTCCCTCTCCACCAGCACCTGTCGGTGCACATGGCAGTGCATGGCAGGGAGAGGCCTCCTGCCCCAGCTAGGAGCTACAGACACCCACCACCACAGGCAGTACAGGGACAGGCCCTGCTCCTCTACTTGGCACCAAAACCAGGAAAGGCACCCTTGGCACAGGGCCTGGAGCACACAGCAGGCACAGGACCCCAATGATGCCTGAAGTTGTGGGGTGGATGGCTCGCTGCCTCTTGCAGGAGCAAATAGAGGGCAACACCTCACTGCTCCTGAGCCCTTTGCTGGGATACAGTGCCCTAGTACAGCCCACGGCAGCAGCCAACAGGGACATCTCAGTGGTCCTGCCCACCATGCAGGAAAGCCACCGCCATTCCTCCCTGTGCTCGGGCAAATCCACTGGCTGCAGCAGTGCAGCTCCTGCCAGGAGATGGGGTGCATCCAGTGCTCTAGCTGTGCTTTGGGCTGGCTGAGGGGAGGCACCTACCTTGCTCAGCAGGTCCCGCAGCTCAGCCTTGCCCTGCAGGTCCCGCAGCCCTGGGGTGTTCGGGCTGGACACGTTCACAACAAGGTAGTCAGCCAAAGGGCCCAGTGTCCGGACCCCAGCCACATAGTCAGCTGCAGCATCAGTAGAGCTCTTGTTCTTGCCCAGGTTGACTCCAAGAGGCATCCCAGCTGCAACCCAGACACAGCTGAACCAGGGCAGCAGGACCAACCACCACCCAATGGCCAGAGCACCCAAAAAAGGAGGTCCCAGGACCAGCTAAAGTTAAGATGAGGATATATATATATATATAGCCCATGTATTTCATGAAGATGGGCCTGGGACTGTCCTGCAACCACAGGAGCATTGCCACAGCCACCCCAGTCAGCACCTCGCAGCACCACAGACTTCAGCCTGGCAGAGGCTGCCCACAGGACCTGCTCCGCTGGGGTCCTCTTGGCTTTGGCTATGTCAGCAGACACATCCTCCCCAAAGCAGCAATTGGAGCTTGATCCCAGAGAAAACAGCAGGAGAAATGTGTCTAGTCACAATGCCAAGGGTGAGACTACAGCCCCAAGAGAGTCCTGCTGTCCAAGTGTTCCTCCAGCCAAGGTGCTCCTGTGCCTGGATACTGGCATTACACACCAATCCTGGCCTACAGGTAGCTGGGAGATGCCCAAACCTACCCTGCAGACCCCAAGAGCAAAGGCTTACAAGCTTGTCTCACCAGCAGTGAGCCTGATCTGTGTCTCCTGGCGGGCTCGCAGCCTGCGCTCCACCACGACGTGGCCATGGCTGTTGAATCCATACCTGCACCAGGACAGAGGGGGGTCAAGGCTGGGTTATGTCTGCAGGCCCTGAACAGGACATGTGAGAAACACAAGGCAGATGTGTGGTCTCCGCAGCTTTGCTCAGCACATCCAACCAAAAGCCACCACAGCTCCAAAGACGTGGGGCCACCCAAATATTCGCCCTCCCTCACGGTGGGCAGACTGTAGGACATTGCAGAGCAGCTGCCCTCAGATCCCACCTGTTGATGACTGCCTCGTCCTCTGCCAGCCGGAAGACCCTGGGCTTCGGGTTCCCTTCCTGGGGCCTGGGCGTGACAGTCCCCACTTCCACAAAGCCAAAGCCCATCTTGTACAGCCCGTCCACAGCCTCACACTGCTTGTCGAAGCCAGCCGCCAGGCCCAGTGGGTTGCGGAATCGCTGCCCGAAGACTCGC
This sequence comes from Geospiza fortis, assembly GCF_000277835.1. Lineage (NCBI taxonomy): Eukaryota > Metazoa > Chordata > Aves > Passeriformes > Thraupidae > Geospiza > Geospiza fortis. Next base: position 3,478,258 of record NW_005054373.1, read on the forward strand.
ACCTCCTGCGGGGCTGGGGCAGAGCCCACAGACTCCAGGAACCGTTGCCAAGGCCTCACTCCAGCCCCCCTCCCGACAGCCGGCCGCCTCCCCTGCCCTTCGGGGGTCCCTCGTCGCCCGCTACGGACTCGACGGGACAGCCACCCAAGGGCTCTGTCACCCAGCCCTTACCCCTCGGTTCTGAGCGCCCTTCCGACCTTCCCACTCCCCGCCCTGCTCCCCGCGCAGTTCCCCCCTCCTCCTTCGCCGCCCTCGAGACGCACCAGCGCGGGGC
>NW_005054373.1:3478935-3486092 GCF_000277835.1 Geospiza fortis
CTCCCATGGGCGGCCCCGCCAGGCCGGCCCCGGCTCCCCACAGGGCCCCGGGCACCCCGGCCGCTCACGCGCAGCGGCGCCGCCATCACGCTCAACCCGACACGCGAGGACACTTCCGGGGACCCCCTCTGTGATTGGCCGAGGCCGTACCGCTCCAACCAATAGCGGCGCAGCAGAGGCGACGACAAGGTCCGGCCCGCGCTTTATTGAAGGAGGGGCAGAGGGCGAGCCCCGGGAAGCGGGCAGGGACGGGACAGGAACAGCCACGGCACAGCTGCAGAGTGTCACCAACAGGTACGTTACAGTCCCGGGATGCCTCCCCCGCGACTCGGGTAGGGTAAACAAGGTGCTGCTGCGTATCCCATCAGACCACCCTCCGTGCCTCGCCTCCAGACCTCGATGGGCCATAGTTCATCTCCTGGAGCAGCAAAGATCAGGAAAGCGGCAGCACTTGGTGTAAGTACAGCAGGAAGAGAGCTCAAAAAGAAGAGCACGTTCACTGGAGGTTAATACAGGAAACCAATTTCAAAGAGAGTCTGTTTCAGAGAGGAGATATCACACAGCTCCTTCCTCTCCTTCCTGCAGCCCAGGAAGTTTTACGTTTTCTTCTTCAGCTCCTCAAACCTCCGTGAAAGATCATCGAAGTCAATGTCTTCTGAGGCAGAAGAGCTGGCGCCAGCAGATGCTGTTGGCAGTGTGTCTGGCACAGATGGCAATTCAGGCAGTACAAAGTTATCAAAGGTATTAGGAGCTCCAGCTCTTGGTTTAGGAGAAGCTTCTGGCTTGGGCTCAAGCCCTGTTGATGAGAGAAGTATCACTGCACCTCACCATCAGCATACACTCACCGGGCCAAACAGAGCCCCACAAAGGAACAGTCATTCCAGCAACAGGCAGTACCAGAGGGTTTTTCAGAACAGCCCCTAATATCCAAGCTTTTCCAAACCTCAACATACTCACCAGGCACTAGTGCAGCAGCATCCTTGTCAGCGTTAGGCTCATCAATCTGAAAAAGACTCTCAGTTACTACAGCTCTGTCCACCAGGCATGGTCACACCACCACACAAGCAGAGCTCAGAGGCACAGCTCCGGCAAATCAGTGCACACTCCTCCCCACCCCTAGCAGGCAGCCATGGCTTTGCAACAATGTGCCTCTCTTCCAAGAAACAGAGGCAGCTCTTCAGCTTTTCTCTCCCTCCTTGTCAACTAAAGTAGCTTCACTGACCATATTCTGAACTGGATCAGTCGAGCATATCCACTATCAGGTCTGAAATATTTATCAAGGCCACCAGTGAGAAAACACCGCCCTCTTCATCCATGTCATCACAGCTCCTTGCTGCCTTTCTTCATAAACCACTGACAGGCCCTTGTGACTAGCAGCAGGGTCTTGGTGTGTCTGGGAAAAAGGCTCATGGCACACACAGCTGTGCTTGTAAAACTTCTTATTCCCTGCATGCTGCAGCCCTCAACACCCATTCCTACCCAATTCACCTGCACTGCTGCACCTGTGAGAACACCAAAGTGTCAGCGCCACAATGCTCAACTGTGCTCCTCCCTACTCAGGATAATGCAAAAACAACAGCATGTCACCAAAAGCAGAGTGGCAAGCATGATGACAAACTGCAGCAACAAAACCAGAGACAAGCGTCGAAAGGGAAGTCTCCAGCCTCTGCTTTGTTGTCCCCAAGGACTGAGGAAAGTCTGTGAAAGGAAGAGTCTCTAAACATACAGCATCTGGGTCAGTCAAAATTATCATCCAGGCTGTTAATTAGTTCAAAAGCCATAATTAAACAGATTCAAGGTGATAAACTCTTCACACTGCGAAAAACAGGACTTGTGGATTCTGCTTATTAACTGTTTAACACCACTTTAACAATGCAGCAAGAGAAATCTTGGGTTTCCTTTGCAGCCAAAGCACAGAGCTGAATGAGGAACTTCTCTCCATAAGTCATCCGTCCATCATGTGCATTCACTGATTCACTACAGTAGCAAGCAATGCCAGCACCACTCCAAAAGCTTGGAAGCTTAGCTTAGTATCCTTTACAAACATTTCCCTTCTCTGTGGCTACCACTGCACTCTGAGGATCCCTCTGCTGCCTGCAATGGCCATTCATCTCAGGCACTTACGGACTCATATGTGGGTGGGTTTGCCGGAATTGGTGGTGGGTGGATGTTACTGAAAGGCTGGTAGGTCCCCACTGGCAGGCCACTGAAGTTCTCCTGTACAGAGAGATCAGTCATGCAGCACACCACTCATCTGAGACACCACACGCCTACAGCTGCCATGGGAGTCACAGGAAGTAGAGTCTCGATAAATGCAAGCATGTATTCAAGTGGGTAAGAGTTTATGCTTACAAGGAAGAGATTCTCAAGTATTAAGACAGATGTAGTCACCTGGAGCAGGCAGACACAGCTAACTGGACTGTGGTTATTCTAAAGAACCAGCACAGGTAAACATTTCATCTTTCAAGGCACAAGAAGCACCAGGCCAATAAAGGAAATACTCTGCCGTTTCTGGCCCTGTGTGCAGTACTGCAGAATAGGAAAGAGGTTTCTGGCTCACACAAGGCTTTGAGTTGCCCTCATTTGTCACACAACAGCACCTCAAGGACCCAGACCTGGCACAAGCCTTCAGCATGTTTATGCCTGGGCCAACAGCCAGGTGATGATACTTGGCCCAGATTTTCCACAAAAAGTACTTCAGCACTACTGGGACCATATTAAGACTCAAAGCCATCCCACTATTCTGCTCTCCAGTCTACACAGACATCCTGTAAATTACTTAATTCAGAGAACGGAGGAGTTCTTTTCAGCCCCCACCTTCCACCCTTACAACAAATCCTCTGCAAGAGCCATTGGCTCAGTCTTCTCCCCTTGCAGGTCTGCAGGCAGGGCTCTTCTGCATTTTTCTGTGCTATTCCCACCCCACAACATTCACCTGATTTCCTTGCCTGAATCCTGGCACACTACCAGCCTACCAACTTCAAAGTGCAGCTCCAACTCCTGGACAAAAGCCTGGCAGTCAGAAGACTGCCTCAGGAGTTAAGTCTGGACTCCTCTGTTCCCTGAAGGCAAAGAGGGCTGGCTGCAGAACAGGGGTAGGAACCTCCACAGTCAAGATACAAGATTAAGCTTCAGCTGCACTGCCAACAACCTCCGTCCCATGCAGTCTCACACTGAGAAGATGGCCTTCTGACACACTGAGCTAACAGGTACAGTCAGCAGGCACAGGGCTAAGCACCACAATAGGAGTCTTTCACAGAAAAAAGAAACACACAAAGCCCAGGAACTTACCGGTCCCTTAGGAGGTGGATAAGAGAAGGGTGGATTTGTTGTTGGCATGGGCATAGGCATCATCACGGGCATGGGTACTAACCCATCATGACCTATCATTGGGGCTGTAAATCCACCACCTCCGCCCCCTCCATGGCCACCCTTCTTCACATCATCCGTGAAGCCCACATCAATTAGATCTGCCTCTCCACCTGGCGGGGCTTCAGCCTGGAAAGGGTGGAAGAATTCTGCTCACCAACACATCTCTTATGATCACTGCCATCTGTACACATTAGATGAAGCATTTGTTAATGGACAAGATGGGAATACACAACAGAACAGAGAGCAGCTATACAGTGGTATTAATGGGAAACAGAACGCAAACCAGGCTGTAGCATGTGTAACTACTGCCACATGCCACAGGAGTGCATGAAAGAAGAAGGATCATGCTATATGCTAGGGCTGTCTAGAAGACACCAAAGCACAAGGACTACCCAGTTCACTGCAATGCCACATCCTGAGGCTGACTCACCATCACCACTGAGTCAGGCTCATAGGGCACATTGTAGTTCTTTGCAATCTCAATGAGGTATCTCTCCACCAGGATCTTGGGTGGTGCTTCCACACTCAGCTTGTGCATCAGCTGGAACACAAAGGTGGAGAGACTTAGTAGAGCCAGGGCAATGCACCACCCAACAGCTCTGTACCAGTGCCATCCCAGCCAGGGAGGTGCATCAGGCAGCTGTGGGGAGGCCCCTGAACCAGGTACAACATGCTGCAGGCAGCCATAAGCCAGGGCTCTATTTGCTCTATCCTTCCCCATCCACAACCAGTAGAGCAGGGCCTCCCTGCCTGGGGCCTCAGCACCATGCTCCAATGCAGGTGGGCCCTGGCTGCACAGCACGTGCTGTGCTCCAGAGTGATGGCAAGCATCAGCCACCAGCCACGGGCCCAAGGGCTCTGCCTGTTCTACCAGTTCCTTACCCTGTCATTGACTGTCCCAATCTGGTTTGTCCGGCACAGCTTCCCATACTCCTTGCTGTACTTAGCACACAACTGATCAGCAACCTGCAGCAGGAGAGAAACTCTAGAATGTGCACAATCCTGCTTTCTCTCACCTCAAACCTCACATTCACTCAGCTCCCTCCCTCATTTTTCCCACTGAGCACTCCAGTTCAGCAGCTGCAGCCACCCCCATGCTCCAAGGACATCTGATTTCCATCTGCAGAGCCCATAAAATCCTCTGATATAAAGTCCCAGACAAGGGCTTCCATCAGCATCAGGCAGCATCACCCCCACCCTGCATGTGCAGCATCCCTCAAGCAACCCTACTCACAATTTTCAACTCGGCCACTTCTGACTGGAGGCGTGGTGCAGCCCAAATCAGTGTCGATACTGCCTCTGCCAGGCCAGAATCCAGCTCCCTATGACCAAAGAAAACAATTGTCTCTCCACCCCATGCACCCAGCCTTTGCTGCCCTCAATCTCCTTAGCCTTTCAGTTCCCATCCCATGCACTAGGCTCCACAGCCTCCCGTACATGGGGAAGAAAAGGTCTCTGGAGAGACAAACATGGATGCCCTTCTGTACCCCAGACCTGCCCTCAACAGTGCCCCTTCCTGAGTCCAGGACCCTCCCAGCCATAGCTTACTTCATGGACTGGATCAAGCCAAAGCGGGCGAGCAGCAGATCACAGTACAGCTCCAGGATCTCCATGGCCTCCACAAGGTAATCTTCACGGATGATGTGCTCCACACGAATCCTGGCACGCTCATCTTTTCCAGCTGCCAGGTAATCTGCAATCTCCTTCCTTGCCTTCTGGGCCAACTCAGCTGCAGCACACGTCCCGAGCCCGGTCACTGTGCTGGCCTAGGCTGCTGCCTCCAGACCGCCCACAAGTCCCCATTACACATAAAGCCACCACCAGCTTCTCTCCCCTATCTAACCTCTGCAGCACAAGACACTCGGGCATGGCTTTGCAGAGCCCTCATGTCCCGCTCCCAGCCCACTTAAAGGAAAGTGGACTTCAGGCTGCTGGAAACACTCCTGTACCTACAACCTCCCTACAGAGTTAACCAGGAACACAGGCCTGACCTGTGGCAGGGCAGGCAGGTGGGCAGGATCTCCCACAGCACTCAGGGAGTTCTCCACTGTGCTCTTAGCACACATAGCCCACACATATTAGCTGTTAGCTACCACCCCACAAATTGCACTCCAACAGCTGTCGGGAAGGTGGACAGAGGCCACACTGTGGCCAGCCTGCTCTTCCAGCTCCTTGTGCACCAGGGCAGGTTGTTAAGGCCTGGGTCCAGCAAGGAAGAGCAAAAAGCTACTCCATACTTGGCCCATGAAAGTACCCCCAACTCCAGAAATACTTTCTCAAGTCTCCTGAGCCCCAAAAGCATCCTGGGTCCCTTAATACTCCCCCTAACACTCACTCTTAATACTTAATACACCTGCCCCCTTAATACTCACTTTTTTTTTTCTCCAGTAGCTTGAGGCGATTGATGACGAGGCGCAGGTTGACTCGCAAGCGCTCTGCCTTGAACCCAGAGCCCAACATGATAAACACTTTCTGTGGAGAAGAGGGATGGCCACTGGAACCAACAACTGCCAGTCAGTGTCTGTCACCAGACACTGTTTTACTGCGGGGGAGGCCAAGAAATGCCCCAAACAAACAAGCCCTGGTCTGCCAATCCAGTTATTTTTAAGTAACTGAACCTCGAGTGCTTATTATTGCCTTTCCCACTTCATAACCCTGCACCTCACCAAGACCAATAGGATTGGCCTTAGAACGTCAAGGAAACTTATTGGACATTTTTTTAAAAACGGAAAAGTCAACTGAAGAGCCAAGCCCACCTCTGTCCTATCGAAATACAAGTTGTAAACCAGCTATATAATTAACTAGAGGACTATTAGAAACTAAGGTTGTAACAATGTCGTCATCAGAAGGAAAAAGTTGCCGTTTCACATTCCCCACACTCTTCCTACCTACTGAACACATGCTTAGTCTCCCAGAAACCAGTTCAACTTATTAACCCTACAGAAAGCAAATCCTAACATTATTTAATTATAGCATTCTGTTTGCCAAAAACCGCTCATCAAGGAAAAGCTTCCTTAAAAGACAGCACATAGAAAGACCTCTGTTTGCATCTCACCTCCCCATCCCTCTCTGCCGGCGGCTCCACCGCCCAGAGCGGAGCGAGCCATGACCTGATCCGGCTGCCGGGACGGCCGCCAGCCACACCGAGACTCGCCGCGTCTGGCCTAATGCCCAGGGACAGTTCGGACAGTGCGCAGGAGGCCCTGCATGAGCTCCACCGGCGCAGCTGCACCTGAGGGCTGAGGGGAGAAATCCCTCTCCCTCCCCAGCTAGGTAGCAGCGAGAGAACATCCCACACCACGAGCGGAGCAGGGCCCGGGGCGAGTCCCAGGGCTGCGGGAGACCCTGAGGCAAGGCTCCCCGTCAGCTCCTCTGATGCCGAGTGCTCCCAGCGGCCCCGCTCACGCGTCCCACAGCCCGACTCACCACCCGCCGCTCCGCAGCTCCGACACCCAAAATGGCGCGCGGCTTCCGCAAGCCTTCATCGCGTGCGGAGTGATCCTCATAGCCGGCACTCTCAGTACCCAGTCTCAGGCACAGCTCGCACGCAGTCCGGGGCACAGTCGAGCTGGCGCGGCGGGCGCTGTCCCGACCCGCTTCCGCAAATGCGGCCCTGGCGCGCCGGCGGCCGGGGAGAGAGGGGCACAGTCTGGGAGAGCGGCGCAGAGGGACTACATGGCCCGGCGGAGGGATCCTGCGCGCGTCTAAACGGTACCACGCCTGATAGGCGCCCGCCGGTGCCCGCCCCCGGCGCGGCTGTTCCGGCAACGCGCCGTTCCGCCCGC
>NW_005054373.1:3486578-3489470 GCF_000277835.1 Geospiza fortis
CCGGCGCCCCCCGGCGCCTGCGGCGGGACCGGGTAAGCCGGGCCGGGCTGGGGCTGCCACCCGCGAGGAGTGAAACGGGCCCCGCGGCGGGACCTCCGCTGCCGGAACCGGTCGGTCTGTCAGGGCTGCCCGGTCGGGACATCGGGGGCCTGGACAGGGTTCCCGCGTCCGTCCTGATGCTAGAGGAGCTGCATCCCTTTGTCTGTATGTCTGGCTGCTTGCGGGCCTGATCCTTTCTGCCGTCTCCCATGCGTTGGGACTGCTGGATGGATTCCGCTGTCTGGGGAGGTGTCCGAGATCTTCGTGTCCGTCTGTCTGAGAAGGCTGATTCAATCCTTGTGTCTGTCTGGCAGTGCGAGGCTGACAGGATCCTTTTGTCCGTCTGTCTGATGTCCATGTTTCTCTGTCAGCAAGAGGCTGATGAAATCCGTGTGTTTGTCCCTCTGAGGAGGCTGACGGGATCTCTTATGTCCATGTGTCTTGTGGGAAATGGGTGTAGCCCCTCCTTTTGTCTGTCTGTCTGAGAGGACTGTTGGAAATGCCACCTTCCTCTGTCAATTCAACGACAAGGATGAATACTAGACTGCAGGAATAGGCAGGAGAGAGAAGGGTGTTTGGACTGAGGTTGCAGTAATTTTTGAAGGGGACACACATTTTTTGAGGGGGTCAGGATTGCTTAAATCTTTACCTGAGAACTGGGTAAGACTGCCCATGCAGAATGCTTTGTGACTGTGCTTGTGGATTGTGTTGGATGCTGGCCTGGAATCCAGCTGTGGTGATGCAGAATGAGCCCCATAGGCAGAAGGGTGGGGAATGACTCTGGGACAGCCAGCAGAGCTTGGCCAGGGACTTGGAGGGTTTCAGTGAAGCGTGTGACAGACTCTTCTCTTCTCAGATGAGCCCTCTGCAGAGGGGAGGAACACTGTCTGCCCCCAGGTCAGGGAAACATGTCCCGTCGGAAACAGACCACTCCTAACAAAGTTCACTGTGAGTATGATGTTACGCAGCATTGTGGGACCCTTGCTCTGGCTGGGTTGTGGAGTGAGGTGGGGAGGAGTGGAATGATGGGAGTGATGGGAAGGGACAGCTTGTGGGGAATGGTGGTTACTCATCTTTTATCTTAGGGTGTAAAAGAAAAGAAACTGAGCTCTGTGCATCAGGGAAGCTGGCTGTGTCCTGGCATAGCAGGACAGGGGTAGGCTTGAACAGCTAATGCTGTGAGCATAGGTTTGTATATGCAGGGCCTGTAGCTGGGCTTTGCATTCACACTGTCAAAAGTACAAGTTAGAACACTAGAAAATGTGGCTTGAGGATCTGGCCTCTTGCTAGCAAAGGAAGTTCTAGGCAAGGTGGTTGGAGCATGCTGGCTAAAAGCCAGTGAGTCCTGGGTTTTGATCTTCATCCTACTACAGACTCAATTGGCTGGCCTTGGGCATGTTACTTAAGCTCACTGTACCTCAGTTTCTACCAGATGATGAAATAAAGCCATTTGCTCTTTCCTGTCAAGGAATGGGTGGTGGCCAAGTAAATTACAGGACAAATAACTGCTGTCTGCCAGATCATTCTTGAGCTGAGGTGGGTAAGATGGATCTCTGTTTCTCCATCATTGCCAAGGCCTAAGCATTTGTTTGACAGCGAAAGGGTTGAAGATGCTGTGCATCAGCACTTCTCATGGGCAGGCTACAGCCAGGCACCAGTGGAGCTGGGAGGCAGAGATGGAGGTTTGGCTGCAGAGGGGAAGGTGCACATGTACAGCTTTTGTTTGGCAGCAGAGGGAATTTGAGGGGCCTGAAATTATGCCCTTGTTCATACTCAGGTTTGTGGCTGGAAGCATGCTTGGAATTTGGGCCAGAATTAGGAAAACAAGTTTCCATTTCTGTAGATCTCTGAGAGCAAGGCTGCTGAGAGGGCCCTGTGTGTTTTTGGCTGCAGTAGCTGTCAGGAGTGTGAGACAGAGCTGAGTGCTGCAGCCCTAACACTGCCTCATTGCTGGTGCTGCTGGCTTGCATGTCTGTGTGTATGTGTGCTGCCTCTGTGCACAGGTACGCAACAGGCATCTGTGCATGCTGCTCTCAGTGCAAGGGGAAACTCTGGGCTGGAGCTGACACCTTGCACACTCGGTGAGTGCACTGGGAAGAGCTGTCTCTGCCTGGGACTCGCAGCCCCACTGGCTGGGCAGCTTGGCAGAGCCAGCTGAGCTGTCCTTGCTGGCCAGAGTGAGATTCTCAAGGAGTGTGGCTTGTGGCACCTGCATTGCCTTGTGCTCTCTGATTCCTGCTTCTGGTTGTTGGGTTCCACCGTGGGCAGAGTATAGATTTAATTTGTCTCATAGTACATTAATGACTTTGGAGTTGTTGTTCTTAGAGAAATTTGATATGTCTGGTATTTTATCCTGTGATGCCAGTAACATGCCTTGTGTCCACACACTTCTGCTTCTTAGAGTGCCCAGGTATTACTGCTGTTATTGAGCTCAGGTTTATGTCATGTATGCAATTAAGCTATCTTCCTTGGTCCGGAGTTGGGATTTCTTGAGTATGGAAACCAAGCACTACAGCAGCTCTAATTGTGCAGATAGAGTTTCCATGGTGTTTAGCTGGGTACTTTTCTGCACTTCACTGCATAAGGGCTGTGCTCTTCAGAAGCTTGTACTATCATATACAAAACTCTACGTATCACAAAATTCAGTGGTGCACTGTGTTCACGGTGAACATTGCTTTTTTATCTGCAATACAAATGATTGTATCTCCAGTCCTGGTTTTGGAGGAAGCTGTCTGACAAACACACTGCCAGGGGGCAGGAGGTTATAGCATCAGGTATGCCATGGAGTGGAGTTCTGGGACCTGTTCATCTCCTTTACATGCAGTACGTTGCTACAGAGCAACTGTTCAGCAG
>NW_005054373.1:3489510-3491919 GCF_000277835.1 Geospiza fortis
CATCGAGAGCAGCAAGTAGGACCACAAGAAAATAAGGGGACCGAGAGATACCAGCAACTTGTCAATGGTGATGTCTTCACCTTGGGATGGAAAATCTTGTCTGTCTTATGATGAACACCACGAAATCGTTGGGACTTCTCTGTCTACCTAGCCTGCTGTGTGTCTGGAGGGCCCAGAAATGCCGTGCAGTGCCCTGACGAGGATAATCGGAGAAAACACCGGCTCCAAGAACGGGGTGAGCCAGCAGAATGAGGAGTCAGGCTGAGACATAGCAGACACATTACTGGAACTTCTTCACAGGGACTGCAGTGGTTGGGAGGAGAGGAATGAAAGGGACAGCAGGTATGCAGCTTTTTACGCAGTTGCCTGCAGCTGGGGTCTGATTTGGCAGGTTACGGGGCTGGGGGACTGCCTTTTGGATTTGCATAAATACGACTGTGCATATATGACTGGACAAATTTGATGGGAGGATGGTGCCTACTTCTTCCTTGCATGGCCACTCCATCTTCTCTTCCTTCTTGGACTGACTAGGGCGAGTGACAGCTGCTGATTTCCTCTCATTGGCTTGCTTGGTGTCTCCTCTTTCCAGGATTACTTTGCAGGCTTGGCATGGCCCTCATTTCACCTTGCTCTCACAACACCATGGTTTTCTGTCCTCACTTGGGACAGAATCACTTTGCTTGGCAAGCAGAGCAAACCAGCTAGGAGATTGTATGGTTACTAATCAAAACAGTTTTAAATAGAAGTTGATATGTAAGGAAAGTCAAAATAATACTGAAACAACAATAAAAATTATGGTAAAATTTATCACAAAAGTCTTTCTGTGCATGATGGCCAGTCCCACAATTTTAATTTAGTCATTGACCCTGCAGCACATAAATGGCTCTTAAGAATGTAATTTTATTTTGCCATGTGGTGCATGAAAAGCATACCTTACAAAGTGCTAACAAACTGAGCAGTAATAGTGGAATATGCTTGTTGAAAAATAAAATGCAGTTAGATTGCTTGTGGGGAGATACCTTAATTTGGTCATTTGGTTCAATTTGGTCTTTATTTTCTCCCAGAGTATGCACTATAAAAGTAGAAAAACTCTAAGCAATTCATCTATTCTTGCATTCATCTGTTACTGTGCTGTCACCCCACCAGTCATGGACTACTTGCTGTCTTCATGCTTGCCAAAATTTGTTGCAGGTATTAGCATGCACTTCTCTCTCCCTGCTGTCCATAAGCTGCTTCGCTTTCTATTGCCTATGTCCTCTGCAGCTGATGGTTAGATGATTTTAGAACTCTGGACAAGGGCGCCTTTGTTAGTCAGATTAATTCCTGCTTCTGAGCTCTATTTATCATGGCTCCAATATCCCATTAATCCTCTATTTCCTTCCCTCTCTCTCTAACACACACACGTTCTGTGCTCTTTGGTGTTCCTTGGATTGTCCTGTCTATAATAGTCCCATTTTGAAGGGAAAGTACCTTGCAAGAAGTAGAACCCAGCATTCACAACTGAGCAGAAATGTTACGTGCATCAAATCCCTTGGTTCTGAAGGGCTCCATGGACTGCCATTGTTAACCGTTTCAATTGTGTTGTTTTTCATTTCAGTAACCACTACAGCAGTGTGGACAACCCAGAATAGCCATGGGGCAGGTGGAATAAATCCACAGTGGTGGAAAGACTTGCAAATTTCAGGTCCAGGAACACAGAGAAGACCTACATGAACAGGGACTTTAAATTTATGTACAAGGAGGGAATAAACTGACTCATCTGTGAGAGACCATTCTGTTTAGGAAGGAAGGCAGGAGAATGATGTAGTACCTTTGCATTTTTTGTGGATTTTGGGGTGGGAGTTGTTTGTTTATGTGTTTATTTTCCAGAACACCTGAGAGTTATCCTGCATTTATACAGTTCAAGAAGGGAGGGGCTCAGGGCTGGTACCCTAGGAGTCATGCCTGCCCATGTTACACAGTACCACAGGGCTGTCCCCTATTTCCACCACTGCTGACTTGGCATCCCTCTCATTCCCAGCAGTATGGAGAGGAGAATGGAGTACAAAGCAGAGGCATTTGTGTCATCTCTCTTGTCTTACATCTCTAGCTGTTTGTAAACAACTACAGTGACTTGTTTTGGTGTTGTGGTCAGCCTGCAGCCCTGTTTGTATTTAATAAAGAAACTTCTGGAGAAGAGTCTGTGAATTCACTGTTGAGCATAACATCCTTTACTTATGGCAGTGATCCTAAAGCTGTTGCCTGTCCAACTCCTCTTCCAAGTGAATGGAAGCGTACCCAAAGTGGGGTGGAGGTGGGGGTGTGTCTGTTTATGAGCATGTGTGTGCAGAAACATCAAAAGTATAACCCTGGACCTATCCAACATTAAAGTTGTAAAGTTTTATCAAAGGAGGACTTAGTCTGTCAGTA
>NW_005054373.1:3491944-3506292 GCF_000277835.1 Geospiza fortis
AAGAAATTTTGTACAAGGGGAAGACAGTATTTTTCCATGTTTGCCTTTCCCAGTCCCGTGATGTTTTCAGATAGAGGCTGGGGAGGATGCACAGGACGTGGCCTGCTAACAGCACGGGTTTGGTTAACAGCTTGCATTGCTGGCTGTAAGCTGTATGTTCTCTGCACTGTGCTGAGTCAATACTCACTGGGCTCTGGGGGTGTTGCACAGAGGCTGGAGGCACACACAATTGCTCAGTAACTGTGGCTGATACCAGTGTTCCTTATGTGAGGAGTTCCTTCTTCTGTCACCTTAGATAAAGATCCCAGCTCTTAAATCCTGCAGACTGTCTGCATGGTTTGTATAGCTGAGCAGGAACCTGCCCTGCCTTAGGACTCCAGGCTGCTGCTCAGTGGGAGTGTAATCTGTCTGAAAGGGAATAGGGGGTAGAAAACAAACAAGTAATTGCTTCCACGAGCAGCCTGTGGCGTTTGGGAATTCTGTTTTGGAACTCTGTCAAAGGCAGCAGCACATCTCCCATCGTAGTTTTATATCTGTCCTGTGTTCTGCAGGTTTCCTCATTTCATCAAGCTTTCTCTTTCTCTTGCAATGCTTTTTTGGTCTATGCACTTTTATCCTGGTGGTTTGTGGGTTTCTGCTTCTTGGAGAGGCACTGGATTTCTGTGGTGTCTGCTGCTTGTACAGTCTGTATCTCAGTCCCATCAATGTGAGGCTGTGGTCCCGATATGAAAACAGCACTCCAGGTCATGAAAACCATTCAGTGCTGGAATGGCTTCTGAAGGGGTGTCACAGCAGTCATGATGGTCCCTGCTGCTTTCAATGACAAATAGACTTGGCCCTCCTCAGCACCTCTCCTCAGGCACATGGATTGTGCTCTCAAATCTTCTGTACAGCACTCTTTCTCACATTTCTGAAAGAGAATGATAAAAGCCTTCAAATGCTTTTGGAAACCTACATGGGAACATGGGGAACTAAAATTCTTCTCCCACAGTCTCAGTGAAACTTCTGAAGGTCTTTGAAATCTTCCATAAAGCACAGCTTTTTAAAGCCCTGCCAAAATCGTAAGGTGAGCCCCAAGGAAGGCAGTGTGAGTGGGAACATGGAGCAGCACTGGCTGGAACAGTTCAGCACATGGGAATGTACCTGTCCTTGTAACAGGACTGGTGCTCTCTCTCAGGAGTTCAATTTCCTGGTTATAGTGGTGCCAGCTGTGGCCCTGTACTAAAAGGTAACTTTGTCTTCTGAAAGCTATGTTTTGATTTTATGTAAAAAATGCACTGCGTTTTCCTTGGCATTTTCACATTTGTGCTTTGAATGGTTCTTGAGCACTTTCAAATCAGTTGATAAATGCAACCCAAAAGCCAGCCTGCTGGGAACTTCAGCACCTTTCCCAAGCCTCCCAGCTCATCCACTGGAAAAGGTAAATCACGACTACAACTGGAACAATGTAATTTGTTTGCTTTAATATGAAAATTAACGGTTGCCTTTTACTATTATTCTCTGGAACCAAAACTTCTTTGAGCAGGGATTGCTGTAAGAACTTTTCATTCAGAGTACAAATAAATACTTTATTTCAAGGTGTTTTCCACATCCTATTGAGCTGAGGTACTAGTGGTCACTGTTTTCAACTAAACAAATTGTTTTGTCCTAAGCATGCATCTCAGCCCTCTGGGGTCATTCCCTTGAGCACATGAAGTGCCAATGAGATTTATTTTAGCGAGAGCCATTCCTGGGAAAGGCAGGGTAGTTTTCTATTCATCATATACACAGGAGAACACCAGTTTCAAGCATAGACACCTTCTGTAAAGGCAGCTTGTCCTCATCCCTCCTGGGACAGAAGAAGGTGACACTGTGGAGGGCAGGTGAGGTACCAGCGCATAGGGAGGTGCTATTTTTGTGCAAAATGCCTGCTATAGCCAGGAATAAGAGTTAATAATTTATATGAGCTATACAGTCCTATCCCTGATCTTGGATACTGTCACAGTCCCCAGGGGCTTCCCCCCATCCTGAGCTGTGCTGTAGGATATTGGTGGATAGCTTGGCAGCAGCAAGAGCCACTTCGCTATTTATGGCAGATATATGGGGTCACAGGCATTTTGTGGCTGGAGTGGCATACACATAGTATGCGGAGGGCAGCCCAGTGCTGCACATTGCCACTAGTGAGACTCTTCTACATCCAGGCACTGGACTCACATCAGCAGGTGCCAGAGGCTGGTGTGGCAGGGTAGGCAAGCACAGAAGTGACCTAAGTGCTTTCCAAGAGGTGACTCCAGAGGTTCTGCACGGTGCAGGTGAGCAACCCCATGCCTGTTGTATTTTTGGCAAGTCTTGGTGGTGGGAAGCAGTGGAACAGCACCAGTCTGACTCTTTGTCTTTGTGGCTGCTAGGGGAGCAAGTCTTTGCAGGGCTGGAGGAGCAAGCCCGCCAAGCCATGATGAAGAATAACTTTCGTGGAACTCTTGGGGACCAAAGGCCAACAATTCATCCACTCCAAGACCCTGACTCCAGCAGCAGTGAGTTCTTCCCCTTCCAGTAACACTAAGGTAGTAGACTGGGGAGACTGGAAAGGGGTGAGGCTGAGGGCTGCACAGTATGTCTGAGTCCTCTGAGGGCCATCTTACCCAGCTCCTCCTCTGGGTTAGCCCTTTGCTCCAGTGCAGGACTTTGTCCTAAGGACAGACCAGCACAGCACAGACCGGGCAATGCCATGGGACCCAGTGCCATTTCACCAGAGCAGGGTGGGGACAGCAGCAACTCTGCCTGAAGATCTGGCAGTCGTTGAGCAAGGCAGTGTAAAATGCCATGCCCAGGACTCAAGTGCCCTAGACTGAGTTTAAATGGAAGCCGTAGTTGGAGGGAGTGGGCAGAGGCCCCTTGTAATGCTGGTCACGACAGTTAAAGCCTATGAGTGCCGTCAGTGTCCTGACAGGTGGTAAAACTGTTCTGCACATTTCAGGTGGCAGCGATGATGAGGAAACCACTCAGGATGAAGTTTCTTCCCATACGTCTGAGGAAGATGGCTCAATGGTGAAAGTGAAGAAGGAATTAGAAAACGCAGAACGACCTGTGGCTGGAACCCCATTGATAAGAGAAAATGAGGCAAGTGTGTACTGGCTCTGCACCCACTATAGCCTCCAGGGAGAGAGAAGGGTACTGGGTACTGTCTGAACACTTCCTCTCCCCATCATGTTTCTTTATCTTTCTCTCCCTCCCACCTTCTCCATACAATGTCTCCTGGCAGGAGGAAAGGGTATGAAGAGCCTTTTGGCTGCCTGGAACAGGAGACAGCAGGCACAAACTGGCCAAGATGTTTGCAGAGTGCAAACCCTTCCCTTGGTTCCGGTACCATTTTCTGATTGGCTTCCCTTTGCCACAGAAAGGGCCCCTGTTAGAGTCACTGTGCTAGCAAGAACCTGGGTGCATGTGAGGCTGTGAGGCCTCTGCCCCCTCTCCGTGAGATGCAGGGGTTTTGCTCAGACGCTACATGAAGGAGGCTTCTTTCAGATGTCAAGCCCCCCAGACAGGACTGGGAGGAGCCGAGGAAGGGCGGGGTGCCTGCGGGGGTCGGTGTGCCTTACAGCCAATGGCTGTTCCTGCCCGTAGGTGCCTGGGAGTGTGAACGCTGAGCCCATGCTGGGACTGTCACAATGCCCCCTCTGCCAGCTCGAGTGTGGAAGCAGAGATCAACTCATTGCACACGTCTACCAGGTAGGGAGAGTTCCGACTGTAGAGTGTCTCTGGCCTGAAGCCTCGAATCCAGAAACAACTCAAAGCACAGGTTAACTTTGTTCTGGTCTTTGCAACCACAGAACTGAGTTTCTAGATGGATGTGACTGAAGTTTACACCTGTAGACTGTGTCCAGAGGGTGTCTTGGGGAAAGAATTAGCAAGGCCCTGGTGTGCAGATCTGGAAAACATAACTTTATGCCAAGGCAGTCTCTGCAAGTATTTCAGGCTAAAACCAGGCAGTTCCTTCAAACTAAACATGGAAGCAATTTTTATATCATTCAGTGAGATAAAAAACCTTCCTCCTGATCATTTATGTTATACTTCATTACAGTTCCTGTAATTATCCATGACAGTAGCTGTACTTCCTCAAAATTATTCCAGTTTTGCAAGAAATCTGTGGTGAAATCTTAGGTTTTGTCGTCAGTGCTTTCTTCATAGCACATCAAAGTCTGTAGCAGAAGGAATGAAACAGAACTTACCCGTACCAGTTGTCTCCCTGTAAGTGCTTCTTTACCAGCATCCAGCCTTGCTTTTATTGAGTCATGCTTTGTCCTGCTCCAGCAGTTCCTCAAATGCATTCCTGAAAACAAGGATCAGGTCTTACAGTCCAAGTGGTTTGGTCTTTCTTAATTTTTTTCTTCTGCACTGGAGTTGGGCTATAAAGGGCTTTTCTCCTTGTTTTACCTGTAACACAATGAATTACTTGTCTTGAGCTTGGTCTAAAAGCTGGCAGACAGAGGTTTAGTGGTAAAGGGTTCCCATTCCAAGAGGCTGAACAGAAGGGTTTGAGCATGCCTTGGACTGGGCAGGGAACTGGGAAATATGTAACTACCACCTGAGTGGTTGTTTTGCAGCACACTGGAGCGGTGGTGAGTGCCAAGAGCTACCTGTGTCCTGTGTGTGGCAGAGCCCTCAGCTCCCCAGGATCCCTTGGGAGGCATCTCCTGATCCACTCAGAGGACCAGCTGTCCAACTGTGCAGTTTGTGGAGCACGCTTCACCAGCCACGCCACCTTCAACAGGTCAGGGTCACCCTGGCCAATGAGTGGGCTAGGTAGCACATTAAAGATTAGGTGGGTTGCCTTGAATGACTCAGAAGTTGTGGCTCTGGACCCACTGAGGCCTGTAGGACAGTGCTAAACACCCCCAGTGAGAGATTCTCTTGATCCCTTCCTGTCTGCAGCTCTGCATCCCCTGCCAAGAGGTCTGCAGGCTGTGCTGGTAAAAGGGTCTTTCTTAGCGCTGTGCAGAGCTAGAGGAAGCGCTGTGGGCTCCAGTCACTGGAGAACAATCCACCCCTTCCCTTGCCCAGCAATCCATTGGAGCAAGGCTGCACTATCCAGATGGATTCATCATGTCCAGAGCAGGACTACAGGCAGAGATCAAAATGTTCTTTCTTTGTGTCCTGCCTAGTGGGAGATTATCCACTGTCCAGTGGAGTGGGGCTAAAAAGAAATTCAGAGATGATGGGGAGGAGTAGCTTGCTGGTTTATTCCCACTCTTGCACTCTTCCAGCCCAGATACTGCTCTGGGCTAATCCACTTCCTTGCCCTGGACAGGACCATGCTTTATTTTAGATACTCAGACATATCTGTGGGCAAATGGTTTAGCAGAGGGCTCTGCCATGGGCTGTAGCGGGAGCAGTGTTGATGGCAGTCCACGGGGACTCTGCCCACAGCACCAAGCCTCTGACTCCATTCCTCCCGCTTTGCAGTGAGAAGCTGCCAGAGGTGCTCAGTGCGAATCGGCTGCCAGCACCACAGAGCCAGGGCCCCTCCAGTGCTGAGAGTAAGGATGTTGCCTTCTGCACCCCCGTGTATCCCGCGGGCATCCTGCTGGTGTGCAACAACTGCGCCGCATACCGCAAGCTGCTCGAGGCACAGAGCCCCGGCATGCGCAAGTGGGCCCTGCGGCGCCAGAACGAGCCCCTGGAGGTGCGGCTGCAGCGCCTGGAGCGGGAGCGCACAGCCAAGAAGAGCCGGCGGGACAATGAGACGCCCGAGGAGCGCGAGGTGAGGCGCATGCGGGACCGGGAGGCCATGCGGCTGAAACGCGCCAACGAGACCCCCGAGAAGCGACAGGCCCGGCTCATCCGCGAGCGCGAAGCCAAGAGGCTCAAGCGGCGCCTGGAGAAAATGGATATGATGCTCCGGGCACAGTTCGGCCAGGACCCCTCTGCCATGGCCGCTTTGGCAGCTGAGATGAACTTCTTTCAGCTGCCAGTGAGCAATGTGGAGCTGGAGAGCCAGCTGCTGGGCAAAATGACCTTTGAGGAGCAGAGCAACAGTGCGTTGCACTAAACCACAGCCAAGAACTGTGCTGCCTTTGCTGCACCTGCCACATGTGCAGTAGCTGGCTTCTGTGCTCAGGAGGCTGCTGTGGGTCCCTGCCTGACCCTCCCTGACAGGTGGTTCTGGTTTTCCTCTGAACCCAGGAGGAGAACAGAGCTGAGAGATGCCTGCCAAAGCAGCTCTGGTGGGAGCAGATTCTGAGGATACAGTCTGCTCTGGGGGCCAAGTCACAGCCTGTGACAGAACGAAAATAAATTAATGTATTAATTAACATTAATTAATGTTCACATGTATTAGTCCCCTTCTTTACCCTTTGTGCTTTGTCATGGTTTTGGGCCCTTGCCCCATAAATGGGTCTAGGCTACTGCAATTCTGCAGTATTCCACCTCAATAAAAAAGGGTCTTGTTTACTGCAGCGTGAATTACAGAGCTGAAGACAGATAGTCCACAAACTCCTCCTCCAGGAGTAAATCCTTTGCAATTTGTGCCCATAAGAAGGAAAGAAAGGAGGATGTCCTTCTGGAAGTGCCTGTGCACACCCTTTTTTAAAACATCATTATTACATATTTACATATTTTGCAGTGTCATCCATGGAAAAACTAAGGAACCTGAGGTCCGGTTTTCACTCGTAAAAACAGTGAAAGAAAGGCTGGCCAAGGTAAACAAATAGGAAACAAGTTTGCTCCTTTACTCACAAGTTATTTTCACTTAAACAGCATTTCAGGCTTGCAAGTGAAAGAGTTGATTGAATGGTAAATAATAGCATAGGTCAGTTTCTAGGACTTTACGGGTGTGCTTTTCCCTTTATTCAGCACTGGTGAGGCCACATCTGGAGACCTGTGTCCAGTGCTGGAGGCCCCAGTGCAAGAGCAACACAGACATACTGGAGGCAAAATGTCATTGTAGCCTATGCCTACAGGAAAAGGTTCCTGTTACTAATAGAAATCACCATTAAAACTATGCAACTATGAAAATGATATCTAGGCATCTTTAAATTGCAAAAGGCATAGCAGTGGCACAGAAGGACTCACGGCAGAGCAAAGAAGTGGTACGCTGTCCATTATTTGGCTTCTTTAAGAATGAGCACCTGAAAATGCATGGTGTTAGCTTTGTGGTTTTGAGACATCAGCTCACCAAAAGCCAGTGTGCCACACTTCTGTGTTTGTAGCCTGAAAACTCCTATTACCTCCATAGCATTTCCAGTTAAGGTCTAGAGTCATACAGTGGATCAAACACCTTGGAAAGTACTGTCTTCTCTCTGATGGCTGTTTCTCTTTAAGTCAGAAATGGTGGCCACAAGACTGCTACTTGAGATCAGAAGAGTAAAGTTAAAACAAGAAGCAAAATCTTTTTATCAGACTACTTAAAACCCTCATTTCCTCCTCACTTTTCAGTTTGAAAAACATTTGATTGCAGTCCCTTAAAGCCCTAGTTAAAATAGGTACCTTCGAAATGCATAATGTTGCATTTTTCTGGCAATAATGAACCACTGTCACAGTCAGCCCTGGGGATGCTGCTAGGAAACAGCATTGAACCTTTTCAGTGCAAGTTTTCTCCTCTTGCCACTGCAACATCTAGTTTCCTCCCAGTACAGAAGCTGTTTTAACATGATGTTCATTCATCATGTAGAACTGACACCCAGGAGCCATCCCTGCTTCTCTCTCTTTGGGAAAAGGCACTGTAAAGGAGCTGTTGAGTTCCATGTTCCTTTGTTCATATCCTCTTTTGTTCTCTGATCTCTCACTTTTATCCTTACTTGTGTTCGTTTTCATACTCAAACCCCGAGTTTGCTTCTGGCAGTATCTGCTTTTGCTCTGCCTCATGTTTTACTTGCCCAGCAGAGATGTACCTCTACTCTGCAACCTGCAGTTGGAACTTTCCCTGTAGTGTCACTGACACCTTATCTTTATTCCAGGGAATTCAGGAGAGACCACATAACACAGAAGTATCTGAAGACACAGAATTATGACTTACAATCCTTGTGTCACCCTCTATCTTGCCCTTGACATGAATCTCCAGATCACTGTGTAAATCCAGAGAAGCCACATGCTAATGACCACTGATACTGTAGACAAGCAAAAAGTCTCAAACACCAAAGGAAAAGCCATTGGTTTATATATAGATATATATATGTATATAGATATATACTGTGTTTACAGAGTCAACAAGTTAAATGCAATATTCATAAAAGCATTAACAATAAAAATACAATCTGTTTGTAGGCAAGTACAGACTTAAAATGGTAAAACAGGAAAAAGGATCTCACCAAAGTACAAATATACAGTACAAATTGATTTATTTAAAACAGTTACAAAAAAAGCACAACAAAATAGAGATTATCCTTAGAATTATTAATGCTTTGTTAAAGATCAGGTAGGAGGAAAGGGGCAGGGACAAAGTTGGAGGGGAGCACCTGACTAGTTCTAAGGCTTTAGATACACTGCATCGGTTACATGTTAATACAGCCATATACTGGGGGTTATAGTGAGGGGTCAGCACTTATCTACAAACATCTCTCTGCCTCAGGGCAGCCCAGCCAGCTCCCCCATGTCTCTCTCTCTCTCTGAGCACACCCTCCCCGGTGCTAAGGTGCCATGAAAGCCGAAAACAACTCGAGTGTGCCAGGGGCGTGTTGGCAGGGTGGGCGGCAGCAGCCCAGACCTACGGGGCAATTCTGTCCTTGACAGACAGTGTGAAGGCCGTGGAAGGGCCTGGACCATCAGCATTTTAAACTATATGTGGAACACCCTGGGCCAAACTGTACAGAATGTGTATTTGTAGCCATCTTAGCAGCTTCTGACAAGTGTCAGGCTCTAGCACAGCTTGAAAGACAGGGAGCAGTTGTGAGTGATGCTGGGGAAGGCACGCGTGCTGCTGCGGGCAGGAACTAGCATTTGGGCTACTCCAGCTGCTGTAGTTTCTTTTACAATACTTTCTGAGTAACAAGGATTGTTAGTTCTCTATGGGACAAAGTAACTTGAAGTGTGGGGTGGGGACAGGGACACAATGTGAAAAGTGCAATATAAAAAGCTGCTCAGCAGCTGGAAGGGGAAGGCAGAGGGCCCTCTGCAGCTTCCTTCCCTTCCAGACAGAGCTTCCTCTGCATAGTCTGGTAGTGATGAGCTCTCATTGCTGTGAATGCACAGCCCAGAGATAGGCTTGGCTCTGCTGTGCAGCTAACCCAAGGCATGTTCCATGGGATGGGACAGATGGCTACAGACACCCATTATTGCATCCCACGGACTCCTGCTACAGAGTGTGAGCTGGATAAGATTAGGGCCTCCTCCAGGCAGGACAGACCATGGCTCTCCTACCCTAGACAACAGCAGCAGGAACATGGTATATTTCTCTGAGAAGTCTGTCACATCTCTGCCAGCAGAAAAGCCCAGGTAACCAGCCCACTCTGCAATGTCTTCCCGGCTTTATCTTCTCCTTTCCCTGTAAACCCGAGAAATAAAAGCCTCCTCCATGGGCTCATTCACAGCCTTTCTCACTGCAGCAGAGCCTGTCTCACACACTCCCTGTCCCACACATTCCCTGTCCCAGGAGAGCCTCCGTGCTCAGCACAACCACCACTGTGCTGCTAAGCCATACAGCCCTGTCCAGTAAGGACAGGTTCCTGTGATACCAGTACTGCTGAGCTGGGCTGAAGAGTTGCCAGTGGCCCCGTCCTGCCCACCCTTTGGGGCAAACAGCCAGATACATGGATTCTTCATCTCAGTCCCCCGTCATGAGCTGTGCTTCAAACCACTGCTTCCAGGGAAGAGCTGGCAGGTGAAACACACAACAGCAGGACTGACAGAATCTGGATAACAGCACCAAGGTCCAGTTCAGCACGGCCTGTCCCACAGAGCTCAGAACCGCACCCAACAGAGGTGCAGCAAGCCAAAGTCCAGGTCAGCAGCCAGGTAAACAACAGGACAAGCACCTACACAGCCCTTCACCTGCCTACAGTACAAAGCTATTTAAGTCACAGCATCTTGCCTCATTTGTCAGTGCTGCCCATTCAGACCACTGCAGTGTGGCTGAGATCGAGGAGTTACAGTAACACACATGGTGTTAAGGCAAGCTCTCCAAACCCTCACTCTAAGACAGACTTCGGGGTTCAGAGACACTCAAGGGGCTCTGCAGCATCAGTTGCTCAGACATTGCCCCTATGGTGTCACCAGCCCTTCTACATTCACATGCCATAAGAGATCCCATCCTCAAGTGCCTGTCGCAGCCCAGAACTCCTCTGCATGCTCTGTGCATAGAACAGGCATGAGAACCCAGGCTCCTCTGCCTCCTGCCTTTGGCCACAGACACCTCAGATATCCTGAGCATTCAGTACTAATTACCAACATTAATAAAGAGTTCTACGTAGGAGAGTCCAGTCAGCAGGAGCTGTGACACCCCTGGGTGACAAAGGGGCCCAGGTGGACACTTTACTGACAAAGGGATTGTGAAAACAGCATCTGTTCCCACAGCTGCTGCACCTGGGAAGGCAGCATCTTCACACAACAGCATCACTGCAACTTCACACATCCCAAATGCAGCTGATGAAACCAGAAGTAGTGTGTCATTTGGGAGCAGCTACACGTGGTACAGGCAGCATCCTCATTCTGAGAACCCTGTGAGGCACAAACACTGAGGGCATGTTTAGCATACATCTCACCTAAGGCCTGTCCTGGTGCAGGCATTTTAAAGGCAACAGAAATGGCTAGCAATGCACTAGGAAAACAGGACTGAGGCCGGGATGGAAGGGACATTCTGGAGACTAACTTGCCTAATACACAGGCAGAGCATGCATCCACTGCAGTCAGCAGAAGCCAACCAGTTACAGGACACACTCCTGGGGAGTGCAGAACAGCCCTGAGAAAGCACCACTGCAAGGAGAGGTGCTGACACACACCATTCTGTGACAAAGAGGAGTGGCACCCCAAGAGTCAGGCACATTTGACACATTTCAGGCAGATGAGAGCAGGGAGACAGAAACAGCATGCTGAACATCAGGACTCTGCACACTAAGAAAGGCCCCCTCCAAAGCCTGGTCCTAGCAGAGAGATGGGCACCTGAACACAGGGAATACCCAATCCAGGTTAAGTCAGTGAAAACCGTTTTGTCACCAGAACAGTGATGTTCTGTGATGAACCGTGATGTGTATTTTTTGTCCTAGCTGAGCAATGGTGTCATAGCACACCATCAGAGAGAGCAGATTAGTGTAACTACAGGAGACTTCACTCAATAGTGTTACCACCACAATCAGCTGTTCATACACAATTGTATTAAATCTCACCATGAAAAAGACTACTCTTGATTTGACCATATTGTTCTACAGAGGAACTCTGAAATGAAGCATCAGAAAAACTAACACAAAATGACCCCCAAATGCCCTGTGACACTATGGTATTTTTAGAGCCCCTACATTAATCATGGAATTGTACTTAGCACAAACTTTGTACCTTGCCTGCATGTGCACAAACACTTGTCTCTTGTCTAGAGCTTATTCAGGAAACTGCCTGCAGGGAAGAATTAGCCATCTGGAACATTTTTCTGACTTAATTACAAGATAGTATTGGTCTTCTCAAAGAAGAATGCTGAATGTATTTTGCTCCAGATTAAAAAAAAAAAAAAAAAAAAAACCAAACTAATAAAATATCCAAAACCAAAATTCAACCAAACATAAAAATCCAACCCCATTCATCCCCAGGTTAAGCCTCTGCAAAAGCTATAAGCCCAGGAGGGTTTTTTGAAAGTTATTAACATGGGAAGAAAGATTTGATTTGGTGGCAAAACAACTAAGTAGACTTTATAGCAGGAAACAACATCTCCCATCCCAACTTGTGTCCCATCTCAAGTGCTCAAGTTCCCTATTCACCTGTACCCAAGCCCATCCTTTTGGTCCTTCCTCTTGAATTTCTGTGATTCATTCAAATCTGTACATTCTTTGCAAGAAGAAAGAGCAGTTGGATTCAGTGGAAGAGACATTAATCAGAACCACCAGAGAAGCACCTCCATCCTGCCCTTGAGAGCTCCATCGGTGAACGGTCCTTTTAAAGTGCATGTGTGAAGAAAGGGGATACTGGGAGTAGAGCCCCCAAACTCCAGTGGGGACCCATCTCTCCCCATCATGAGAAAGGAGAAATAAAATCTTCAGCAATTTTATCTGCTACCTTAAGCCAAGTCTGCCCTCCTCATCTCCCTCCCTGCCCCGAATGCTCATCCCCTGCCCCGCAGGGAGTCACTTATCCCAGGAGGGGGGAGAAAGCCCCAGCCTCCAGCAGCCTCTGGAATGCTCTCATCACACACTCATGACCACATCCCTGCCCCCCACCCCAGCCAGCCTGCCGCTGCTCCCTGAGGCACTGGAGGCCTCCTGACTCCCCAAGAAGAACTGGTCAGCCATGGAACTGGAACGGAGCCATTCCTGCAAGGCAGAGAGCAGCCTTTGTTGGTGAGCCTATGACAGAGTCTGTGCAATTCCTCCACCTGATGGTGAGGGTCACCTGCTGTGGCTGCCCTAGCTCACACCTCTAAGGGATCATTTCCCTGCATTCGAACGCCCTTCAATAGACAGTTTGACCTCCTGGGGAATGAAAGAGGGACGGAGCAGAGGAGGCCGAGGCTCCTCTGCCTGCACGCTGTATCTTTGGAAGCCTGGGGCCAAACTGTACAGACTGCCAGCCTCGGGCTGAGAAGATTCTGCACGGGAGCTCTGGGCCACGCTGGCTCTATCTGTGTGGCTCTTCCTTTCAGCAGCTCTGTCAGATGGCTCCCGGGGCCCCTGAGCTGTTTGTTCCAATCTCTCCCTAGCAGATACCAGCTGATCCCCCAGAGGGGAGTTGGCCTGAGAAGCAGAGTTGCCATTCACGCTCTGTAAACTGATTGATATGCAGACATCCCCCACCTGCAGCCTGTGACAGGGCAAAGCAAAGAGCTGAGCAGTCCTCGCGGGGCTGCAGGAGGACCAGCCCTGGCCATACACAAAGAAGGGATGCTCCGGGGGCACATCAATGCTCACTTTACTTTGCTGCTCCCCAACCACAAAATGGAGTGTGACGAGCCCAGGCCACTGGCTTTCCTGAATATCCACCACAGTGCT
The DNA here is from genome assembly GCF_000277835.1 of Geospiza fortis. Lineage (NCBI taxonomy): Eukaryota > Metazoa > Chordata > Aves > Passeriformes > Thraupidae > Geospiza > Geospiza fortis. Next base: position 3,505,045 of record NW_005054373.1, read on the forward strand.
GGAGTCAATCTTCAGGCCTCCGCTCACCTCGGCGCTGCGAACAAAGTCTTGAGTCTGCAGCTCCTCCACCCGCTTCAGCTCGCCCGTTGCCAGCTGGATGATGGCTCCCTTCATGAAGTGAGAGGGCAGCTGCGAGGAGCTGGGTGGCTGACCCTGGGCCAGCTCCTTTTCAAGCACATTTCCTCGAGCCTGGGCATCTGGGCTCTCCCTCAGCAGGGCTTCTGAAATGGAAGACCTGACGGGCTCAGATCCAATGGGAACAAGTACTGGCTTGCCATTGGCTATCACCATTCCTTTGGCTAACTGTCTCTGTCTAACAGTCTCTTCAGGGGACATTCCACACGGGCTCCGAGACTGGCTGTTCCCAGCTGCAGCCCTGTCTGTGGTGTTCCTCAGCATGTCTCCCTGCCCATCAGGGGTATTATGGCAAAGGTTCAAAGGGCTTGGGTCGTCTTTCTTCGGGGCTGCCAGAACATGATAATCCTGAGATGCCAACACCCCCACCACCCTCTGAACCTCCAGGTCAGCGTCTGGGGTGCTCCTGTGAGTAGGCACAGAGATCTCTCTTCCCAGCATCTGGTAACCTGGAAGGAACTGTCCATCACCCATACATGCTGCTGCAGCCCCTGGGGCCAGACAGTCCTCAGCTGCACTGCTGGCAGAGTCCACAGCCTCGCTGGGCCTCCTGGCCACACTTTGCTCCAGGGGCCTCTGCCCACCATTGGTCGCAGCCCCCTCTGAGCTCAGCTGGCTGTCTTGCTGAGGAGACTCTGGGCTCCCTCCTGCCACAGGTGCCTCATAGGCTGAATAGCCGGGTGGGAGGCGGGACATCTGATAATAAACAGGAATTCTCCCCGGTGCCATGTCCACTGGTTGGGGCACAGCGTGATGCTGCATCTGCCCAGGAGAGGCTGTGGAGGTGGATTTGTTGAAGCTGTGCGTGGGAGAGGTAGTCTGGGGGGAAGGAGCAGCTTCTTCCGTGAACAGGGAGGCATATGGCACAAAGTGGGGGACGTGGGGGGCAGTGAGGTTGGTGGAAGGAGACAGGAGAGGACTAGGCATGAAGGCAGGAGGGACGGCATAGGGCACTGTGTAGTGGGAACCGATGAGCTGCAGGGAAGCCGAAGGGATCTGTGCATAGTGGATGGAGGGGAAGGGCACCGCCGGGTGCTGGATGATGGGCGAGGTCACGTTGAAGGCGGGAGGCAGGGGGCTCACGTTCACCACGGGGTGGAGGCCCGTGGGAGA
>NW_005054373.1:3508124-3515552 GCF_000277835.1 Geospiza fortis
TGCCCTGCGCCCCGCGGCCTCCTGCTCGGGCGTCGGGAGCGGTCCGTGCCTGCCCTGGCCGTTCTTTGCCGGGCAGACGGCGGTGCGGGTTCTGCCTGCCTCGGCCGGCGTTCCCGGCGCTCGGGGGCAGCGGGAGCGGAGCGCGTACCTCGGGAGCTGCTTCGTGCTGTGGCCCGGGGCCGTCTGGGGAGAAGCCGGGACTTGTGCCCGTCCTTCCCTCGGTATCTTATTGCCTAGGCTGCACAAGCGCTCCGAGGGTTACAGCGCCTGCATTACTTACCGTTCACGGGTTTTAATGGCAGCAAGAGATGTTTGCTCTGACTAAAGGTATTTGCAGTGAGCTGCCGTCTGACGGCCGGTCTGTAAGGGCGCCTTCAAGTCCCTTCTTCAAGGCTGATTGAGTTCTCGCACAAGCTATAAGATAAATTGTAATTTATTTTATAGTAGACGTTGTTTTTAAAGTTAACAGATGGAACAGGTGTGTGTTTTATTGTGTTGAAAGTGATGTGTAGAAGTGTTAAGTGACAAATTTCAGTTTCTGATGCTTGAAATATTAACGGGACAGCACAGGATCTCAGTGGAACATCTTTGAAGGGATAGGAGTGTCACATGTGTGGCCAGAAGGTGTTTGGTCCATAGTGGCTTAAACAGTAAAATATATGTGTGTTTTCCCCTGTAAATGCGGGGGGATCCTTTAGGGATGCTCCTAGCATCCTACATTTAAAATGACAGAGAAATCTGTGCTGTTTTGTTTCTCCTTTTTTTTGTGCGTGCGATTCACTTCTGTGTGGTAGAGCACAACAGCTTTTTGTACCCGTTTTCCTGCTACTGCTCCTCCAAACTACACTTGGTATTTTTTCCTTTGTTTGTTTGCATATCATATTCTGTTGCCAAATTCTTTCTTCTGTTTGGTCGTGTGCTCTCTGGTGTTTGGCACAGGATTTGAAAACTTGTTGGGTACTCGAGAGCTGAATGAAGGCAGGAGATGTGGGTTTTTATCTGAGGAGGCTGGTGTGAACCCTTCCATTCTTCTGTGCTGGGAGAAGGAGAGGAAAGGTATTTAGATTCCTGTTTCTTGAGAAGGGAAAAGTAAGTCTTGGGTAATTGTTTTGTGAAGGGATCCAGCTTTTGTGTTTCTGTTGTGTAAGATAACTTTCAGATTTCCTCCTTTTATGATAAAAAGCATTTTCTTCCTTTTTTGTTGTTTTTTTTTTCTGTTCCTGTAAGTGCTGATCTGTTTTCCTGAAAGTGGCATGGTAGAGATGGAAAGATCCTGTAGTACCTTGGTGGTGTCCTGTGAGAGATGAAGGGATAAGAGGAATGTTCTGATTCTTGGTGTGCAGGGAGATCAGTGAGCGTGTCAGGCCATGGTGTGAGAAGGGCGGGCAGTGGTGCAAAGTCCAGGCTGGCTGTTCTCAGGCACACAGAGCCCACCCTGCTGAGTGCAGCTCAGGTGTGGAACATCAGCTTTCCAAGCGTGCAGGCTCACACACACCTTCACTGCTGCTAAAAGTGACAGCACTCAGTAAAGCTGCTGGTGCCTCTCCAGCATGAATATTTGTATTTGTGAGCTGGCCCTATATGACTGCAGGGAATGGGTTGTTTGAGCTCATCCCATTTTTTAATGATAGAGCAAGTCCTTCTGAATGCAGGTGATGCTGATTTGTCCTAGATGATACTCAGCTGTTCTTTAGGGAAAGGGTCTGTTCTGCCATGGGAGGAGCATTACTTCACTGGAGGAGAGTTTTGGACTTAATAAGTAAATACAGGATGAGGCTGTAACTCAAAAGACAGAGCTACAGTAATGTGAGTACAAATGAATCTACTGATATCACAGGTATTAGTGCAGCCTATATCTGCTATTTGGCAGAAATGCTACAAGTGAAATCAAAGATTAGAACTTCCTAGGGCATTGCTGAAGTTACATGGCCTGTTGTACAGTTCATGTTAATTAATGTAAAAATGTGGCATCTTGTCTTCCTCTGGCATTAGCTAGGATATAGAAGGGTGTAGGGTTTTTTTTGTGACAAACTAGTGGGTTTTTTATTATTATTTAAAGTTTAACTCTGCAGGAAAGTGAGTGAACAGGAAGTAAAAGAGCCAGAGTACCTATAGGTCAGTGGTGATTGAAGTATTGAAACACAAGCCAGAAAATCTGGAATTCTGCTTGTATCTGTCATGGTGATCAGCTATATAGCTGTGCTAATTCTTCTTCCTACATTTTTTAGCTTCTAAAAAAATAGGGAGATATTTATTTTCGTTTTGGCAGTTGTTGAGGTTAATGTTTGTACTGATTGGGAGCTCAGTATGTCTTTTGAAGGCAGCTCAGGAGTTGGTGTGTTTGGTGTATGTGCACAGTTGTGCAGGAATGGGATACCTCAGCCAAAGTGCTGTCTTGTGCTCTGGGACCTTGCCTCAGTCAGCAGGGAGTGGGAGGCGGTCTGCAGTTGTTTGCACAGATCCCACCCAGTCCCACTGCCAATCCAATGTCCTCAGTCTCTGTCCTGCCTCTCCTCTTCCTCTCAGCTCTTGAGCAGCACCGAGCCTTGCTTCTTGAGTACTGTTGTGCTGCATTTCTTGTTGGTGGGTTTGTTTTTTTTCAATGTAACTGGAAGTGGGACTATCTCTTCTTCCAAGACCATTTTTTAGCTCTTGTTTTGGGATACTTTTTTTCTTATTTGACCTCCCCTGCTCTCCTCCAGCTGTGTCTGCATAAAGCAAAGTGTAACTCTGATGCCTTTTCTTAGGAGAATGCATTTTTGAAGCCCCCTGCTGACTTAATTGGTCTCTGATTTTCTGATGTTGCTTTCTAGTTCTCTATTGCATTCAATAGCTTTTTCCTCACCAGAGATTGTCGCACTTACCATGTTCCATGGTTGGTTGCTCTTTCTCTCAGCTCATTTTTGTTGCCTTTGCCCTTCTTGATGACGATGATGGTGCTCCTTGCTTTGGTGTTTATTGTATAAATAGTTATAATAATTTAATATTTACTGTTATCTGTATAAATATTGATAATACTAGACCATATACTAATATCTCTGCATTTGTTGACACCCTCATCTCTACTTTTTTCTTTTTAAGTGTCTGATAGAAGTGGGAAGCCTACTGATAGCAATGTGGAGTTGAAGCCATCAGTGTTGGGTGTCAGCACTGCAATTACTCCTTTCATGGAATCTGGACAGATCCTCTGCTCTTGTGTGTACTAGGCTGGATTCAGTTGCACCTAAGCAAGTAGGGGAGTTCGGCTGTTGATTTCAGTTGGGAGTTTGGTCTGGCTTCAGTTGTATAACTTCCCAAAAGCTGGGGTTGCTTGAGGAGTGTGATTGCTTATACATGTGTTGGGATGGAGCAACTGGAGTTGTGTGTTTTAGATGCGTTTGAAATCTATGCTGCTTCAGGCTTGGGGTGTTTTCTAGACAGAACCAAGTTCAGAAATGCTATTTACATGAAAAGCTGTAACTTGGTGTATATATCACCACAACTGAAAATCCAGACCATTTCCCAAAACAGTAGATCTCTTCTATAAATAATTTCATTCTTTTGATGGCCTTTATGTCTTAATGTTTCCAGAATTAAAGGCTAAATAATAATGGAATGTTAAATGTCTGATAATTTGTCCTAAAGAAGTTTTAAAACAGCTGTTATTTTTTAAAGTTTTATTGTCTTAGAAACACATAGGATATTTTAAATGTAAGGTAACATTTCTGAATAGTTTCCAGAGGATGTGCTCTCAACTAAGTGTTTAAGGACTATCCTTTGTCTTTACTCTGCAATTCCTGATAGAGGAATAAAGCTTAACTAAAGCACTTGAGCATTTTCAAGGTGGGTTTTGATAATATTAGGTGTGTGTTGTAAATATAAGAGGTGACCCATCGTATTTGAATGTGGCTGTATTCTAAGAGAGATTTCTGGTGTAGTTCTATACTCAAATGTTTTTGGTATAATGGCCTGTTGAATAAAATCTTTAACTTTCAAACGTGACAAGCTTCCACTAGTAACAGACCATATGAAGGAGAAAACAGTGACTTATCAGTACAATTTAAATTAAAACTAAATGGTGTAATTCATGAAGATTTTTGTTGGGTTTGGTTTGGGTGGTTTTTTTTCCACTTGTGTATAGTAGGAATGAGTTACACAAAGAGAGAGAATGCATTTTTATTAGTTTATGGGAAGGATTCCGGAATAGCAGAGGGAGGAGGATCACTGAGGCGACACCTTTCCTAGTCTCTGGATTTCAGGAAAGAAGCTGGAATTTTGTTTTCTAAGGAACTTAAACACCAGCCACCTCTACAACTTGAACTAATCTGAACTAGGTCTCCAACTCTCTCAGAAGTTTTGATCTTGATAGTATGTTCTTCTAAGGAGCAAGGCTTTTGAAATTAGAAGAGGAAAAAAGATCTGATAAGGTTGAAGAATTCTGTGTGCAACACTACCAGATATTGTAAATATTAACTAGTAGGCTCTTTTCAAGTATTCAGAAATCATCTCTGATTTTTGGAGCTTATAGTTAGCAAAGAAATGGCTGAAGGAAACTCCTGTTTTCAACCCAAGCAGGAAATAGGTAACAACTTCTACAAACTGCCTTGTCATTTATGTTGATGTGCAAAGAGTAAAAGAATGTGTCTGTACTGGTGAAAAATGTTAACTAATCCTGAAGAACAAGATTTGCTACTTTGGAGGAAGTTCTAAGAAGCACTTAGGCACCAGCTAAAGGGAAGCTCCACTGTCTGCTGTTGCTAGATGATATAGTTATGCTCCCATTGTTCCAGTAAAGGTCTGTTGGCATTATAATAGGCTTAGGAATTGCTGAGACTAGGTAAATGTTAATCTCTTCTGTAATGGTTCTGAATTTAAGTGTTCTCGTGTTCAAAGTTTCTTCTCATCTGCAGTAACTACTGCTTACGCATACTTGAAATGTCTGAAACTCAAAACTGTGATGAGATTTCCAATGTATTAGCATGCAGAAGAATCTTAAAGTCACTGAAGGCAAAGAGCAGGTACCTGATGCAAGAATTTTTGATGTTAAGAGAACATTTTCTTGTGGAGGGGGAAAAAACAATGTGCTGCGTTGCATGGGAATTACCTCGTATTGAAATACTGGAGGAGTGTACATAAGAAGAGCTCAAGCTTCAAGGATAAACATGTAGGGTGATTTGTGAGGGGAAGATGCTATTTTACATAGATGGATGCAAAACCTTTTGTATGGGATGGATTCAAAGGTATATTAAAAGCTGAAGGATTTGATATTGACTAAAAAAAAGTATGTAGTTGCAGCACAAGGCTAGAAGTCCCTTTTCTGAATATTGGAAAATAAATCACAGCCCTGTCTTTTGTCCTTTTGTAATCTTCCATCAGAGCAGGTCTGAATTTTTCTGTTCTCATCAGGCCGGGAGTGTGTGTGTGTGTGATACAGTTGCTCTTAGTCCTTCGGGTTAGATTGTCCGTGTAACTGCGTTAGTTGTTAACACAAGTGAGAACAGCAGGAAGCCTCAGAAATTGTTTTTTGGGTCTTACTCATCAATCCTTGCTTTCTGAAGTGGTGGTTCTGCTTGCTTTCCTGTGATTGTGAAGTGAGGAGAAAAAATAACCTTTACAGTGTGCCTTGCTAATTCTTTATTTATGCAAGGGTATTTGTAAATACTGACTATTCACTTTTTTCAATATCTGAATGATGTTAGATCTTCAGTTTGTCGTCATTGTACCTGCCTTTTTGGTGAGGCAGGAAGTCCTGCCTAAACACTGGAGAAGGATGAAAAAAAAGTATTCATAAAAAGCTGTACTTCACATATATAGTAACATTGTTGAATTCTGTTTTTCCCTTGACCAGAACTATTTAGGCATTATTTCCTTTTATTTTCTGCTGTCCAGGGCCAAGCTTAAGATGCTGAAGCCTTTCATGGGCATACCTACAGAAAGTTTTTGGTCCACTGGCAAGGAAAGGAGTGGGCTTGTAGAAGTCACAGGCTGCAGATATCAGTGTTTGGCGGTTTATAAACCTTCAGATATGGAGTGAGAGCAAAACAGCTTTTGTGGTATCTAAACAATTTGTTGGCAAACCTCAGTTTGTTTGCAGGTTGCGTGTTAGTGTTTCAAAAACTTTGTAAAGAACACTTCCTTTAAAATAAAGGAGTCAGTCATGGTTGTAATAGCTAGACTAGTAGTAGCCACTGCTTTTCTTGTCAGGAACAGCAGTGTTGTAGGTAAGCTTAATTAGGGTGCAGAGCCATAGCATAAGTGTGGATTCATGCTGGAGTGAACCTTTCACCTCTTTTCCAGCCCATCTGAGGTCTCCCAAAGCCTCATGTTCTCACTGCTGCCTGTTTGTGCACAAGCCAGGCTGGTGTGTCTGGGGCCTGCTTTCGGGAGGAAGGGAGCAAAGCTGTTTTTTGCATGTGCAGGTTGGTGCGCTGTGCCTGGAATACCAGTGTGAACTCAGTGGAAGGACTGGACTCACCTTTTTCAGCATGAGCCTGCACATGAGGGATCTTAGTGATTATGAAATTATTGCCTATGGGCTGCAGAGGAATATTTCTGCAGTAGCACTTTTATCTTTGTAACTTCTGCTCAATTTTCCAACAAGAATGTGGCTTATAGAGATCAGTTTAGAATTATGTGGTATGTGTGTGTAGTAGATGAGTCTAGGCTTAAAAATTCAGCACTTAACATGGACAGTTGCCACCCAGGAAAGAGATTTTTGCATTTATGGTACTGTTGTGAAAAACACAAGCTGAGCGCTTTGCCGCAGTCAAAATTCCACAGAGTGTTACCAATTTTCAGGAAAATAATAGTGAGGCAGAAAAATAGAAGGCATTTTATATAAATACATCAATATGACATGTACTCCTTAAGTGCTACATGCAGCATATCGCTTTTGTTCCCCTTGAGAAAGGATGTACAACTGTATTACATGAGGGCATGGCAGCAAAGGTAGTGGTCATGGAAGGGCTTGTTCTGGAGATGGATTTCTTACTTTTCCCTGACTATTTCTGTTATGCTTGTTAGTGCAGCATGAGTGCATAGCAACCGTTAATTTATTCATAATCACGCTAATGTGAGGAAGTGTTGTGAATTCACATGGAGAGACAAGACAAGAGTAAGGATTAATGTGTCCAATAGTCTTGATCCTACAAGTCAGCATTTTGGGACAAAGTTTCCTTATGCAGGAAGAATGTCTCTGCTCATCCACTTTCAAAACTGAGTGCTTTGTGTCTCTGTAAATTCAAGCTTTTTAAAGTATGAAGATGGGGAACTTAAATATGAGGGCTCTACATGGTTTGGCTGAAGAGGCCTAGTGTATGTGTGAGTTTGTAATCAAGACTCGGAGCTGCCTTTGTCTGGCTTACTGTAAGGCCACCTTTTTACTTGTACATGCATCTCTCTCTGCTTTTCTGCAAGCAAAGAAATCCCGTTAGCTCTGTGTTCTAGCCT
>NW_005054373.1:3515589-3547127 GCF_000277835.1 Geospiza fortis
TTCTTATATGGCAATGCTTAAACTGTATGACACAGTATTCAAGGGAATGGTGACGCAGACAAAATCTCTAGCACACTGACATGGCAACTTCTTACAAGTTGGTTTGATACCTTATCAGAAGGGCTCAGTTCTGTTCAAACACTGGCATGGATGAAAGAAGGCTGTAAAGATGTTTATATAGTCTGAGCTACCTGAAAGTCAGAAGTCTGCTTTGGTGAACGTGAACTAAAAAGTTCAACTGTTGAACATAAATCCTAAAGTTTGGATTCTGTTTGATAGCTGCTTTCCTCTTAACAGGAATTTGGCAGACTAAATTGCTCTGTGGGTCAGATGACTCCATCGGTATTCCATCTGATGAAGTGAAACAACTCTGTGTCTTTGTATACACCTTTCATACCCATACTGCCAGACAGTAATGTCACAGGCTTGTTTGTTTCACAAAGGGTTGTTCTAATTGGGGTGTAATAAAAGGATGATGTAAACCTGATTATTTCTTTTTGAAGAAGGATTCTCTGAAATATCCACACACCTAAGATTGCTCTTCCATTTGCTTTTCTGCTGACTTCCACACTTCTAAGAAGGAAGTGTGTATGGCCCAAGTTAGCGGGTTTTTTGAAGCGTGGCCATCTGAAATGGCCACTTAGATGAAATCTTGTGCAAGTTGTTAAACAGAGGTATGTTTTGTAGAGGATTTCTGTCCCAAGTTGTCATGATTCTGGGATCATTTCTCTTTGGAGGCTGGCTTTTCTGGAGAGAGGCAAATGATGTGAATATGAGAGTGCCTTGCAGAGTGCTGTTTCTGCCTGTTTCAGGTGGGGAATCATGTTATGTTCATTTGACAGCTGGCTCAAATTGGAGTAATTCCCATTTCTAAGGTTCTGGAAGAGCAGATGTGAGGTACAGTGAAGTCCTCGGGTTCTCAAGTTTACTCTTAGCCATGCTACTGAAGTAGCCTGCACTTTCTTCATTCTTTTACTTACATAGTTGTAGAGTAAGAAAGAAAAAAGAATACATGGGAGTGTGAGACCGTTATGAAACCTTTAGAGACAGTAAAAGTTTTACAGTCCTCTTTCTTCTCTCAGAGGATGCCAGCCCCCATCAGACTGCGGGAGTTGATCCGGACCATCCGGACAGCAAGAACCCAGGCAGAAGAGCGTGAGATGATCCAAAAAGAATGTGCTGCTATCCGGTCGTCCTTCCGAGAGGAGGATAACACATACCGATGCAGAAACGTGGCAAAGCTGCTGTATATGCACATGCTGGGATATCCTGCACATTTTGGCCAGGTAGGTTAAAATTTAGTGCCTTCTGTGCATAAGCCAGTCTTCTGTGTTTTGGGCACATTAACTTGTTCAGAGCATTCCTAGGCGCAGTTCTTCTTCATATCTTTGGGGTGTCTTGAGGTCTGTTTTCACGTGTGTTCTGAACCTATGTTAGTTAGTTTAGACTTCATTAGTGATATTTGCTGTTTGGGGCTTACATATTTTGTTTTGAAACTTGAGGTTAGTCTGCTTTTGCCACACTCTCTCCTCCTCACCATCCATGTTTCTGCAGAGCAGTAGTGCTTAAACCACAGTCCAAGACATAGGGATGTTTTTAGACTGGATCAAAATAGCACTTTGGAGTTCTGTCTCTGAAAAATACCACATAGTTCAAAGGGGGTTCTGTGCCCTTTTCCATATAAAGTAATGTATTTGAGACAGAAAAGAACTGGTCTGTTCTGGCAATCAGGAGCTGGTGTTCCTTATCCCCATCTTAGTCAGGTGACATGGAGAATGCAGGTGTGAGTTTTCCATCTCTTGGCTTATTTTTGATGTGCTATTTTTGACAGAAATTTTAGGAAAAGGAGACAGGAAGATGGAAGCTCTTGATCTACAAGGTGTCCCTCAGGTTAGCTTTGTTTAGTCTTTGGGGCATAGTTTTGCTTAGAAGTCAGTAAGTGTCCTGTTAGTAGTAATCTAACCTAGGTCTTCAATAAAGCTTAAATCAGTCAAATTGTTGTATCCCTTCAAGTAGCTTCATGTCTTGTGAGTCTGTCCATTTGTGATTGAATTTACGAGTCCTAATATGTCTCACTGAAACAGTAAGCTCAAATCAGTGAATTCAAATTGCAGACAGTTAGGATTAGTGAGTTTGGGCTCTGCTATAGCATGTGAAGTGCCTCATCTTACTTCTATATTATTGGATTATTCTCTCAGGGTAAAGAGTTTTGAAAAAGAGCGAGTGAAGTTGTGTATTCTTGTCAGGACCCAAGACACACCTCTAGCTGTCCAGGACACCAGGACTCCTGCTAGGGGTCTCAGAGACCCTGTCACAGAGCCCAAGACACCTGTGGTTTTGAGTATGACCCATAGAGCAAATTACCAGCCTTATATGAAGATCAGCAAGCCACAACAGTTTAGGTAGAATAATAGTGAAATTATCACGGGCTGGAAAAGAAGATTTTGGGTTTTTTGGTATGGGGGTTCAAGAGGCAAGATAGAAGAATCTGAGTGTGTCCAGCCTTTCTCCGTCTTCTTCTTAGCCTCCATCTTCTGCTGTGATGTTGGCACTTGAAGATTAGTTTAGAATAGAGGTGCACTGTCTAACATGAGTGATAAGTATTAGAAAGTAAAAGTAAATATGATATACGTGATTTGTAGTATAAAAGATGACGCAGCCTTGGGAGCGGGTGGAGAGTGCCTGGAACTGTCTTGCTGAGCTGACCTCGGCAGGGCAAGAGAAAATTTTTTATAGATAAGATAAAATAAACAACCTTGAGACCGAGAAATGAAGAGCCCTGACTCCTTCTTCAAGCACCAGGCTGAGAAAAAAGACTTTCGAACTTTTCTCGGGGTCACTCTGACCAGCTAGAGATCCCAACATATTCTTCTTTCTTAACGCTTTTCATAGCCGGGCTCTCTGGTCCAAGGCAGAAACTTCCTGTCGCAAAAATTAATTATCTTGGGGCCTTAAGAATAATGAAAAGTGTTACAAAAATGTCATCTAGAATTTCAACGTTTGGCTGTGTTAAGAGCAAAATTTCATTCTTCTATCTTGTTGCTCAGGTATTTAATCCCATCCAAGGAAGATTATAATTTGCCATTTAGTTTAATGATTTAATTTACCATTACTAAGTAGTTTTACTAATTTGCCATTACTAACTAAAGCAGAAATTTTCAGTTTCTGCTTTGGTTAGTAATGGTAAATTCACTGTTAGTGAAAGAAGGCTAAAGCAGATTGTTCAGTATCTGTTATTGCCAGGCTTGCTACATCTTGACAAGAAGCATGTATTCTGACTACTACGAGAGCAGAGTACTTCATTCAATGCCTTTGGTTCTCTTATAATTTATCAGCTGCATTTTCAGGAGGGCCCAACGCTGAAAAGGGTTTTAACAAGTATTCTGCAAGAGAGTGATTTAGAGAACTTTGCGTGTCCTTAACACTTATCACTGGAGGGAATCTTTCAAGATGCTGCTGTTGTATAGGAGTATAGTTTGTGTGAGCTGGGGACCTGTTGAGGACGCAGGCTCTACCAACAGTGGAGTCTTGCAGATAGACAGTCCTGCAATGTAGGCAGTAAGCTTCTGAGAGTGATAGGATAAATATGCAGGAAAGAAGTTTTGCTAAAAAACAGGAGAGCCTCAAGTGGTGTTAAAGTCTCTCTTAAAGCTGTAAGCAGAGAGCAGCTAACAGTCTGGGTAACCAGGAGTGAGTGGTTGGTCTACTTCTATCCAACCCAGGGCTCCACAACTTTGACCTGGGATATCTTGTACACAAGTATGAGAATGAGCGCTGTATTTAGCCAATGCATGCTGATATGCACTGAATGGCATGCTGTCTCCTGACCATGTGCAAATGCTGTTTATGCAAGTTTGGAAGTCGTCGGACAGCCTGGACAAATGGTCAGATAACTTTATTATTGTCATTGTTTCTATTTGAAAAAAAATTGCAGTTGGAAGAGTGCCTGTGTCAGAAAAAGTTGGGTCAGTTGTAGTCCGGTTACATGCCAATAGTATCTGTTACAGTGGTGATGTAGCAGATTTTAATTGTTCCTTTGAATGAAATGGATTTAACAGTATCAAGATTTTTTCCACTAATTACACCTAGTAAGAGCTTCAGCTGATCATGTTTCTTAGTATTGCTGTGCATGAATCTAGTTTGCATGCGCTTCTACACAGGTGAAGCAAGTACTCATCAGCCTTTCATGGGGTAAATTTCACTAATATATTTTAAATTCAAAAGTACTAGAAATGTATCTTAGAGTATCTGTTGCAGTGATCAGTTTTCTTATGCTCTTCCTCAGTCATTCATCTTCTTTCTTCATTGGCTTTTACTCTGTAGCTTAGGTGTCATCAATTTTATGTTGCATTTTTACGGAGGATTGTATAGGTATCTTGTAAACCCAGGAAAGAAGGTTGTTTCAGAGGTGCATTATTCTCTTACAGAAAGCACTGGAAACATGAGAGCTTGATATCTAGTGTTCTGTATGTTTTCTGTGGCTGATCTCGGGCATTTGGGCAAATGCAGTTGTCTTTGCAGAGGACTGGTCTTATTGTTCAGAGGTGTTTATTCAAGGTTTTCATCTCATTTAGCCTTGCAGACTGAACTTAATTTCTTTCAAGCCTTTTCTTCCCGATTTGTCATCTTTGCACTAGCTGGGCTTTTGCATATGATAACAATGTCAACAGCCGAGTGTGTGTTCTAATGCCACATGGTCATAAGAACTTGCAGGGTGGGGACTAGACTATAGCACTTTCTTTCTCTGGCACTTCACCTTTAATTTTCTTACCAATATACTGTGCAACTTTGCTCTTGTTGATGTGTGTGTTCCTTGCATCTCACCTGTGTCTGTTGCCCTGTTCAAGCTTCTGTCTAGCTGAAGACATGAATCCCTTTTCCTGACACCTCGTATCTTTGCCTGTGTGTGCCCCCTTTGCTATGGATCTGTTGCCAGCTCTGTCTGACCCGTCCTCAGACCTATTGTGTATGCTTATTTGCTGCCCCAGCTAGTAAAGCAGACTTACAGAAATTGTTTGTGAGGGATAGAACTTTACTTCCCTGTCAGGAAAGTAGACGTAGATTATAATTGATTAGTTTTCGGTTACAGAAAACTAGTTTAGTGCATTGTAGTGTCAGAATATCTCTGTGGTGGATGGTATTTGTTTTTCAAAGTGTCAGATGTAAAAATGAGCTGGCAGTTAAATTTTAAATTAGCAGAGTGCAGGTGAAAACTACGTATGTTGTCTTGGGAATCTCTTCTGTGCTATTGATCATAGTTGCCATTTCTGCAGGGGGAACGGGAAACTTGTAGTGGCTGGAATGCACGTGATTTTAGTAAACTTCTGGTGTTCCAGAGATTACAGAGGCGTGTGAAAACATCACTATCTCTGGCAATCTACTTTTTGCCTAGACAGCAAGTTAGTTACAGATCACAATAAACACAACCTGGTTTTAGAGTCATGGAATCCTAGAGTGGTTTGAGTTGAAAGGTCATCTAGCTCTAACTGCCGTGGGCAAGGACACCTGCTAGTCCAGGTTGTTCCAAGCCCAGTCCAGCCTAGCCTTGAACACTTCCAGGGATCCAGGGGCAGGCACAGCTTCTCTGGGCAGCCTGTGTCAGGGCCTCACCATGCTCACTGCCAAGAATTTCTTCCTAATATTGAACCTAAACTTGCCCCTTTTTCCATTTGAAGTCATGACCCCTTGTCCTATCGCTACATGTCCTTGTTTTGGCAGCTTACAGAGCATTGATCCTCTTCCTAGTAGGTAAATTGAACCTTTTAAGTTTAGTTAAAAAATTTTATGTGCATATCAAACATGACACATTATCTAGATTTCCAGATCTTTATTATTTTGTGTTTTCTGATGTATCTTTCCTCTCTATCAATGTGCTATTCATCTCTATCAATGTGCTATCATTTACTTTTGTGATCTGACATTAACCAACATATCTGGTGTATCTGAGGTCATGGAGGACCAACAGTGTCTGACCACTTCACGGCACCGGAGCTACTAATGACCTTCCTGCTGGCTTTGTTGGAACTTTAGCCAGGTCATTTAATCTTTCTTGGTTTTCCACATCACCAAAATGGAAACCAAATACACCTTTAAAAGTACACTCTGAGATACATACGTTACTACACATCAAAATTCAAACTGTTTCTGCTCTAGCTAAGAAGTAGTTTTCAAGCTAATTATGTCTTTTTTTTTCTTCTTTTTTTCCTTTTTTTCCAGTTGGAGTGCCTCAAGCTTATTGCGTCTCAGAAATTCACAGACAAGCGCATTGGGTATTTAGGTGCCATGTTGCTGCTGGATGAGAGACAGGATGTTCATCTTCTTATGACCAATTGCATCAAGAAGTAAGGGTACCACCTCTCCATCAAACGATGATTTGAGGTTTCAGTATCAGAAAGTATCCTTCTGACAGTGATACTTAGAGTACTTTAGGGTTTTTCCTTTGTATTAGAAAACTGGTGCCTTGAAATTGTTGTGTGCTGTTGACCATAATAAGGCTATCGTTGTAGTGCTCTGTATTGGGCCATCCTGTCTAGCGTCTTTAGTGGGAACAGAATATAAAATTGCATTGGTTTTGAAGAGGCATATGTAGCAAGCAACACGTCCTGTGTGTTTGTTTGCTTCTGCTGACAAACTCTGAAGAGTTGTCAAGGAACAAGGCTATGTATCTTGCTTTCTTTTTAAAATCTAATGGTCCTGACGAATGGTTTTCATTGGAAGCAAGGCAGCAGCTTGGGATGTGCTGTAATTTTGCTGAAATCAGACAAGAGGGGATGGGAATGACTATTTTTTTAATACTTCTCTCAGCAAAGCAATGTTAAAGCGGGACTTTCTTACATCATAGTTTAGTGGGTGACGATGAGTATGTTTTCTTTTCAAGATGGATTGGAGCAGGTATGGAACAGCTGGGTTCTGGTTGACCTACCCAAAGGTTGTGTGTGGTGTACTGGTTTTTATTATTATGTACTTATGTATGTAATAATACATACTAAAGTATATATTATTAGCACTTAAGTCTCTCAGATATTATCAAGTAAAGTATTGATCTTCAGTTAGACTGTGGCCTCAAAGTGCTTTAAAAGAAACTTGACAAGACTGTGGGCCTGAGGATCTGCTAACTTTGAACCTAGCATCCAGGAGACAAGATTTTGGTCTAAAGATCTTCCATTGAAGTGCTATACCTGTGAGGTGCTTCCATTAGAACCAGGGTGCAGGTTAACACCTCCTTTGATTGTTTATGCTACAGTGAATTTGGTAAGGGTGTAGTGAGTTTGAACTGGAAATGGGTCAGATGGAAGCTGAGCAAAAATGGTGGACAGCTTCCCACCATCTACTGGGTTGTATATTGCCTTCTCCTTTGGCTTCTATATCTGCCATTGTGTCTTGCTTTTATCTAGACATTAAGGGATTTATTTATGGCACTGTTTTTCAGTGTTTCATAGCAAGATCCAGATTTTCAAGACAAAAAGGAAAGCAACCTCTTGAAGCATGTACTTGCGATACACACAGCTTTATATAGCTGCCAAAAAATTGTTAAAGGAAGGAAACAAAAAACCAACCTGTTTAATAGCATGTGCTACCTGTTCCTTCACCTGCATGTTGCCATAACTGCTTCATGTTACAACCAGAATACTGTCTTTCCATTTGGCACCTCTTGCATGTTTGATTCAGAACCACTTCTTTCCCCAGCTCTTCCATCTTGTAGTCCCCAGCTCTTGTTGCCTCACAGACCACAAACTGTATTTTTTACTTTCTTCAGCATTGAATCCTGGGTGCTGTGGCAACCTTAGTACCAAACACAGATGGAAAAGTGGTGTAGAATTTGATTTTCAAGGCTGTTGGGATTGCCATGTAGAAGCTATGTTGTCTTGTGCTCAGTGTGGCATTGTAGCTACGAATAGCATCTCCTGTTAGGTAGTTTAGCTTCGTAGTGACCACTTTTCACAACTTCTTTAGGCATATGAATAGGAAAAATTGCTAAACAGAAGTCTTGTATGAATTGTTTTCAAGGTGTGTGAATGGTGAGGTTTGTGGTTTTTGGACAGGATAGAGAATACTTTTGCACAGATTTTTCTATACTGTTTGGTTTGTAGATGCAGAAGCTAAAACCTGTTGTAGAACATATTTAAACTGGGACAGCCCACAGTGTCACTGCTGGTCTGTGCTTTGCATGCAAGTTCCAAAGCTAAAACCATATTCAATGGAATTCTGTATAGTCTTCCCTCTTCTCAGCTCAATCCCTGGATACCCTGACAGGTCAACCTGATAGTTAAACTAAGTATTTTTATCTTTTTAATTGAGGATTCTGAGTAGAATGAGTAGCAAACCCTGCAATACATGCACTCAAAGCTCCCATTGATCCCAAGTTGTGCTCCCACAGAGCTGTGAATCCAGAAAGTTCTTTTGGGCCATGTGTTGCTGGATAGATGACTCTAGCTGTAGATGCCCTTTTTTTGTGTGTTCAATTTCTGTGTGTGCATGCTGATTGACTTTTTTTGTTCTCCTTTGCAGTGACCTTAATCACAGCACGCAGTATGTGCAGGGGCTGGCACTTTGTACTCTTGGCTGCATGGGCTCCTCAGAAATGTGCAGAGACCTTGCAGGAGAGGTGGAAAAGCTCCTCAAAACTTCCAATTCCTATCTTAGGAAGAAGGTACTTCAGGAAACTTTTGAATACTTTGTTATGGATTAAAAAGCAAGATTGATTGAACACCTTGTTAATATCTGGAATACTAGATGACTGAGATCACACTGAGTGAATATTTTCCCAGTGTGCAAGACAGAGCTCAAAACTCCCTTTCAAGCATCCAATTCACGAGACAGTTGCTTCTGTTTTTGCACTCTTCTCCCATAATGTTATTGGTGGTAATGTGAACGCTTGCCCCCTCATGGACATTAGCCTCAAAATTCTGGTCACAGTTTGATTTATCTTCTCAGATAAGAGAAGACCCTGGTTATTAACAGTGCAGGCTGGTATCAGAATATTTGAACCTATTTGATGTCTTCTGTTGATGATGGTAACAGTAGTATGAGAACTAGAAGGGTTAAGGTCTTGAAATGGACAAACACTTATAAATTGTCTCATTTCTGTAGCAAATGTGCCATAGCATCAGTGAAGTGTGATTGCCCCTATTCTTTTAGGCTTATTTATTGATAAAACTTGGTGAGAGTGTGAAGCACTAAGATTTAGGAAGAGATGCATTGTTACTTCTTTGTCTAGTGCTAGATCTAGAGAGAGTTTGGAGAGAAGGCAATGCCAAGAGGTCTTGCTGTGTTCTGGAAAGAGGTACTTGATTTTCAGGCAGTTGCAGGGAATAGTGTCTCCTGTTGCTTCTCCATCCTAGAAGAAATAGGCATGTGTTTTTTCAAAAAACCCTGGAAATGTAGTTTTGTTTCTCATAGCACCCACCACCTGCAGGAGGAAGTTGTTTTTTTGGGGAAGGAGGGAAAGTAAATAAGCCATAATTTTACAGTAAGTTTAATTATTTTTTCCAATGCATTATCTGCTTCCCAGCAAGAGGAGGACAGGCTGAAGTAGCCCTATTAAAGGCAGAGCTGCTTTGCAAATAATAGCACTTCTTATGTGAATAATGTAAAAATGAACCATTACTAGGAGAGTATTAGTTTATAGTTCAGTCCTCCCCATTTATTGAACTCTCTTCTGGAATGCCGTTGAGTAACACTTGTAATAGAGAGATGGAAAAATGTGCCAGGCCTTTGTTTATCATGAAGATTGTTATAGTTCCCACTGTGCTAGATATTCCCAAAACAGGTATTGTTGTCTTTGCAGTGTGTAGTAAAAAGTGTTTTTCCTATTCAGGCAGCACTGTGCGCTGTTCATGTCATCAGAAAGGTGCCTGAACTTATGGAGATGTTCCTGCCAGCCACCAAAAACTTGCTGAATGAGAAGAACCACGGTAATAGCTGAGACTGTACTTAGCAAGGCTAGGCCATTCTCTAGAGGATAGTGCACTTGCTACCTAAGCCTTTTGTTTGGAGGGAACTTCAGAGATGTATTTGTATGATTTGTTTCCTTCCATTTCTACACAGTGAATGCAAATGTCATTTAGAAGGAAGAGATGTGTATGACTCTGCTAGTCAACAGGACTTTAACATGGCATAGGTTACAAAAAAGAACTCTTTCATTGTGTTTTGATACACTTCAGAGTGGGTGAAATGGGAACATTTGATTTTTATCCTGTACGCTGCCTAAAGTGACTCTAAGGAAGTGGCTTCTTATGTTTGGAGGTATTATTTTTGTGTAGTCTTTCTTTAAATGGAGTTCTGAGGCCTCCTGAGGAAGGTGACATAAGGTCTGCTAGGCAACCCAAATCAGAAGAGAAAATTAGGAAGTGTGTGGAACTTGACACCCACAATGCAATTAACACATGCTGTCCTCTGGAGTCTTACATTTGTATTGAATCATAGAATGGTTGGATTTAGAAGAGACCTTAGAGGGCAGGAACCCAACTATGACCATTACTGTATGTTTAGTATGCGAGTTTCTGCAGACCAAGTCCAATTTATCTCCTGCCTTGGCCTTTAATTGCAGCTTTAAGACAGGAGCACATTGCTATCTGCTTTCCCTTGGACACAGCTGCAAGATATGATGTGTTGAATTCAAGGACATTTTTTAATGATTTCCTGTTGTTTCCTTGTGATGTTTATCAAATGTCTGGAGGCAGTGGAATGATGTTAAATGGAGATACATTTTTCTTTTCCCCCTCCCTCACCTTTAGGTGTTCTTCACACATCAGTTGTTCTCCTCACAGAGATGTGTGAGAGAAGCCCAGACATGCTTGCACACTTTAGAAAGGTAAGTGTGAACTGGTAATATTGCAAAATTAATATTCATGGCCTTCTAGTAAAATCATTACAACTGTTTGGGTGAAGAATTTTATGATACTGTCTGTTTGCTAAATTATTTTTTTAATCATTAAATGTGGGAATTTCATGTGTATCCAGGCCTAATCCCCTTCACTGAGTGGTTACGTTACAAACAATCGGTCTTAAGATTGTGCTGTAACTCATCCTAGATTTAAAGTTGTCTTTGATGGTCCCTTAGGTTTTCCCTCACTCCTTCTATCTAATCGCATGGTGATACTGGAATACAAATGAAGTAAGCATAGAGAGTAAGATGAAAAACTGAAGCTTATACCCACACCTGAACGCCTTAACCACAGCTGAACAGTTATATGCACTCAGTTCAAGAACACAGATCTAAATTCTAGTTGTATAGATACCTCATGCCTGATGCATACTATGCGACACAGTTTTCCATTTTAATTTAAGGGTTTGAGAGTCAATGTCACTCTTCCTTCTCTGGTTAGGAATGTTTGCTTCCCATCACCCTCCTGACTTCCTTGTGTTGTTTGCTGTAATTTGCTGTATTATTGCTATGTGAAAGACTATCGATAGAAGAGCACCTGAAAATTGCCTTGATTGTCATTCTAAATTCTTGATCAAAAAGGAGAAATTGAACAAAGCTGGTAGAACAGAGCAAACCATTTGCTCCTCTGAAAAGTCTTAAAGGTGTTTGTTTATTTGCATGCCCATTTACTTTCTTCCTTGTCTATATCATTAGGGATTTAAAACTGTACATTCTTCGGTGCATCTTAGCATTTTGGCATGCATCTTCCCTTGCCTTGGTTGTAAATGTCAAAGCAGGAAAAAAAGTCAGATGAGGTAGCATCCCTGCTACTAATTGCTTGGTTAATGTGATAGCTATGGGAAAAGAGAGAAGAGCTGAGTGCACAAAATTTTGTTACTGGGGCATTCTTTCTAGCTATTTCTTGTAGTTGTTATGCTGTGAATGGTATAACATTGACCTATCCCTAATGCTTGCTTCGTCTGTTTTGTCCCTTTTGTCTGTTTGGAATCCTGCTGAGTTAGAATGAAAAGGTAAGAGTTAATTTTTCTAGATGATGCATGTTTGCCTTGAATCTGTAGATGTTTGTCCCTTGTGAGGTAGTGCCTCTGAATGACACAGTTGTGATTGATGCCACATGCTTAGATCATCTGTACTTGTCTAATGCTCTTTGTGTGCTGGTCTTGTCACTAAATCTCTACATCCATGGCATCCCTGAATCTCAGTTGTGGCCTTCTGCGAACATCAACTTACTTTCCTCAAGCCTTCCCTCATTTGAGGAATACTTGACAGATTTTTTTTTTTTTGTGCCTGTGCAAGCTGTAGCCCTGGGCTTTGTGTTTTGTCTGAATCATGGGGCAACTTTGGGTGATTCCCAGAAAGGAGCAGGACAGACAGTTAACTGCCTGTAAGAGGCTGTAAAGGCTTTCTGTGCTGCAAGGAGCTACCCAGTCCGACTGCAGTGCTGATAGTCTTCATGGGTGTAATTTGTTTTCCAGAAGATGGGGGCGCGGGTGGGTGGCCCTCAACCAATCTTCATGGCTGTAATGTTTCCCTTTGTTCTGTCCTCAGTCCTGATAATTCATGCATGTTGGAAGGCAAAGCAAACATGAATAAGGATTCCAGGAATGCTCCACTTGTCTGTTACTATGTCTGGAGGGAAGATGTTGCAGCAACCTTTGGTTTCCTCTTTAAGGCAGATACAGGAAGTTCAGGGTTAATTTTGTGTGTTTCATGAAATGCATGTTTTCAGAGGAGTTTGTAGTTCCTGAAGAGCAAAGGTAGGAACAAAAGGAGATGACAGGGAAACTAGGCTGGTTTTCTTTTTACACTATACCACAGATGTAGATTTACTACTTTGAAGACACAATATGGTGCTCTGGTCCCAGTTTAACTGTTTCTAGTTGTGTCTTAGCCAAGCTGGAGGTATTCATACAGCATCAGCTCTAGGGTGTGCAAGTTGAACTTTGTGGAAGAATCCAGAGACTGACTTGCTTTCAAATACGAGATTTGTTCTTGGACCTTGCTTCAAAGCTGGGGTCAGGGAAACAACAGTGCCCTAATAGGACAACTCTCTTCTTCGCAGCTTGTTCCCCAATTAGTTCGTATTCTGAAGAACCTTATCATGTCTGGATATTCACCAGAGCATGATGTGTCTGGGATCAGTGACCCCTTTTTGCAGGTAAGAACTGATGCAAACAGTGACTGATAGCTTTAATTCTAGGACTGTGTTTTGAGCCTTATGTGTGATGAGGTGGTTACCGCCACACCTGTGTTGATTTTAAGGCTTCTTTGGTCTTCCTTTGAGCTGATTGTGCAAATGCTGTTCATCTGCCCTAGTGAAAGACACCTGCGTTAGTTTAACCAGCAGTTGTAGTACTTTATCATGTTATGTGACAAAAGAAAGAAACAGCACATATTGATTTTGGAAGGCTGTGCCTGGTAGAGAGGGGACTCTGAACAGTTCTGGCTAGTGGGAAGAAAATAAGCACAGCAGAAGCCTGTTTTTGTTGATAAAGTTCTTACCTGGCATGAGCATTTTGCTTAAGAGTGGAAATCAGCAGCTTCTTTTGCTTTTTTGCCACTACGACCCTATGTCAAACACTGCCATCCAAGCTTTTCTTTGCTTTGTTTTATAAAATAGGTACGAATCCTGCGGTTACTAAGAATTTTAGGGAGAAATGATGATGATTCTAGTGAAGCAATGAATGATATACTTGCACAGGTAAGGTCTGCAAGGTTGATGACTGGTTGAAACTTTCTCTTAGTTTCTTAATAATTTAGGTTCTGCAGCACTAATGAGGATACAGCTGCTTGCCATGCTGAGTGAAATTTTGTTGAAAGAAATGAGTATGTATGAGTGTGATGCTGTTTTGTAGGGATTGGTTACTTTCGCTGCCTGTTCTGCAGAGCAGCACAAAGGGGATCTGCTTTGAATGCATTGAAGCTATTTCGTTTCCTTTCTGCAGGTTGCCACTAATACAGAAACAAGTAAAAATGTGGGAAATGCCATTCTCTATGAAACTGTGCTGACTATTATGGATATAAAATCTGAGAGCGGCCTGAGAGTAAGTTGCATTTGCTATGGCCTTTGTTTTTTTCCTAGGATTGTATTAGAGTAATTTGTGTGGAGGACATGAAGCAAGGTTGTTTCACCATAACACAGTTCTGCATCTGACTCTAGATAAGTATGTAACCTTTGCAGAAAGGGTGCTTGTTTTGGAGAAGAGAGGGTGTTTGGGTTTCTTAAAATAAAAATGAAAAGGCAAAATTTCCTGCAGAGTGTGTGTCCTGAGTGCAAGTGAGAGCCTGTGATGCATCCCTTAGCATTTCCTCTGCTTAGGCAGCTTCTAGAGCTCTTTTTGGCTAAGAACCGCAATGCTAGTTTTGACATGTTGCCTTTGAAGTCATCGTCAAATGATGAAGATAACCAGCAGCCCTTTTAGATCATTGATCTTCCCTAACTCTTTCTGCAGGTCTTAGCCATTAACATCCTAGGCCGTTTCTTATTAAACAACGACAAAAATATTAGGTAAGTTGTACAAAATGTGTTTTGACAACACCCAATTTAAAATATGTGAGAAGCAATTACACAAAGATGACACTGAAGTAAAGGAGGAGACCATGTTGGGATCACTGCTCTTGGGGTTAGTGTGGCTGTTGAGCTTGCTTTTTTCTTGGTGTGTTCCTTTCTCTGTGCAAATCTTTTCTGTGGCCCTGCCCTTCTTAGTTGATAAGTTGGAGGCATGTTACAATTTAGTGTGCTAGCTCGCCTGTGAAGATAGGTCAGGAAGTCCCCTAGAGGGTTTTCATTAATTACTGAGTGCAAGAGAATCCTATTCTGTTGCAAGATAAGACTAGGTTTGGGGCAAGGGGACAGTGTCTGTGCATACAAATTAAATGGCTCCTGTCAGCTACTGATGATCTTATGTCCTGTTTGCAGATATGTAGCTTTGACGTCATTGTTGAAAACTGTGCAGACAGACCATAATGCGGTACAGCGACACCGAAGCACCATTGTGGACTGCCTGAAGGATCTGGATGTCTCCATTAAAAGGTAATCAGATTATCAGTGAAATAGACTCTTGATATTGACAGACTGTGGAAAGTGAGCAGAGCATAGGGGAAAATGACAATAATCCTGGGGAACTGTAAGTGACACTACCATGAAGATATAATACGGTTCCATAATTCAAACAAGATAATGAAGATATACTTCCACCTTCTTTGGAAAGCTGCTGTTACTATTCGTGGGAGGAAAAAAAAAATTCTGTTTGCCTGAATTTTTCCAGAATGCAATATCAGTGGAGATTAGATTTGTGTGCTCTCAGCAAGATGGAAAGCCTCTGTCACTATGATTATGATCAAAGCTACTCTGATTTGCTCCATGTTGGTTTTCTTTCCTAGATGAACGGGCAGTGCCATGTTGTCTTGGAGCAGTGTTAAGTCATCCAAATAATGTATTCTTAGATGTATTATGGAGTAGTAGAATTCAGACTTAATTGATTGCTCAAACAGTTTGTGTACAAACCACATCCTTTTATCATTCTTGATGTTCATTTGTCATTTAAGTAGTGTGTTCCTGCTTCTCTGTGCATTGGGAAAGCTTGCAACCTTACTTCTCACCAGAGAAATACTTTGTCTTGTACTCTGTCTTAATTTCTTCCAGTTTACTCTCATCATTTCAGTTATGTTCCTTTTACTCATGATAGTTAACTCCCTCCTGTTTCTGTCACTTACGGAAATTCTTGAACCGTTTGGTCTTACTTTGCCCAGCGTATGTGGAAGGCTGCTCTTCTAAACTGAGTCTTTCAGCTTCTTGATTTCTTGTTCTTTATTTCAGAACTCTCCTCCTCCTCATTATTCTTTCTGTAACTGGGTTGCAAAGAAAGGTCTGGGCTCAGTGCAGCATACAGCATGCAGTGTTGGGGACAGCAGCATTTTTCCTGTTGCATTTCATAGAATCTCTCTGCTACAGGCCAGAATTCCACTGAGCACTCATCATGTGAATATACCTTCAGAATTGTTCAACCTCTTCTTTTCCATCTACTCAAACTGATTAGATCACACCACAGATCCTCATTCTGATAGTCATTCTTCAAACTTATGCCCATCTTTGAATCACCTGTAGATTTTTTTAACAGCTCTTCTCAGACTAGCATGTGTAAAACAGGAAAAAATTGGATTTGTCTTGCTTCTGAAAGTTACTTTTAACTGCTGTGTACTGGGTATCATGTAATCTCTCTTTACAGTTGCAATCTATCCCAAACCACAAATTTGTATCTTAAATGCTGAGCAAGCCAGGCTGCCATTGCTGTTTGGTGTCAGAGGCAGCATGGGGCTCGGTTGTGGAACAGCAGAGCCTTATCTAGATTTTGGGTAGAAGGCAACAAAAACATTTTATTGGCGCCTGCTAGGAAAACACAGGCTACAAACAACTGAGCTTCATGTCCGAGTGCTGTTGGAGGATGAAGCCTTTGAGTGATCCATCAGCAGAGCACAATGTTGCCATGCTGACAGTTGTGCTGCTGACAATGCACTGTCTTCATTGAAACGTTATATTGACTGGATATATGTCAGAGCCCCCAGGCAGCAAGCTTCAAGGACTTGAGGGAAAGACATGATATCTGCTTTTGGTTATCTGAAGCATGGCTTCTGCTCATCATCTTGTAACTGGTGCAGTTCATATTTGGTCCATGTAGCATAATTCAGAATGGCTTTGCCATTTAATTAAAGCCTTTTTCCCTGCTTGATTTGATTAAACTGCGTGATTAAGAGCTTTGTGATAGAAATGAAACATGTAATATGACTGAAGGTAAGCAATATGTGCTGAGATAAATGCCTGGTGTGAAGACAACATTGTATTCCTGCACAGCTGCAGTATTGATGCATCTGCTATAAAGTGACTGAAATATTAAACATAAACAGGGAAAACTTGTAACCCAGTAGGGACAGGTGTAAGGGAATTGGGAACTAATTGGAAGGATGGAAACAGTTCTAATAATTGTGTAGGTCATCAGCTAAACATAGATTTAAATGTTAAAAGGTAGCAATTTCGTTTGGTATTTCCAACCTAATTCTGAATATCTCTGTATTTTTTCAGTCCCTGGGTACTCGCTGGGTAAAAAGCAAAGTAACACATTTACAATTCACCATTCTGTAAAATTCCTTATTACAATAATAACTAGGAAAATGTAGAGAAGTAGTGCTGTCTGGATGTTCTCAGATTTTTGAGAACAAATAGTGTGGGCCCAATTCCATATTAAAGTTCACTCAGGGTTATTTAGCAAGCCTGTTTTAATGCATTTGAATACAGCTGTTGCAAAGTTGTGCAGAAATCAATCACATCTGGAGTTAGTAGTCTTCATTCAAAAATGTGGCAGAAGAATGAGAGACCTGTGCTAAAGTCAACTACAGAAGCTTCAAGTAGAAGGGTCTGGGAATAGCCTCTGAGCTCTCAATGTGCATGAAAAGGAATAGCAAGGAGTTAGTACTCTGACTAGTTGTGGTGTCAGCAGGTCTGTGTTGAGGAGGAATGAACAATACCAGGGTAACTTTGGGTTCTAGAAATCTTATGCTACAGTATAAGAAGCTTTACTGTATCCAGTTTATCCAACTGGATACAGTAAAGCTTCTCAGTTAATATTTTAAATCTCTACTGTATTTGAATCTCTAATATATGGAATTGGAAACAGGTCTGTTCTGGATCCCTGAAGGTGGAGAAAATATGCTGTGGCATGCTTTAATTGTTACAGTTGTGTGTCAGAAATGACCAGTATTTAATTACACTTGGCCAGTTAGACTTTAATCCTGTTGGACTCTGGCTGCTGAAAGATATTGCTAGCCTTAAGCTATCTTTAATATATGGATAGATGTTTCTAGAGGACTCCGTAGCCCCACTCCCCCTTAATTTTTTGGAGAGTGGATATTTGTCTGCCTATGAACAAAAAAAAATACTGCACATTAAATGTGAAGGGCTGTTTTCACAGGATTAGTAAGTATTGATCTCCTCTTAATTAAAAGTTAACTGCATTTTTGTAGCTGGATTTCAGGTTTTTTTACTTCCTTCACTAGGTGAAATTACTTGATTGGTTTTCTGTCTCTTGCCCTAGGCGTGCAATGGAACTGAGTTTCGCTCTTGTTAATGGGAACAATGTCCGTGGAATGATGAAGGAGTTACTGTATTTCCTAGATTCTTGTGAACCAGAGTTCAAGGCAGACTGTGCATCTGGAATATTTCTTGCAGCTGAAAAGTATGGCGTTGTTTTACTTGCTAATAATTTTTGGTACATCCTCGGGATTGTGAACACCTTTTGTGTTGTTTCTCTCCCTGCTTGTTCCCAAGAGAGAATGTGTTGATTCATTTCTTCTCTGTTCACTGATTTATGTGTGGCTTGTCGTTGTAGCCCTCCCTCAGTATTGGTGTCCTTCCTCACGAAGCAGTGAGCCAGGAAGTAACTCAAAGGGGGGGTTCTGATTATGCTGGGTTTCTTGCTGGTGTTGAAGACTGGCAGTTATTGTTCTAACTTGTTTTCTTAATTTTGTCAGATATGCTCCTTCCAAGCGCTGGCACATAGACACAATTATGAGAGTCTTAACAACGGTAAGTGAAATTGCCTCTCTCGTGTGTGACTACATAAAATTTTCTTAATTCTGGAGGAAGTTACAATCAAGTTGGAGATGTTTCTAAAGGCTGGCAGATAACAAATGCTAAAATACATAGAGGAAGTGTACTTATGATAGTCATATTTACTGAGTTTGCATATTTCTGACTGGCTGCCTTGGATCGCTGAGTGATTTGTTTTTTTAGAAGAACTGTACTATTTCAGAAACACACAAGAGTAACAGTGTGTAGCAGTGTTTCTACGGCAGTAATCACACTAGCTTCTAAGAACAGCTCTTGTACTGTCTGATTCCAATATACAGTCCTTTCAGAGGAGAGTGAATGCAGCCTGGAATGGCTTGCAAAGAGAAGGGGGGTGAAGGAGTTTCTTGGAATTACTCCAAGTTGAGTTTATCAAAACTTGTTAATGAAACTGTGTCAACAGCCTCCTAATTCACCTTCTTTGGGTTTAATTATTACTCTTTTATCTACTTGAATTTATCTATGAACATCACAGCTGAGGTGGAACTGGAGCAGTGCTTTGGCAACTGAGGGAAGAGGTCTTGGTAACTTGGGTAGGCAGTGTGTTCTGTGAGGCAAAGGAGTGAGAAGAGATTTATCAGTATGAGTGTTCAAATTTGAGAAGTTCAACAAAAAATAAGTCTGGCTGGGATGCTCTTTTGTCACCTTGAAACAGAGAGAAGTAGTTTCGTCTCAAGTGAGGATTAATTTCTGTTGGAAGGTTGGCTGTGAGAGTTGTTCTCAGATTACTTTCTCCAGTAGAGCAATTGCCTTTTCTTGTCTGCTAGATAAAGCACTCATAAGGTTGTATTTATTTCTGCACTCTATCCTCTTGCAGTTTTAGGGGTATCTGTAGTGTGGATTTCTCTGAGTATAGCTTCATTTGTTGGTAAATGTACTGTCCTGTACTTCTGCCCCCCTGAGGTTGCTCAAAGTCAACCATAAAGTGCTCATGGATGAAAGGGTTGATTTTTATTTCCAGATGCATCAAGTGGTTTTGTGAAGGGTATCACAGCTGCTGAGTGTTACTTAAGAAGGTCCATAGTAAAACCTCACAATTGTTCTTGCAGGCAGGAAGTTATGTTCGTGATGATGCTGTTCCCAATCTGATCCAGTTAATAACTAATAGTGTGGAGATGCATGCCTACACTGTGCAGAGACTCTACAAAGCCATCCTTGGAGATTACTCCCAGGTAAAACCAAATGCAGCTGGCTTCAGTTTCTTTTTTGTACTGCAGTAATTATGCATGTTTACTAGGCATCTCAGGGAAAGCCAGCATCACATTGTCTGGCTCCAAGGGAGAGACTGCTGAGCAGGCATGTCTTCTATAAGTTCATGTTCTTTTTAGTTTCTCCAATTCTCTTATGGAATTCTTGGTTGAATCAGATATTCCTCTTTCTTCTGCTGTGGAAGGCTAAGCTTTCCTCTGGAAATGCGGATGGTTTTTAATTTATCATGCAGGCATCTCTTAGCTTTCTCTGGTTTTTCTTCCAACAGCAACCCCTGGTACAAGTTGCCTCCTGGTGCATAGGAGAGTATGGAGATCTTCTGGTGTCCGGTCAGTGTGAAGAGGAGGAACCAATACAGGTATACCTTGGGAAGGAGCTGCAACTGCACACCTGGCTGAGGCTGGACCCACTTCGTGCTGGCTAGGTGAAGGGAGTGCTTTCAGCAGTTCCCTAGCACTGATGTCCATGATGGTAATGGACCCTGGACAGGAATCTCCTTCCCCTGCTGCAGGCATGGATTGTGTAAATACTGGATGTGTGGAGTGTTGCTACAGCTGGCAGAATGGTGTGGTTTTAGTGCCAACTGATTTGAAAGAAATCTGCTAGGGTCTTAGTGTATTTCAGTGATAAACCTGCTCTTCAATGTGTGAAACAGGAACTGTATTTTAAAACTCATACCATAAGATCTCCGCCTGGATGCATGTCTCTCACACTCTGAACATAATGTTACAGACTCAGAGTTGCAGAGAGGAGTGTGACATGGCCATTAGGCAAGAGACAGGTTTTTACAGTATCATCTGGAAGGCTTGCTGTAAGCTCCTCTCTGTCTTAGCCTAACCTCACTGTACCTTTTCAGGTAACAGAGGATGAAGTTCTTGATATTTTAGAAAGCGTCCTGATATCTAATATGTCTGCATCTGTGACACGAGGCTATGCTCTCACTGCCATCATGAAGCTTTCCACAAGGTTCACCTGCACTGTCAAGTGAGTACCCTTTGGTGGTACACTGCACAGGGCTTTGTTGCAAATATACTGACATCAGCTGTCTTCATTAGGAGTATTCCTTGAACATGTTCTGCTTTTGTGATTTACAAGAGTCATCATCTTACTTGTTGGCTTTTACAGTCCTCCTTTGCTCACAGGGTGGAAGATGTCAGCTGTGGGTACTGTTTCCTCTAGGGATGCCCTCTGCTGTGTGGGAACTTAATCCATTCTGCTGTTTCTTGAAAACTCCTTAGTTTCAGTGGACTGTTTTTTCTCATTCCTTTTTTGGATGCTGGAGAGAAAAATAGCCTTGTTTCGTGTTGGACACTTCTCAGTGTGGGTAGTTGAGCTTTTTAATGCTATACCTAAGGTGGTGTATTAATCACCTGCGGATGCTTTTGTGAAGGGACAGTTCATATATGGATGATACGTGGATACTGCTGTTTTACATGAGTTATGTGGACTCCTGTTGAACAGAAACTCAGTATCATCTTCAGGATGACACATGCTAATCCCTTGCTTATTGCTGCTAATTCCATGGTGTGTTTGTTTTCCCTTACCCCCAACAGTCGCATTAAGAAGGTAGTTTCCATCTATGGTAGCAGCATTGATGTGGAGCTGCAGCAGAGAGCTGTGGAATATAATGCACTTTTCAAGAAATATGATCACATGAGGTAAGTGCTAGTAGAGATTTGGTGTTTGAAAAGGATCATTATCTGCTCTGATCTCCTGTGGATGAGAGTGTGCTGTGAGAACTTTGGTGATTTTTGTTAAGGTTACAGAGGAAGTAGAATCCTGTCCCTTCTACAAGGTTAGCGAGTGTTTTAAGGACTTAATGTATCCTGTGTTACTGTTCTGTGATCAGAGATTGTCTCTGCCAGAGAATTTGTCCTGCTTTGAGCCTGAGCTTGTCAGGTGCTGGGGGGAAGCAGGAGACAGAGGCCTTGTTTGTCTTGTAGCTATCAGCTAGTGTATTTGCACTGGCACAGAATGCCAGGGATTGCTTCAAACTGTTGTGCAGCTTTGCAGTTCCCCTGTGTTGGAGCTCAAGGGAAAATGCAGGTTCTCCCGTATATATCAGTTCATGAATGTCTAAGTATTTGGATTGGGATGCAGGAAGATGGCACAGTGTAACTATCTCAGCTTCTTTCAGGCCAGCACTGCTTGAGAGAATGCCAGTAATGGAGAAAGTCACCACAAATGGCCCTGCTGAGATTGTACAGACCAATGGAGAGACAGACACAGCAGTACTGGAAACCAAACCTCCACCCTCTGGATTGCAGCCCGCTAACCAGGTAACAGAAACTGAGCCAGGATAAATTTCCACTGCCTGTCAGACCACGTTCCAGCCTGTGCCTACAGCAAGCTGACACCATCTCCCTCGCCCTGTCTGCTTCTTTGCTGTTTCTAACTGGTGATGATTGTATCATTGCTCTGCTCTTATGGCTCTAATGTCCAGAACAGGTGTGTGGGACAGGTCATTTGTAGGCTGAGGAGCAGGGTGGGATTGTATCAGTTGGTTATGGTGCTAATAATGCCAAGGTTGTGTGTTTAATCCCCTTATGGGCCATTCACTTGAGAGTTGGACTCAATGATTCTTGTGGGTCCCTTCCAGCTCAGAATATTTTTTGATTCCCCAAACTTGGTGTGCATGAACCCAGTCATTCCCTATCTCTTCAGTCCCTTAAGCATGGAAACTAGATTTCTTGTGGGGCATGGGATCACAGTGAAACTAAGAACCCCTCTAACTGGCCATCAGCTCTGGTGGTCTTCAGTTTGAGAACAAATAGAACACACTGCAAGGAAAAGTAGCAGAACGTTGAATATATGTAAGTATTACATCCACTCTCTCATTAGGCAAATGATTTATTGGACTTGTTGGGGGGAAGTGATATAACACCTGTAATTCCCACTGCACCTACAAGCAAGCCAGCCACTGCTGGTGGGGAGCTGCTTGACCTCCTGGGAGACCTCAACCTAACAGGTGAGCAGGCTGCATTTCTTAGACGTCTACGTTCTCATCCATGGGATGGGATGAGGGTGGGCTACTTCTTCATTGTCTTTTAAGTCCTAGTGTTTACATTTACTCTTACCAAGATCCATAATAGCAGGTGGGAGTTAGGGAATGAAGTCACAGGTTGATTCTGCATGATTAGCTGGTGAGACTTGAGCATTTTCACACCTGAGTTTGGGAATGCTGTGAGCCTTTACAGAGAAGACTATGGGATGTGAGGAATTAATTCCATTTGAATACTTGCTAGTTCTTGAAAGCAAAGAAGGGGAGGATGACAACACAGGTGATTTATAGAGCTTCATGTAAAGAAATACAAAATGCAGCAGTCAGTCTTTGGCAAAGGAGTAATTACTCTTCATTTCCTGACAGCAAAGTATTAATCCTTCAACATTTCTTGTAGGTTCTCCAGTATCTGCCCCTGCACCCCAGATAGCACAGCCTCCGTTCCTGCTTGATGGACTTACAACTCAGCCTCTCTTCAATGATATTGCTGCAGGTTAGGGACATTGTAAATCCTTTGCCTGAAGTGCCCCAACACCTAACTAGAAGAGGAAACAAGGAATAGTAGAAAAAAAAATCAAAGGGAGGCAATTTGAAAGTGTGCCATAGATACTGGAGCACATGGGGGTGTGTTTAATTTTCAGAAGAGTCTGGGGTCAAGTAAGTGCATACTATGATGCTGAGAATGATCTCCAGATTCTGTAGGTCTTCTGCTTTTTTGTTTCCTACAGGAATCCCCTCCATTACTGCTTACAACAAGAATGGGCTGAAGATTGACTTCACCTTTGAGAGGTCGAACACCAACCCTAGTGTGACTGTAATCACGATACAAGCCTCCAACAGCACAGAGCTGGAGATGACAGATTTTGTTTTCCAAGCTGCAGTACCAAAGGTAGAGCCACTTAGGGCAGCTACAGTGAGAAGTTGAAGGGCCAGTTGCAAACACTTCCTAATTGGTGCTTTCATGTAGATAGAAACTTGCAAGGTAAACAAGGCTGAGAACTATTCCAAGTTTCTCTTAGTGCACAGTTAGGTCATCTCTTTCCAGTCTGAAAGTACATGTTGTAAATGCAATAGAACACAGATTCTAATCAAATTGGACCACTTCTGCTTGGACAAAATTGTGTTTTGAAATCACTACTTTCTAGAAAAATGGCTAAACCTCAGGAAGAAAAACATTTGGGTCAAAATCAGTATTTTGGAGACACTAATCATACCCTTTATTCTTAATTTCTAGGAAATATACTGTGTTTTTTGTAGCTATGAATACATGAAAGAAAAAATCTTTTGAAGCTATTAGTTGCTTATAAAAATATAAATTAGTCACAATATGGTGATTAATGGCATTCCTCATTTAAGGAAGTGAATTGTTTCCCCTTGCACTCAGCTGCAGCAACAAATGTGTGTGACAGATATTGCCTAGTTTATAGCAGAGCAGACTATTGAAGCAGCACGTTACTGGAATGCTCTCCAAATTTGGGAAAGTACATTCACTTCTAGGAACTAGTATTCGTCTAACTTGGATTCAAGTAGGTTTTACACCTACCATAGGAAGGAATCAGGGCAAGAACAGTCCTGAAGTTAGAGGTGTGCTGACCATTCCTCTGAGTGCAACACGTGGAAGCAAGCATTGCTGCTGATCTTGGTCCACTGCAGTAAGCCCTCCGCTCCTATTATTTGTGTACCTGGATCCTACTTGCATAGAAAGCAGGTGGGCCAGTGAGTGTGTTGTTCTTAGAGAACAACAAGATAGGGAATTCAAGAACTGATTATTCAGGGCCAGAAACTGAACTTTTCCTTGCTTTCTTTCAGTGCGAACAAGTCAGTTCTTACTTGATTACACATCGAATTGTTTTCTTTTTGCCCTGTTTTCAGACATTCCAGCTGCAGCTTCTGTCTCCCAGCAGCAGTGTCATCCCTGCATTTAATTCTGGGACCATCACACAGGTCATTAAAGTTCTGAATCCACAGAAGGTGAGTGATTCCAAGAAGAATTGTTGAAGATACTGTCTTGTAATCATTCATTTAATGCCAGTCAAGGGTGCATTTCTGATGAGAGGTAGGGAGTAATGGTAGTGAATGATACGTTTTTCATGGCCGTCACTTCAGTTAGAGTTAGGAACAAGTTATGAAAAACACAGGAGGTTATGGACGCAGGTTTGGTCTTCTATTTGGTTATACTGCTAAAACAGTTTAATAGCTTTGCTATCTTGAAGTCATTCATGCCTTGCATTGCAGTGGTTAAGTTTTCAAATGGCCAGAGGAGCTTAACCTAGTGTTTCTATGGGTTGTAAAAGTGATGTTTGGAAGGCAAGCATCTTGACACATAAAGATATTCAGCATTTGTTCTTGCTGTCTGTGGTGGTGTTATTGAAATATTTTTACACAAAAAAGCAGCTTGATCCATATTCTTAAAATTGTCTGTTAAGTAATCATTTGTTTTTAATGTGTTTAAATAGTTGATGGAAAGAATCTTCAGGAGTAATGTAATTGTAATTCCATTTGTTTTACAGCCTTCAGAGACAGGCTTCAAGACTGGGACACAACAGACTTGAGGGGAGGGAGGGATGTGGCCCACATTTCCTCCTTAAGAGGGTTTGCAAGTGCTCAGATGGCATCAGAAAGAAAAATAAAATTGAGATCATACTTCTTTCTTTGAAAAAGCCTTATGATCCTAAATGACTCTAGGAACTTAAAACATGTGAAGCTTTTCATAGGTTAAAACTGATGTACTGCTCCAGATGTAAAGTGTTTCTGCTATATTGATGTGCAAGCAGGGAAAAAAAATCACAATTTCAGCCCAAGTTTCACTGCATGTCAGTCTTCTAGTACATAGTTTTTGTGGTTTCCATGCATCTCCCTCTATTTCCATGTAGTCTGCTCACCTCTGCCTATATTAAGCCACAAGACTTAATTATTCTGTGTCTTATATACATCTGTTACCAGTTTCTCTGTGATGCTGTAGAGCCCCCTTCAAAGATCACCTTGAAAGTTACTTTCTGAACTTTGGAGGGTTTAGGTATTTTCCTGTAATGTGCCAGAATGAGACCTGCAAGGTGAAGCACAGCTAGGGTAGTGGCATGCTTTCTTGTAGGAATGCCACAACTCCTATGAACACTTCAGAGTACAGAGGTGCAAAATAAAGCCATCATGCTGGATTGAAACTAATGGCTAGTTTTCCAAAACGACAAATAAACCAAAAAGTGATAGTGATGATGTTGATCTGTTAGTCATAGAGCATCACTTCTTTATCCTAAGCCTCGTTGAAACAGTCACTGTCTTCCTTTTTTCCCTCTGCTATCCCTTTTGTGTATTTGCCTGTAGGTGTGGAGAAAAGAGACAGAAATTATCAACTTCTGGCTTTTTATTTTTGGATTTTTTGAGAGCGAGAATAGGGAACCTGACTGGAGCATGCTGTACTCTAGCTGTTTTTAAGGGCCACCTAGTATCTGAGTGACAGCCAGTGACAGCCAAATGACAGTGTAAAGCGATCTCTGAGCTATTTCATCATCTAGTTACAGCAGAAGGGAATGTTCTTAGAGATTCTCTTTCCAGGCTTTCGTAGGCTATTTCCTTCACAGTGCTGCTGAGCTGTGCAGTACTTGAAGTTGCCAGACTGTTGCATTGAATGGACAGCCCATCTCTCCCTGCAGGCCCAAGTGCAGTGCAACAGAGTACAGATCTGCCACCTGCTTTCTTCTGTTGTTAACTGGAATTTCAAGGAGGTTATTTTTGTATTTAAGGACTTCAGTGCTTGCAAGAGCAGGGCCAGTGCGGACACAAACATGGGTAGAAGCTGTGCTGTAACTTTTCTAAGAGCTTGTACCTGATCTGAGAACTACAGTGACCAATGAATGTCCCACCAGATGGAGCATTTATCTGCGGTGTCATAGCTCACCCTGCACACACCAACAAGCTCTTGTGTTCAGGAAAAGTCAGTGTTGAGTATTCGTGGGGTGGGGGAGAGGAACTGGATGAGATGGGAGTCTCTGACCT
The DNA here is from genome assembly GCF_000277835.1 of Geospiza fortis. Taxonomy (NCBI): domain Eukaryota; kingdom Metazoa; phylum Chordata; class Aves; order Passeriformes; family Thraupidae; genus Geospiza; species Geospiza fortis. The sequence continues at coordinate 3,542,302 of NW_005054373.1, forward strand.
TTAATGAAGACCTGAATTTGTTTTGTGTTTTTTTGTTTCCCCCTTTTCTCTTGTAGCAACAACTACGTATGCGGATCAAGTTGACATATAATCACAAGGGCTCAGCAATGCAGGATCTAGCAGAAGTCAACAACTTCCCCCCTCAGTCTTGGCAATGAGGCTCTGGCACCATTCTTATTCTCATCCCACCCAATCAAAAGAACTCTGGGAAGAAGATTGTGATCCTTGGCAATCCCCCAAACTGCACCATGGGCATGGGGAACAAAAGAGACCTGCTGATGAGGAGGAATTTTCCTGAAGTGATTGCTGACTTTGAAGCATATCTGTTAAGATTAATCTCCTCTCCTCTGCTGATGAGGCTGGTGGCTTGTGGAGGCTACTGTGCACTCCCTCACACATGCATTCACAGCCAGAAGCAACATTCCCTTCTCCCCTTCCCCACCCTCCTTCCCTCTCAAAAGGAACACAGCCTGGTTGGAAGAGAAGTCTGGAATTTCTAGCAGGGAAACTTTCTTCTCTCTGCAGCAAGTGAGCAGTTGCTCCTTCTTTCTGCCGTCTTTTTTTCCCTGGGGTGGGTAAGGCGTGTTGTCATTCGTTTCTAGCTGGATTCCTTCACGCATTTTCATCTGGGACTCAGATGGGGTCTTGGGGAATGCCAGGCTGCCCTTCGTCTTTCTTCTTGTATCCCCTAGGTCTTAAGGGGCTGGAGGCTTCTTATGACCTACTCAGTGCATTATTGTATACACGCACTTCTTAGTTATGTGCTGCATACCAAGAGCAAGTGAGGCCTTTGGAGTTCATCTGCAAACCTGGAACACAGTGCAGGAGAAGAGGTGCTGGTAAGAGTTGGTAAAATTGCTTCGGTGCTGTACTTGAAAATGACGCCCTTACACCTGAATTTTCTTTCCTTCCATCAGTAGGCACAGCCATGCAGATTCAGTCTTCTGTAGCTTCCCCAGAAAGTGAAGTGAGTTATGAGAGATGTAGAGATAAAAGGAGCAGCTGGTTTTCTACCACATACGGTTTCAAAGTCTTTCAACCTGTCAGTTGTGGTTTATGGGTAGAAAAAACACATTCAGTTTTGTAGATCAGTTTTTGGGCAAGGGCTTTGCTCCTGCTGGGAGACTCATCAGAGACTATGCTGCAAAGTTGCTCTTCCTGGTTATTCCAGAACTTCTCCCCAATTTTATTTCCAGAGCCTGTTGTAGACCCCCCTGGGTTCCATTTGAGTTACTTCTGACTGGGATATTTGTGTTGTATCTGTAATATTGGCACTGAAATAAAGACCATGCAGTTTAAAGAGACCTTTTCCCATTTTTTTACTTAGTTGATCCTTGCTCCCCTTTCAGAATTAATGTGCCAGTTCACATTCAGACTGAAAGTAACTAAGCTGTGTTTTGAACGGAAGCCAGTTGTTTGAGTATTTGGATCCAAAGATGCAAGATCTGGTTGCTACCCCTCTGAGCTCACAGAAAGCTGTGTTCAGGGATGTCCCTGCAGGAACTCCTGGGAGGTGGTGCAGTTCTGGGCAGTCTCTAGGAGGTGATGTGTAAGACAGACAAAGGCACAGTGTGACAAACTCCAGATGTTCAGTGCTCTTTAGGATATATCTTAGGTCTTCATTTTTGAGTGTGCTGGTAAGCTGAAGGTTGGGCACTTCTGTTTCAGTTCTGTTTTAGGGCTTTCCAAATCATTCAGTGTTGTGAGCACAAGTTTAGACATAGCTTCTTGTGTCCACAGAAGTGCTAACACTGGGCTCCAGAACTTGCCAAAAATATTGCAAGAGTAATCCACAGTGTACTTAGGGAAAACTGAAGACCTGTTCTGCCCTTGAATCGGGAGAAGGAGGCCACTGAGTGTTGTTCAGTCTGGTCTGGTCTTGACTGCATTAAGCAATATAATGTAGGACTGACACTAATTTAAGTGCTGGTCCATGTGTAGTGGAGTAAATTTATCTTCTCTTGAAGGGTATTTTTGCTACCTTACTGATTGAACTGGTTTGGGCCTTTGGATTAGCAAGGAGCTTTTTTTTTCCCCTGGAACTGGCATCAGTAGAGTTATAAAAGCTAGAAGAACAATGTATGATTTCCTTAAAATTAACTTTGGGTTGTGGTAGGGTCATGCCTTGGCTATCAGTGGAGAGATCTATCTTGTGCTTAGCTGGAAGCGTCATGAAACAGGCAGTTTTGCAGGAAATGGCTGAATCAGGGTCCATTTCTGGTGCTGAGCATTTAGCTTAATTGTTTTCACTGCAGTCGTGGTTATTCATTGCCCCACTAGCTCAAACTCAGTGTTGAAGACTGAGTGTGTTAAATCCATACCCCAGTGAGCTCTGAGAGTGTCCCAGATAAAAAGCTAATGGGAAGTCTTTGCCTTGGTTCCTGAACCTCTCATAAGCTCTACCATTCTCTTCACAGAGTTGTACATGATCACTCGTACTGAAAGCCAGCATGCCTCACTCTCCCTTTGGTTTTGCTGGGAAAGAGCACTGGTACAGGAAATTAGATGGGAAGGAAGAAGAAAATGGTCTCTCGCCTGGCCAGTTTGTTGCAGCAGAGTTGGGAACAGTGTATGTTGTCCCTCTTGTCATGCTTGTTTTCTGTCCCCTAGAGCAGCTGTCTGTCTCTGGTAAGCTTGTGGGGTGAATTCTTTCTGTGTTCTTGGCTCCTTCAGCCACCCTTGCACTGTGTCTGTGGGGAAATGGGCATTTTGTCCTGTATTTGAGTCAAGCTGGAGGAGGCGAGTGTGTACCCAAAATACACTTGGCAGGAAGCCATCCCTTGGCTATGAAGTACTCCTCTGTAGCAGCCAAACATTCCAGTTGTCCTTGGAGCTCTCCCCTCCTCACTAAGGGATGGATGCTGACATTACACAAGAAGGAAGGCCAGGCTTCGCACGTTCCCCTATCTGCAATACCAGATAATGCTGCTTGCTCCTTGACCCCCATGTGCATTCCAAGCTCTGTGCTGCTGCTGTGGTTTTCCTCTGGAGAGTACTCGCACGTCTGAGGCACTCCAAGCACACGCTGAGTCCTCTTCCCACCGGTTGAATGCAACAATTACAGGTCTGGTCAACGTTTTCCTTGCTTTGGTGTAAGGGGAATATAAGGGCAGCAAGATATGGACTTCATGGCTGATCTTAACTAGTATCTGTATAGGAGGCTTTGGAACTGGGAGACACTGGATGTCTTTTTCCAAGTGAATGTATTTTCAGTCAAAAAATGACAGAAATCATAGTGGCCATAATGGGCCTGAAGGGGGAGAAGACATGGAAAGGTCCTAGGAGTCGACTTTGTCCAGGTCTTGGTGGCACAAAATATGGCCTTGAACAACTTACTGAAGCAATAGCAGTGAGGGGACTGTCTTTACAGTACCTTGGATCTAAAACTCAGAAGATACTGAAGCAGCTGGGAAAGGTACCAGTGCCTTGCCTAAGGCTGGTACTAGCTGTGAGCTGCAGCAGCAGTGACGCTGGTGCAATTTTATGTGTTCATTTTCTACTTGGAGGCTGTGAGGGAAGGAGCTGCTGGACTGCTTCCCTTTTAACTTTCACTCTACTCCTGTATATTCCTTTTTCTTTCGTGATGTTGTAATTTAAATTTTACACAGAGCCCCATCCCACCTCTTTGACAGTATAGAGGAAAAAAAGGCAAACAAAAAACTACTAAAATACAAACCCCCAACAAACCCATCAAATTTAAAGTGAAAAACATGCCATTTGAGGCAGGGCACCTGTTGGCACTTGAAATTCTGGAGACCTATTTTTGAGATGTGAAAAATTTAGGTAAATGCTGAGTCATAGGTGAGTGAGGAGCTTAACAGATGTAAACATGTACATGGGATGCATTAGACTTCTGCTGTGTGTATTGTCTTTTGGTTGAAACAAATTATGAAGTGACTAATAAAATGAGTCAATATTTAATGATTTAAAATTGCCTTGTTGCTTTCTACCAATACAGTGGGATAGAGTGTTTTGATTCTTAACGTTTGGCCGTGGCAACATCAGATGACGCAAAATAGTAAGGCCATGTTTTGAAAAAACTTTACAGGAAATTTTGGAGATCAAGATGGGTGAACAGTTGCAAAACACTTGAGCAATTCCTGTGGAATACCAGCCTGAGAGACAGCGTGTTAGTTACGAGCAGCAATGCTTGTCCAGATGCTAGAAAAGTGTGGTGGGATCTGAACACAAGGAATGTGTTTGGAGCCTGCTCTGGGAGCCCGTTAAAAGACCCCTTTCATACTCCATGTGGCTCTTGGACAAGGATTGTCACCATATCTCTGTCCCCACGTGTGCCTGCTTCGTGTTTTCTAGTCACAGTCGCATTTCACTAGATGACCTTTCATGTCTTTTCAAACCTGTAATTTCACTGTGGGGAAGGTAGGAGGCTTTTTTTAAATGTTCTTGATCCTGTTGAGGCAGAAGCAGTGGCTGCCCTAAAACATACTCAAATTCTTGCAATCTGTCATGATGATGTCATTTGTAGATTATGACGTCTCTAGTAGTTGTTGACATTATTAGTAGCAGCCACTAGTTAAGACTGGCAGAGTTTACGTGATGGACCTGCAGGGCAGCAGGAGCATGGTAATATTGTGCTGCTGAGCAGCGTCCCTCCAGCCGCGGGGCGCTGACGGTGACCGGCGCTAGAGCTCTGTGCAGGGCGAGCGGTGACAGGTAGGTTTGCGGCGTTCCTGTGAGCCGTGCCTTTTCCCCGCTCGCACTGGGCACCTCTCGCTGGTGGAAGACACAGAGGACACAGGCGGGCACGGAGCTCGGGGTGCCCGGCCCGGAGCGGCTGCGGAGCGGCAGCGCTGCCCGCCGGCGCG
>NW_005054373.1:3547393-3564801 GCF_000277835.1 Geospiza fortis
TGCCGGTGCGGAGCGGGCCGGTGCGGGGCCGGGCCGGAGCGCGGCCGCAGGCGGTGCTGACGCTCGGTCTGGGCTGCCTTGCAGAGGAACGCGAAGCGCACCGGGAGCAGGAGCTGCCAGAGCAGGAGTCGAGTTGGCTCCCGTGAGAGGACCTGGCTGAAAGGGGACGTCGGACGAGGCTGCGTGTATGTTTATGGGAGAGACTCAGCAGCTGCGGCTCCCTCGGACTTGCGCCTGGTCCTCTGTACAGTGGACACCCAAGCCTCGGAGATCTGTGACGGAGAAGGGAGGAAAAACCTCTTTTTGCAGCTTCATGGAGACCTGGTCAGGTGAGGGCCGAGAAAGGATAAACCTGACTGAGGAATGTTTTGTATAGGTCTTCGAGGCTCTTGTTCGCCGTGTCCCTATGCCTGTTGGCAGGGCAGGTAGGGAACAGGCAGAGGTAGTGACTGGCAGTCAGGTACAGCCTTGAGTCATGCACTTCATAAAAAATTAGATAGTGGTGAAATAGAGGTTACACACCTCGTAGTTATGTGTTTTAACAGGGAGGGTTTGACTGTTGCTCCAGCCAGAAATATGTCCTCATTTTCTGAGTAGAGACGCCTGTTTATATATTCCTTTGTTATGTTCTGTGTTATGGAGGTTTTAGCCTCTGGACAACCTAATCTATTTAAGAGGCTGTAAACAGTTACTTTGACTCAGCAAAAGAAGTAAGGTGCTTTCACAATTATGTCATTTAATATTTACACGTGAGTAATTTTTTTCGCTGAGAAGAGTTGTCAGCTAAATAATTAAAGGCAGACAGAAATTGTAGCAAGGGTTATATAAAGAAGGCTTAAGCATCAGATGCTATGTTTTATGCCAGAAGTCAATTTAGGCTGAAAATAGATGGCTCAGGGTTTAATGTGCGTGAACTTTATGCTGTGAGTGTGTTATGGACTCCTCTAGGTTTAGAAGCTCCCATTCAGTTTGTTAGGATTTAAACTTTGCACTGATTCTTCTGGACTTAAGATTCAGCTATAAAAAATTGCTGCTCCTGTTCTCAGGAGCAAATAATTGCTGTGATCTCCTTACTTAAAGGCTAAGCAGTAGATACAATGCATTTTGAACAGAACTAGTAGCTGTATTTTTGATGTGAAATGAAGGTTACAGGTTGAATGTGTCCAGCTCTTAAAACGCTCATGTATGTTTGGTCTGTAATGGGGTGGGAACACTGGTGGTGGGAGATGCAGAGAGAACAGGACTTGTTTAAAACTGACTGTTGGAAAAGGTTGATTAGAACCATTTGCCGTACCCTGGTTAGGGTTACAGGAATTAGGGATGGATTAGTTAGAAATGCTGTATGAGGACAGATGGACACTTGAACACTGCCACTGAGGCGGCTGTAAACCTCTGTTTGTTGCTTGAAAAATTTGTAAGGAAGTTGCCATGTTTTGGACCCTAATAGCAAACAGATTTTTCAGCATTTTTAAGGAAGAGCAGAGCCTTTCATGCAGATCATGAAAAAGCTTAGGTAAAGGTTGTAGATGTGTTCAGAGAGATACATTTTGACTTTATTTAACTTTTGAAGTGGCTTTTGCATTTGAATTCTTTTCAACCTCTCTTTTCTCATGCTAGCTAGCTGTGCCTGTCTTTGATTTATAGCAGATTTTGCACTGGATTAGCAAATTGGCAGCAAGTTGCTGCCAGCCTTTTGGAAGCAAGTACTGAGCTTTAAATTATTACTTCCCACTCCTTTTACCTCTTGGTATGTCTAGGACTTGGCTAAGATTTGTCATAAATTTTGTAAAGAGTTCTTGGTTATGATGTGTCTATTCCTTGCAATTCTCAATAGGCGTTTGTCACAGGAGAGATCCTTGAAATACTTCCCACTGGAGTGGTTCTTGCTAGGGAAGCGGGTGTTACCAGTATTGCTTCAGTAACCCCTTTGTTAGCAGCAGGAAGCAGACCTGAGTGGTATCTACTTGCATGTCCACAGGAAGATGACAGAGTGCTCAAGATTATCCTCATGCCCTGTTGAGATAATTCCTTCCTCGAACAAACTTTACCAATTACTTTAACAACATGTTCATTATACAAATTGCTTTGTTAAATATCTGATCACATCTTACCATAACTACATGTGTCTCCCAGACAGCTTCTGAATTCTTTGCCCTTTTAATATCAGCAGGTGACTTTCTTTCCAGAGCATCGCAGATGTTGGTTTGGCACCTGACTTGGAAGACTGAAAGCTGTATGGAAGAATAGCAGAAGCTCTTTTATGTATTGTTTAAATATTCAGCAATGTCCTTGTGATCATTCTGTTTCCTTTTCAATTCTGTGAGTTCAAGTCAGTTTCTGGAAGAACTTTTTCACAATGCACCTCAAGGATCTTGACCTTTCTCCTAGCCAGAATCTATTTTTATGCTTGTATCCATTCATATCCAGAAATTATGTCTTCCTGCAGAGGGAAGGGTTAAATGAGAATTGCAGGGATGCCTTCTTTGCTCTGGATACTGCTCGCAACAAAAATTTAAGCTTCCAAGATTCGAAAACTTGACACTTACTTATGGAGAGCTGCAGTTGCAACAGGAATGAAGCTGAAACTGTTGCTCCTTCTTTTTGGCTTTTCTGTCTCCTTAAGCCTTTGCACCTGTTCTCCTGAGAGCTGCTGTGAGCTGATGAAGTATTCAGTCCCTGATGTGTGATACTGCTGAGGATGTCATGGGCTGTTTGTGCCAGATCGCAGCTGCTGTGACAGCCACGTGTTCTCGTATGTGCCAGTGTTCAGAGCTCATTGTGTTGGGTACAGGATGAGTTTATGCAGTTCTAATGTGAGCTGATGCCAGTTTCACACCACATTGCTTGCTCTTCAACTATCAGCTACATTGCCTTTTTAGGCTATAAACTTTGTTTGAGAGTAATCCTTCTTCTGATCCAGAGGTCCTGTATGTGAAGTGAGAGTTGCAAGGTATCTGCTTGAAATACCTGAGTCATTTTACTTCTTGAGATGTATCTTGGTGACTCCAAAGGAAGCCTGGATGACTAGGTACTTGTAAATGGTGCATGTTTTATTAAATCAGTCCTGCCTTAATTATTTGATGGCATTTGTAAAGCTGTCAGTAATAGTGGAAATACTCTGATATAGGAATTAAAAGCAATCAGAAATGTTCTTAAGAAGATATGAGAAGAAGTGAAAAGGTTTGGTACATACAGCAATGAAATGTTTCCCATTAAGACACACAGTATAAATAATGTATGCAAGTCAACAAAGTTTAGTGGAAAACAGGTCCTACCTAGCAAATTCTATCTTGATGCTTCAAAATTTTGAGCTTGGTTGCCAAAGGTATTAGTCATGCATTGCAGTGAGATGTTGGACCGGACTCTGAGCAGCCTGTTCAAGTCGAAGATGTCCCTGTCCATGGTGGGATGGTTTGAGTAGATGACCTTTAAAGGCCCTTCCTACCCAAAATGCCTGAGGTTCTGTGTTTTGATGTCATGGGGAGAAAAGCAATGCGCAAACCAGTAAAACTTATGGGCTAATATCTTACAAACTGAAAGCTGTTATTCAGTGTAAGCATCTTGTTTTGGGTGAGGAGCTGTTTGAAGGAAGAAATGCAAACTTGCATTGTTCAGTTTGCCCTGTTAATAACCTGTGGCTAAAAGGTATGAGCTCAGGAGGGCATGAATGGAGGGAGTGATGGGTACTGAGAAATCAGTGCAGCAGATTGCTCTAGATGGTTTAGCATACAGTATTTCCTGGGAAACACTGCTTTTCAGTATCACTAGGTAGATTTATGTAAAAGACAAGTGTACTAAATACTGCAAAGGTGAGGAAGGAGGCTATAAATTGCCAAAAGATGCGGTTCAGGAGGACTTGAGCATTGGAGGGATATGAGTCTAGAGCAGGTTTGATCCAAGAACAGAAAAGTGTTTGGGCTGAACTAAAGTGTACATGCAGTTTTGTGAAGCCAGTGCATGGATACAGGGAGCAATCATGAAACTAAAAAAAAAAAAAAATTGGTGGTAAAAGTCCTTTTGAATAAAAGTAGACACATTCTACTGCAAGAATAGTTTTAAAAGTACCTTGCGCCTTATATTGAAGAGGAAGTTTGAAATGTTTCGTGACATGGTTTATAAACTCCTGTTTAAAAAAGAGGAGACCATTGAGATCCAGTGACTGTAATCTGAAGGTAGGCACGTTTAGATTAAAAATGTGGTTTTTAATGTTGGATAATGAGTAGACTATTGGAACAATACATTTTAACTCCTACCTAACAGTGCTTAATCTTTTACACTAATATTTTTTCCCTAAAATAAAACTTGTAATTTAGCAAGAAACTCTGTTGTTTTTATTGAAGAAAATCACAATACAGGGTCCCTGGAGAAAGTGAGAAGAGAGGATCAAAACACATGTTTTCCGTACTGAATATACTAAATCTGATGTTTCAGAAGAGCCTTCTCTTATTGCTGTTAATTCAAGCTAGCCACCGAGTCCTTCCTGTGTTCTGCCATAGTTCTAAAACATCCTTTTAATTATACTCGTTGAGTTAACTTGACAAAGCATAAGAATCTAGCCACTGATGTGAATTGAAGAGAGTAGGAAATTTGTCTTACGTTTGCTTAGTTTTGTTTTTTTTATGATTCTTCATGAGGATTCTTCAAATGCTTTGCTCTAAGCTGCATTCGGAAGAAAAATTTAGGAATTCTTTTATATTTTTGAGGCATTATACATAGGGTTTTTTAATTACTTGCCATCTGCTTTTTTTGGTATTTCTGGGTTTGTGTCTTGTCATGGATTCCTCCTGGTTCTCCTTAAATCATGAAATAGAAATACTCACCATGAATTGTGTGGCTTATGCCAATTGCTGTTTCCCTGTGCTTCTCTTCTGCAATGTAATTCACAAGTGCTGCAGTTCTTAAGTGCTGCTTGTCAAGCAGGGAGCAGAGACCCAAGAGTCTTTGCTTGCCAGACCTTTTCAGAGGAGCAGAACAGACGGTGTGTCAGTATTCCTCATGCTTTAGCTGTACTGAGACTTGTTTAATCTGTTTTGCGTTCTCAAACTTCCTTCTTGTATGTTTTGACAGGAGGCTGGAGCCCACAGAAAAACCCCTTCAGATTGTGTATGACTACTTGGCTCGGTTGGGTTTTGATGATCCTCTCAGAATGCAGGAAGAGGCAGCAAACTCTGATCTCAGCTGTATGATTCGCTTTTACAGTGGTAAGAAATTGTGTGTGTGCACTGTCACTGTTCCTGCAGCTGTAACTATAAGCTGGAGCTTGGCTAAAGCCTGAGTCATCAGCTTGCTGGGTTTATAGAGGACTACATCAAGCACTTGCAGTACCAGTAAGCATTTCTTAAAATAAAGCATTATAGAGATTAATAGGAAAAAAATCACACTTCTGTGGTTTTCTTGATCCTGTCCATGACTTGAGAAAAGACAGGTCCACAGGAGGGCACAAGATTGCTCTGTTGTCTTTAGATTCAAATATTGCAACTGATGACTTAGAGCTCCCACTGGGAGTTCTATTTAGATGTGCATGAAGATTGTATTTACAAAAAGTTTGTGTATATGTGCAAGGAAGCTCCTGGTCAAATACCTCCACAGCCTTTTAATAGTGAGGAGTGAAGGTGCCAACTGGTTAATAATAATGCAGGCTGCCATCAGAACCCTAGGGGACTGGATTGCAGAAGCAAGACTTTGGAGTGTGGCCTGTTGAATTGGTTTGGGCAGGAGACACAAGGAGCCACAGATAACAAGCATGGGCCTGTGGGCATGTGGTACTACCAGTCAGAAAGGGAATTCGCTGAAGTTAACAGGAAATATAAAAGAAATTAGGGTGAGGAAGGATAATGAGGAAATTGTTTCCTTACTTGTAAGTACTTCACCTGTGTACTTTTTGCATTTCAGAAAAAAAAAATCAAGATGCTTTTAATGGAAAATTGTTTCTGCATTGTGGATCTGGGCAGCCAGGCTAAGCTGCTAGCTATCCTTTGGTTATTCAGTGTCAAAAAAATGCATTTATAAGAAATCAGCTTCTTCACCCTGCTATCTGAGACAAACCCATTTTGTCTGGAAGCTGTGTGTAAGAACAGGCAAAACAGTGTAGATACTGTATATACCATGTATATACAAATATACATATATATATGTGAAACAAGGAGTGTAACAGATGGAAAGAAGTCTGACATGCCTAGTCTGGATTTAGGGGGCAAGGGAGTCAGAAGTTACTTCAGCTGGAAGGAGTAGAGGCATCAAGGATAGGGGTATGGAGAACTTCTGAGGAAAAAATGAAAGCTTGGGTATGTCAAGCAGGAACTGCCAAGGACTCACAAACAGCAACTCAACTTAATGGAACCAAGTAGATAGAAAATGTAATTGAATAGTTTCAGTCAGCATGGGTGGCTGGTCTGCTTAGAAGAAAGTGATGAAGGAAGAAGTATAAGGGTTGAAGTGTGTTCGGGAGACCTGTTTTAAGGAAGTACAAGCAAATGCTGACAAAGTGATTCTCAAAGGTAGGGGAGGAATTAGAGGGAATGCTATGGAGGATGATACAATAATTTTGCAAAGTCTGCACCTGAGAACATAAGGGAGGAAGTAATGGATTTTACACAGAAAACTTTACTTAGAATCGTGGCATCACAGACTTGTTTGGGTTGGAAGGAACCTTATAGATCATCTAGTTCCACCCTCCTGTCATGGGCTGGGACACTTTCCACTAGACCAGATTTCTCCAAGCCCCACCCAGCCTGGCCCTGAACAGTTCCAGAGATGGAGCAGCCACAGCTTCTCTGGGCAACCTGTGCTAGGGCCTCCCCACCCTCCCCATAAAACATTTCTTCCTTATGTCCAGTGTAAATTTGCCCTCTTTCAGTCTAGAAACATGGCCCATTGTTCTGCCGTTATAGGCCTTCATAAAATGTCTCTCTATGCCTTTCTTATAAGCTGCCTTTATATATAGAAAAGCTGCAAGAAGGCCTTCCCAGGGCCTTCTTTGCTCTGGGCTGAACAACCCAACTCTCTCAGCCTGTCTCCATAGGAGAGGTGTCATGGTTTTGGAGCAGAGGGGGAAACTGGAGCATTGGTGCACCTGCGTAGTAATGCTTGGAGCAGTGCTGCTGTGGTAGTTAGTAGTAGGATACCACTTTTAGTCCCATAATAATGTTTTCTTAAAAGTGCAGGGCTGGTCTTTCAGCTTGGTGAAATCAAAGCAATTTTTTCTGTGGATTCTCACAGTTTCTTACCAGTAAAGGATATCTTATGTCAAATGTCATGTGTGTGAAACAAAGCTATTGTTGTAAATAAACAACTACATGTTCAGTTAAATTCAGCCACATATGGACATCACGTCAGTACTTTAGATTTGGCAAGCTGAAGATCCTGCTAACTGAGAAACAATGTTACAGCTTCAGTTAGTAGTTAACTGTGTGCTCCTGATAAATGTTTGGAGTATGGTTTTCTTATTCAAGCTTGCTGTGTGATCAGTGTGATCTGCTTACTCCACATAGCATCATTTTGAACATCCAGCCCAGCACCCCGGTAGGGTGCCAGGAGCAGCTGGACCTTAGTGCCAATCAGCTCTGAAACAGCTCAAACCCCTTCATATGCTACCAGTATCTCTTTCAGTTCAGCCCGATATTGTGGCCTCCAAATCCTCTGTAACCCCAACTCCAGAAGCTGAATGGTTGACCTTGAGTGTGTCCAGCACAGCAGCAATTGGCAGCAGTCTGACTCAAGTCCAGTCGGAGTAGTTGCAGTGGCTTGTCACAGGGTTGGATTAGCCACAAATAGTTGCTTCTCCCTAAACAAAACCTGAACCACATTCATGGTGCCTAGCAATAGGGAACCACACTGATTTCAACATCCCAAGGATATTAAAAATTCCCAAATGCTGCTGTAATTAACCTGGAGGAGAAAAAGAGGATGTGGGAAGTATCCACTCCCTAGGTGGGCTCTCTGAGGAGAAAAGGCAAATGGTGTCATTATTGATATTTTCCACTAAATGGCACCAGAGCACAAAGGTAGGGGCCATGCTGAGCACACAGACCAGATTACAAAATACACCATAACCTTAACCCAGCCTTTATAGCAGATAAGGTGTTACATAATGCAGTCTTGAGAACAAGTGCAAGAAAATTGAGCAAACCAATCAATATTGTGACCAGCCACTGTTAAACCAATACAATAAATGCTTATAGCAAATCTGTTTTAACACACTCTGGTCAGATCTGTCTCTGCCCTTAGTGCTCCAGATCTGGCACCTAAAAGGACTGTTGTGGTTTAACCTCAGCCGCCAATTAGCACCACTCATCTGCTCACTCACACAGTGCTTTCCCCCATGGGATGGGAAGGAGAATGGGAAAAAGATGATACCTGTGGACTTGAAACAGTTTAATAATTGAAATAAATTAAAATAATAATAATTATAATGAAAAGGGAAATAACAAAGAGAGAGGAATAAGACACAAGTGATGCACAATACACTGCTCATCACACCGGTGCCCTTTCTCTAGCAGTGCTCAGCCCTCCTCTCCCAGTTCCTTAAGTTTGGTGTGAAATATCCCCTTTGCTAGTTTGGATCACCTGGTCCAACCATGCTCCCTTGCAGTTTCTTCTGCACCTGCTTGCTGCAGAGAATGGGACGCTGTAAAGTCCTTGACTTGGGTGAGCGCTGCCGAACCAACCGAAACAGCAGGATTTTTAGTGGATTTTTTTTTTTTTTATGTTATCAACGTTATTCTCACACTGAAGCCAAAACACAGTCTTGTACCATCTGCCAGGAAGAAAATGAATTCTATCTCAGGCAAAACCAGGATGGTCATCTTCAGGGAAAGAACTTCCTTTGTAGTTGATTTTCCAGGATTTCCTTTTAAGTCCAGTAGAAGCCACTTATTTAATGATTTCACTGACTTCAGCTGACTTAACAAGAGTTTAAAATTACTTTTCTGTTGCATTTGAATGAAGGATATTTGGCAAGCATGTGGATTTGCTAAGGTCTGTAACTACCTGTGGATTAAAAACATGATGCATGGCAACCATTCTGACATTATTCTGGGAGGCACAAGTGTGACGGTGGTCACAAGGGTTCTTGGGTGAAGGAAGAGACGAGATCTTTGACTCTATTATCAGAGGGCTTGATTTATTATTTTAAGATATATACATCTATTAAAACTATACTAAAAAGAAAAAGCAGGAGAGCTTTTCAGAAGCTTGCTAAGCTAAGAATAGAATAGTAAAGAATGATTACAACCCCTGCCCTCTCGGACTGTGTCCGAGCGAGCTCAGTTCTGGATTGGCCATTATTTCTAAACATCTAAGCTAGGCCAGTCCAGACAGACCTGTTGCATTCCACAGCAGCAGATAACTTATTGTTTACATCTTGTTGCTGAACTTCTCAGCTTCAGCAAGAAAAATCCTGAGGGAGAATTTTTTATAAAAGAAATGTCTGTGACAGCACAAGTGGTGCTGGTCAGCCGCTGTTCCTGCACTGACTGAGGATGTTGCTTGTCCTCTGCATGAGACTTTTTTTTTAAGTGCAGTTTGTCTGCTTGTTCTTTACAACACCTGGTTTTGCATGGTAGAGCTGTGTTATTTGTACTCACAGATAAGAATGAAGAACATGCGGACAGTAAATGCTAATGTCCCCTTTTTCTTCAGAAAAGCCATGTCAGGTGGAACAGCTGGATCGCATCCTGCTCTCCGGAGTCTATAACGTACGCAAAGGAAAGACCCAGCTGCACAAGTGGGCAGAGCGCTCCGTCACTCTCTGTGGCACGTGCCTCATTGTGTCCTCAGTGAAGGACAGCCATGCAGGGAAGATGCACATCTTGCCTCTTGTTGGAGGGAAGGTAAGGCTTTTTTTTTTGGTTAGTTCTCTGTAGCCTGGGAAGGAAGAAGAAATGTATTAGTGATGGGAATTGCCCACAAGAGATTAATGTGGGCTTTTTTAACAGATTACTGCATTAATGTCCCCAACCTCTTTCTAATTGCTCTGCTTAGGTAGTAGTCTGAAGGCTAATAAAACGAAGAAACACTGTTCAGCTTTCACAGCAGTAGCCAATGTGCTCGGGCACTCTGGAAATTACTACTTCTTGTATCCGTTTTAGCAGAAATATGTTAAGCAGGATTTACTTCTGTGTTTTTCTCCAGTGACTGCAGCTATATTTTCGGCAAAATGCAATGTTACTGGTGGTCAGTAATACTTCACCCTAGACTTCAAGTCAGTTGTAATTGCTGGCTCTTAGGCAGACTGTTGTTGTCAATTCTCTCTCTGCAGGTGGAAGAGATGAAACGTCGGCAGTATACCCTTGCTTTCACATCTGCTGGAGCGCAAGCTCAGACCTACCACATTTCCTTTGAAACGCTGGCAGAGTGCCAGCGGTGGCACCGGCAGGCATCCACGGTGAGGCCATGGGGGCACTGTGGTTTGGATGTGGGTGCAGGGTACACCACAGGAAGGTTATTATGATGCAAGCTTGATCTGCAGTCAGAGATGATGCTACGATGCTGGAGAAAGTACCCAGGACATTTTCCAGCTTTATTTCCTTCATGCTCTGGGCTACAGAGATTTTTCTCTTAGCCTTCTCTTTTTCTCTACCTGTGCAACATTGTTGAGCAGTAGCTTTTTTAGGTGCTTTTTTAACCCCTGCTGCACCTACAAGACTAACTTAATCACAGGCCCCTAGAGCAAAACTCAGGGACTGGCTGACTACAGCCATAGAAGCCTACAGATTGCATTTGTTGCCATACTTGAATGTGCCTGAAGTATGCCCTGAACATACACAGGGCTGCCTTGAGGTTTGAGATACAGAGACATTGTAGGTCAGCAAGTGTATTAAGAAATACAAAATGAGTTCAGCGTAAAGCAGGTCATAAAATGTCAAATTAATCACTGAAGACCTCAAGACAAAACATACTTTATGAAAGGACATGAGATTTGCAGAGACTTTATGAAATGCTGCAAAACCATAATTTATGAAGCCTTTTTATAACAAGTTATGTTTCAAATTTTATACTCTCCACAAGCTAATAAAATAAAGAAGTAGCTAAAAGTGCAGAAGAAGCAGTTATGCTAGGCAGAGGTTCTGTAAACCTCATAGAACTGAACTGGAAAATCAGCTGCTTCCTGTTGCTTCTTGCACCTTTGGAAGGCACTTGAGATTGTGCTTTCTCAATAGAGTTTCCTGAAAAATCTGTTTTCCTCTATTACCCTGGCTCTCTTACAGCCTAGCCTTTAGGCAGTGTGCCCAGTGCACATACAGAGCAGGGCTTTGTGTGAATCCTGGCTGGTATCCAGCTATGCATCCTTGTCAGGGATGTAGCAAAGGGCATAGGCTTGTACTTCATGGACTCCCATTTCCTGCATGGACTCTACCTGGTAGGTACAAGGGGTTCTTTCACGTTCTTGCAAATTTTTTATTACTTGTATTCGTTGGTCTTCCATTGGATTTCCAGAGAAAATTTGTTGCACAGCTGCAGCTTTTTCTCTTTCTTTTCAGATTGTGTCTATGCGATTTAGCATGGTTGATCTTTCATGCTACAGCCTTGAGGAAGTACCAGAGCACCTCTTCTACAGTCAGGATATCACCTACCTCAACTTACGCCACAATTTTATGAGAACAAGTGGAGCAGGGAGTCTTGACTCTCTTTGCAGGTCTGCAAAGAATAATTTTTCTCCTATGTTTGGAGTCCTTGACATGTGGATATAGGAACGAAGTATTGCCTGTTCTCTTGGGGATGGTAAAAAAACTGATCTTTAGGAAGCTCTGACAAGTGAGGGGATTGGAAGCAGAACTGAGCAGCACAAGCAGGAATAAACTTCCAACAATTTATAGTATTCATGAGCTCCCTTCCACAGATTCTGTGCTAACTCTGATGTGAGATAAGCCTTGTGGGGTGACATGCCATTTCTATGGACAAGATGGAACAGTAATATTAGGCTGCTTGCTAAGCAGAGACCATCTTGGGGTATAAAATAAAAAGCAAGGAAAAGCATAATGCTGCTGCTGTGAATAAGTTTGTAGGAAAAAGTTTAGGTCTGAAAAACCTTGTTTCGGCAAGTTCTTAATGTGTATTTGGAATTGGCAGAGGGCCTGTGAGACTCCAGCTTTGCTTTGGAAACTTGTGCTGATCTGCTTTTAAGAGAGTAGCAGTTGTGTGATGCTATGGAAGCATGATGTAGTCATCTTAGGTAAGTGAAGGAGTCTTACAAAAATATTTTTAAATTAATTTCCCAAAATCATAAAAATCTAGAGGGAGGTTAGTCTGTTCATATGTATACCAGCCATGCTAAATAGAGTTCAAGGAGTTACTCTATGAGTTTTGAAAACTGTTAGGAAGCTTATAGTAATAATGTCCAATGGCTCTGTTTGGAAGACATTTCCCTAAGGAAAATGTGTTTGGAGAAACTTTGCAAAACTGCTTGTTGGTTTTTTGTTTGGTTTGGTTTGTTGTTGTTGTGGTTTTGAGGTTTGGTTGTTTTTTTCGTTTTGGTTTGTTGGGGTTTTATTGTTGCAAGGTGGGGTGGGGAAGGCTTTATTTTTGTTTTCTTTGTCTCTAGGGGCCTTCTACTGTGCTATTTAATTTTTCTTCCTCTAGGGTAATGAGATGCCCAGGTATCTATGAGAATATACAATGAAAAAAATTGCTCACTTTTGGGAATTCTTTGCAGTTTCCTTGCAAGCCAGAGTCTAGTCTGGTTTTCCAAACTTGTTTAAAAGTTTTCTAATGCTGAATTGTAATAGATTCTGTTACTGGAGAAGCTACTTTAAATAATTTAAGATTTTGCTTTCTACTTGTCTCTTCAGCTACATTGTATGATTTTGAAAAGCACATCAGAACTTCATTTTCTAAAATGGAGTATCCTTGGTTCACAGGATCAGAAAGGGGCTTGAAATTTCTTTTGACCTTGTATGTAGTCAACAAGAAATCTGACATGTCAGAAACTCAACTCTTTTCCTGGCAGTGACTGTGTCTGATGAAGCTGAAATCCGCAAACAAACAAAAGCTATAAAAGAAGCTCTCACTTCACACAATCTTGAATAAACAGATAGCATTAGGTTGCCCACATAAGGCTGCTCATTGCCTTTTGAAAAGATTTTCTATCTGTGGTTTTCAGGATGCTTCTAAGATTACAGCACCACAAGAAGACCCTTGCTCACTAGCAGTAGGTGCTCTCAGTGCATTGAGACTGTCAATTCCCAACAGCAGAATTTTTCACAATGATCAGATCTCTTCCTCTGAGATCTTCAAGCTCTAGGAGTCTAATTACCTATAACTATAATAATGGAGCAAAAATAATTGGCTAAATGGAAAATGTTAAGCAAAGAGCATTAAATAGCCCTACCTGCTTTGTTACATCTCCTACTCTATTTTTTATGTATTGTAGTGCCTTTCAAGCATCTCCCTAATCTGAACAACACTGACATCTGGTCTTCATTGATACATGTGTGTGCACACACATGTATACATCTGCGTGTCTCTTGTCAGCATTTTAGCTAGTTGATATATATTTGTGCTGGTGTGCTTTGGTGGCAGAACAGGATGTGTTAAACTTGGAATATTTCAGGGCAGCACCAGTTTGGGCTGCTAAACAGAGGATGGTAATGCCATGGAAGATGCACTGCTGTGTTTCCATACTTCTTTGTTGTCTCAGTATGCCCTGTGAGAGCACAAACCATAACCTGAGGAGCCACAATGATTTTGGCATCTTTATCCCTTATAACACCTGGTTCATATATACAGCTTGAATGAGAGTTGCATTTCCATTCCACTCCACTCCTACATCACTACATGAGCTTACTGAGGCAAAGAAGAAGGAACAGAAGGAGAGCTCAAAAGGCTTTTGAGTATTGTCCTCCCCACTGAGTATGGAAGTCTGCTTGAGGAAACTCAGACCAAGCTGTGTCATATACCAGTTTCCCTTCAGTTTTTGGAAACTGTAATGCCCCTCTTGTGCTTACCTTGATATTTTTGCAGAGGGATGAATTCTAAACATTAGTTGTGCTGTTGTGTTTAATGCTGTGTCTCTTAGAGCAGCTGCTCACTATGCTGTTAGAGAGAGGAAACATTACTTGGCACTGAGAACAGGTGCAGCAAAAGCCATTGCAGAACTCCTGAGAAAGCAGTTTTATTAAAGCATTTGCTGATTTCAAACCCTGAGAGCCATGACCTGTCCTAAATCTCTTAAAGTTGAACCAGTTAATGAGATTGTTCAAATCTTTAGGTTCATCCTCATTGTTTCCTTCTTTTCCAATACTATGGTGGAGTTCTGTGTGCAAGTTTCTAATCTTTGTATCATTGTTAGGCCTTTGCATTATCCTTCCTTTGAGGAAGGCTTTTACCAACATAGCGTCTTTTTCTCTGGCTTTCAGTTGCAGTACAAAAGAGTCTGTGGCTGTAGCAAACAAAAATGCCTGTGCCCTTATTCATATGATGGGGTGCTCAAAGCAAACAACTCATGTCCAAGTTTCAGCTATGCTTCCTCTTTCAAAAGAACAACATCCCCCAAGGTTATAAAGCAAAATGGAGAAATATTATGTACAATTCCCACACAGATCACTACAAGTATTTTGAATCCAAAAAATACACTATAAAGAAGAAAACAACTCCAAAACCTTTCAGTCCTATATTTCAAGACATCTCAAGCTAGAAGTAATATTCTCCCTCAAGCTAATTAACCTTGGTTTTGTTACTGATATTAGAACATTTGTTTCAAAATAAGAGCTACTCACCAATGCCTGGGAAAAGTCTGGTGGGGGAGGCAGATGAATAACTGCATGTTTCCAAGAAGTAGTTCTCTGGTACATGAAATTTGCAGTTATCTCATTGAAGTGAGATACTAATTTCCCCACTGAATTAATTTTTGGTGGTTCCAGTTGGGGATGAAGAGGGAACAATACTTGGGGAACAATACTTTTGCTTCCTGTAGAAGGAGGCAGGAACTCTTGGAGGAGAACCCTGCTGTGTGTTACCCCAGCCACGCTAAGTTCCTTCTCTGTCTTTGGAGCTAGCATGGTGACTGAAGGAGCTAAAGCTAGGCAACCTTTCTCAGGCACTGGAGGGGCTGTGGTGACTGTGGGGCTGTCTGTACTTGGGGCAGTGTGTGCCATGCAGTCTGCTGAACAAGGAGCACTGTGGCTGTGCAATCTTGTTCCAGGACCTCTGGGTGCAGCTCTTGGGTTTCCCAGCATGAAGCAAGTGCTTTCCTAGTTTTCCCTTTTACAGCTTAGCTTGGCTTTCTGTTTTATTCTCAGAATAGTCCTAGTGAGCGTTTTCAGCTCCTCTTTTCCCAAGCTACATAATTGTAGATTCTTACTGTAGTTAATTCTTTTAAGGTAAATTTTTTTAAATGAGCATTTTAGTCACCTTAATCTTAGTAGCAGTCACTAGGACGAAGCTTGTTAAGTTGGTATAGAAGGTCATTATCAGTTCCTGCAGTAAACCTGTGGTATTTGATCACTTTCAGCATGACAGTTGAGAAGAATATCAATTACGTAAACCCAAATTTATGCAGAGACTCCTGTAATGAGTTAGCTGACTGTATCATCAGTGTACAAATACGTAAGAATTCTTTATGACTGGTTTGTGTATTTTTGCTTTTGGACATGTATTTTGTGAATTAACTAGTGTTCTTGCTAATAGGTTTTCTCAGTTGAAGAGTCTGAACTTGTCTCATAATAGACTGGGAGAGTTTCCTGTATCACTGTGTGAGATCTCTACTCTGACAGAGCTTAATATTTCCTGTAATGGACTTCATTACTTGCCAAGTCAGATTGGCAAACTGTTGAAGTGAGTATGTTCTTTACATCTGTGATCATAAGTACCCTTGGTGCCTCAGCTGAACACTACTGATGTGCAGCTACTGTTTCTGAAAGTGTGGAAAAAAAAACCAGGGCAGCCTGTTTTATCCATGAAGGCTGAATGATTAATTTGACTACAGCAGAAGGTCAAGAACTAAGATGTGCAATCCCTTAATCACTACCAGGAAGACATCACAACTGCTAGCGCAGAAAAGATAAGGAAACTTGATACAGATAAAGCACTGAAGGCAACTGCATTGTTTCTCAAATAAGTCTATGTGCATTTTTCTGCAGCTTCAGAGTTGTTTGACTTTCTGCATTTGTTATTTGCATTTAATATTTTCAGTACTGATGTAATTTCTATTGAAGTTTTAATTTATTGTAAAAACTTTTCTGTGATAACTTCTCACAGGGGTCTAGTGATTTTTATCAGCACTGGTATGTTTGATTGTGTTCTACAGAATTAGCTGCTTTTGTGTCAGAGCATTTTAACATGAAAAAACTTGAGTAATCCCCTCTGAAAATTTTGTCTTAAAGCGTTTGCTGGAGCCTTGTCCGTTTTCCCCAGTAGCTGCCCCAAATGCATAAGAGCTTAAGCTTAGGTAAATTTAATTGCAAGACTGTTAATACATTTAGATAAAAATCAATAGATGTTTATCTAAATGTACATATGGATAAACATCAATATTGAACTGCTGATTTATTGTGGCCTGCTTTTCCTCCAACTTGTGTTTTAAAGAAGGAGTGTCTGCAGCCACACTGGATGTGAACAAGTAATTTCCACAATAATCTTTTAGTCATATGCAAACTGTGAGGATAAAGTTATATGTAGGCATACACTTCCTGGAGGTTTATAGCTTAGTTATGGGTCCAGTTATCTTGATGACTCCTTGAGCCCTTATTCATAAGAACTTTTTGTGGCCTCAGATTTCATTTCTACCACCACTAAACACAGAAAGGTCTCTGTTGGAACATAATCATAGTAAGGGACTTTTATACTTGGGATCTGAGTCTCAAAAGCCATACAACCTTTGAAACAATTCATCATACAACAGAGCTACCTTATTCTTTTCTGAGTGTGTGTTGAAATGGACAACTAGAGTGTAAAAATCTTCTACTAGTGCATTAGTGTGGTAGGAGGTGTGATTAAACTGCGCCATTTGTAGAAAATTAAGTAATTAAGTAAATATCTTTCATTTACAATGTAAGTACTGGTTTGTATTTTGCTTATGTTAACTTACAATCTTGGGCACCACTGGAAGTTCCAAGCCTATTACATGTGTGATAAAAGTACTTCAGTAAATTTACATGTATAAGAATAAAATTAGCTGTTATTTAAAAATAACCACCTTGAGATCAGCTAACTATATGAGAAAATTCACTGAAAATACGAAATGTGATGTTCACTGCTCATTGCAGAATTATTTTCTTTGTCGTTTTCACTGTTGCAGTCTCCAGACCTTCTGTCTTGATGGCAATTTCCTCACGTCCTTACCAGAAGAGATGGGAAACCTGCAGCAGCTCAGCTGTCTTGGGCTTTCCTTCAATAACTTCTGTGAACTGCCAGCAATTTGTGAGAAACTTGTCACCTTAGACAAACTAGCCCTGGCAGGGAACTTGATAGAG
>NW_005054373.1:3564816-3574253 GCF_000277835.1 Geospiza fortis
GGCAGGTGTCTATAAAATAGACTGGTACTTTCCATTTACAGCAGAGGATCTGTGCAACTTCTGGTACATTTTGCTATAATAACTAGGTTCAGTTTTTTCTCTTACTGGTTCTTTAGCTTTTATGGAGTTCTGTTTCTGAGGGTGTGCAGAATCCACTTGGAAAAGCAAGCTTAATTGAGCAGTGCCAGATGCTGAATGTGACCCAGCCCTCTAGTTTCCTCTTGTGATTTGCTGTTACCTTCAGCTTTGGTAGCTCAAGGTGCTCAAACCTTGATCTGTTTTTCCCTTCTTTGCCCCCCTGCCCTAGAGATGTGATCCTGATTCTCCAGGCTGCCAACTGCAGATCTCTCAGAAAGGGACAAAGATCTTTTTGTATGTGGCAAGGCAGTCTAGTATCTGTTCTCTGCATTAGCTTCCTGTGTCCATGCAGAGTAGCTGCCCCTTGACCTGGTTTCTGTTTTCTAGACTGGGTCTTTTTTCAGACTCTCTTAAGAATTTGGGAATCATTAAAATGATTATGTGTAGCAGTGTAGACAAAGGAAATGTTTTTCTTTGTATTCACTGCCTGAAATTCACCATTGCTTGTCACACATTTCATTCCCTGTGCTTACCTCTGGTGTTAGCCTTCACCAGAATTCTTCCTTTCCTCCTCTTTCTTCTCTCTTACCAATGTCCAGTGTTCAGTGTCTTATTTTCTGACTTTTTAACTCATCTCTGAGTGTTTAGGCTGAACAACCTGAAGAGAGCAGCAGCTGACACTCTGGAGGGGAACAAATCTTTGGCTTACATGGATTTACGAGACAATCAGATGACAGATCTAGATCTGAGCTCCTTGGTCAGCCTGGAGCAGCTGCACTGCGAGCGAAATAAGCTGAGAGAGCTGACACTGAGCGGCTTTTCCCTTCGCGCCCTGTATGCCAGCAGCAACTGTATGTCTCTTTGTCTTCTTCACTTGCCTTTTCACTTTAAGCCCTGAGAGCAAAGGAAAACAGCCTTTTGCCTCTCTC
Organism: Geospiza fortis; assembly: GCF_000277835.1. NCBI lineage: Eukaryota > Metazoa > Chordata > Aves > Passeriformes > Thraupidae > Geospiza > Geospiza fortis. The sequence goes on from NW_005054373.1 coordinate 3,565,824, forward strand.
ACTCATTAAAAAAATACTTACATTGATGTCGTTGTGGTGAAACCATATGCAATGTGTCCTCTGAGGTTAGCTCCTATGGGTCACATATGCATAGGTGTACACAGGCTGTGTAACAGTGTGGAGATTGTGTTGTTATGTCCAAGGAATTCATGTTCCATTTAGATCTGTTTGGGAGCCCACAAAGAAAAGTACAGTTCTCCCTTGTTCTGGTGCTTCACATGACAAATGGAGAAATGGATAGTGAGACCTATAGTGTGTCATATGGTAGATGTATGAAGTGTGAACTCCATGGGAAGTACCAATGGGGACCTTGAGTCTCCATAAAGAAAGACTGTGAGTCTCATTTGATAACTAAGCTGCATCTCTGTGCTGTTTTCTCTCTGAAGCTCTACAATCATACTTATTTGCTTTACTTCATCAGGTCTGACAGCTGTCAATATTTATCCGGTTCCTGGTCTACTGACATGTCTAGAACTCTCTCAGTAAGTGATAATACACAACAGAATTTAAAGCAAGTATCTGGACATCTTGAGAGCAATTAAAAACAATAGAACTTCAAAGCCCAGCACTAAACAATGATGAAAGTGTCCCAGACCAGAAGCCCTTCTGAACCAGTATGACCTTTTCAGGTGACTTTGCTGTCCTTCAGCTGTAGGCTGTGATTAGGAAAAAAAAAAAATTCAAGCAGGGACCAGTGAACTTTGGCAGCTTACTGAACTGAGTTGGGGGGGATCTGTGGATCAGACATTTAGAGTAGTTCCGAGTGATCTCTGCTGTTGGTTTCATTGCCTACGTCTGCCCTTGGAGCAGCATTGTGAGACCTGTAAGATAGGATGCCCTGCCAAGTCATGAGCTAGTTCAGTTTGCATTATCCATGACTAACTCAGATGCTGTTCATTTTTTGCCTGTTGCTTTTGGTTTGGCTGTCACTAAAATCATGCAGCATTCAGTGTCTTTTCCATATGGAGTGCTGGTTTCTAGCTTTTCCCACTTGCTTTTCTCAGCAATCAACTACAGTGTGTCCCAGACTGGGCCTGTGAAGCAAAGAAACTGGAAGTTTTGGATGTGAGCTACAATCTACTCTTGGAGCTTCCATCGAGGTCAGAAAACCTTTGTAAACAGAGCTGAGCTTTCTTCTACAGTGGGCTGTCTGGGAAGAGAAAAGCAGTGCTATTCCCGTTGCCTAATTCCTTATTATGTCAAGATACTTACTCTCACTTACTTTTTTATGTAGCATCATAAATTCTCTGTATTCAAATGTTGGAAAGAACCAGTTTCTAGGTGAGCCTTTTGAACAGTAGGGGCTAGGTAATTCTATCCTGTGCTTTCGGCTGCTACTGCAGCTATTTGCACCTGGCATAGAACGTGCTGCTGTGATTTATATGTGTTATCATACTATCTGTAAACACAGGTCATAGGTGAGACCCTAATACATTTTGCATCATGCCACAGCAATTTCATCTGTTACCTTTGACAGGCAGTTATCACAAAGGGACAATTCAGCTGATCTCAAATGTAGCTTTCACAGTACACCATCAGCCAGCTCTTTTCTCCCTATTTCCCTTTCAGTTTCTGCAGAAATGCAGTGAATGAGAGCCAAGAACTAACACAATTTTGCAGTTATTTAGCCTAGGAAGAAGCAAACCATAAACATTCTCAGCCTAATAAGGGTGTTTGATGGGGGTGTGATTTGATGAATGACGCAGTGCCTGGAGTAAGTTGCACTAAAATTGAATGGAGAAGTGGTTAACAGGGAAGAAATGCAGAACATGGGTTGGAGAAGTTGAAGCAAGAGACATAGGAGGTGAACAGCAGTGACATTCCAGTGCTTGTCACGGAAAAACTATATACATCAAAAGCAAGAAAAGGACATAGCAAGGATGTGATAGTGAGACCTTAGAAGAGAATTTTAGCCAATCCAATGGATTAAAGGGACCAAATTTTAAGTATATTATGCAAAGAATAATTTACTGCCTCAGAAATAACACAGGAGTGTTAAGCCGCTGGTTAAAGCTTTGAATTTATATTGGCACTGTGGAAGCCCATCTTTGTACCTATAAGTGACAATAGGCATTTAAAGCATTCCTTTGTGACTTTCTTTTTCTGCCTTAGAGAATGCTGGGCACATGCACACCAACTTGAATCACAAGATACCAAAGAGTAGTAGTGTAGAGGGAAACAAAGATACGCATCCAAGCATTCAGAGAGACTGGAGTCATCTTACCCTGTGTGTTGTTCTGCTTTATAATTGTTTACATTTTATGGATCAGTGTATTTAATTTTTCCCTGTTGTACAAGCAAATTAAGTGGATTAAATACTACCTTTCCCACTCTGTGGATGTCAGGAGGAATGAACCAAGTTAAATAGAAAACCCTGTGTCTTTCTAGGATCCTCAGAAGCTTAAGTCTTCGGAAGTTGATGGTGGGGCACAATCATCTGCAGAGCCTTCCACCTCTTCAAGAACACATTCCACTGGAGGTGCTGGACCTTCAGCACAATCTGTTGATTAAACTCCCAGAGACACTCTTTGTCAAAGCGCTGAAGTGAGTGTCAGTATCAAACATCTTTTGTCCGCATTATCCTTTGGAGTGTATGGGCTGAAAGTGGCACCTGTGTGACTCTCCTTGCAAGGTGCCATTTGCATAAGAGATAGCGAGGTATGCCCTTGATGAGGAGGTTATTCAGGTGCCATAAGGGAAGCCATCAAGCTGATTTGAAGGAATCAGTCCATGTTACTATATAATTACAGGAAAACAGAAGCTGCCAGAAGAACTTTGTCTTTAAAAGTAGTCATAAGTTCAAGTGCAAAGAAAAAAAGCCAGTCAGATTCAGGTCATTCGAGAGCAACAAGAGAGACCCTTTACAAATGAACAGTCTCTCCTAACTGTATTCACACAGGAGTTAACCCTTCTTTAAAGAAGCCCTTCTTTAAGTAAAGTTTTATGTTTTCTGCTTCCACCAGTATTACCCATGGGCTTTTCAGTACTCACTGTTTACTGTAAAAATGCATCCACAGTGCATATAGCTAGTAAATCATTAGTAGACTCACAAATCTTAATATGACTAGGGATGTTACAGTATTGTCCGGCCTCCTGTCTCATACTGCTGTCTACACTGGCATTTGTACAGCTCCTTTTCCTTGTTAATGGAGTGGTTTGGATGATGTGAAGTCTGATTCTTGCACTTGCTGTGGTTAGCCTCAGGTACCTGAATGCATCTGCCAACAGTCTGGAGTCCTTGCCCTCCACGTGTCCGGGGGAGGAGAGTTTGAGCATGCTGCAGCTGCTATACTTGACTAATAACAACCTCACAGATCAATGCATCCCTGTCTTGGTGGGACACCCAAACCTACGGATCCTGCATCTGGCAAACAACAACCTGCAGACTTTCCCTGCAAGGTAAGTCAGTAAGGCTGTTGGGCAAGACAATGCTGGGAGGAAGCTGCCACCTCCCCATGATTGTATGTGAGTCAAAGTCAGAGTGAGATGCTCTCCCTGTGGCTTGAAGACAAAAACCTGACATTTCTACACACAAAGGCAGGAGAAGCGTGTTAAGGGGGATTGGCACAGGGTAGTGTTGGCTGTAGGTTTTCCTGTTCTAGTTAAGGTGCCATCCAGGGGGACCAAGGGATGTAACTTGTTGTGTTGCATGTGTGTGGGGATGGGGTGATATTTCTTTGCAACTTCAGCACTAATGGTGAAGGGTCTGTCTGTTGTACAAATCCAAGCCGGGCTTGGGGACCCTGCATCTTACTAGAGCATCTCTTAGGACTTTGGATCTCCTGTCAGTAAATCAGAAGAGTAGCTCATCAAGGGCAGTGTCTATAGATACCTCATCTGCAACTTCAGAAAGTGACAAGTTCATGTCTGTAAGATACAGTATTTTTTGTTTCCATTTCAGCAAACTTAGTAAGCTGGAGCACTTGGAAGAACTGAATCTGAGTGGAAACAAACTGAAAACAATTCCTACAACGGTTGCAAACTGCAAGCTACTTCATACACTTATTGCACACTCTAATGAAATCAGCATTTTTCCAGAAATCCTGCATTTGCCCTGTATTCAGGTATTTGTATGGAGAAGATAAAGAGATATCTGGGTAAAGTTTGGGCTAGAGAATGAGTAACAGCTAGGAGAGAACAGGAGGTCCCAGCAAGGCCAAGTGCAAGGTGCTGTACCTGGGTCAGGGCTGCCCCGGTATCAATCCAGACTGGGGATGAATGGTCGAGAGCAGCCCTGCTGAGAAGGGCTTGGGGATACTGCTGGATGAGAGGCTGGACATGCCCTGGCCATATGTGCTGGCACCCAGAAACCCCCCACACATCCTGGGCTCATCCCCAGTGGCATAGACAGTGGGTAAGGAGGGGATTCTGCCCCCCTGCCCTGCTCAGATGAGATCCCACCTGGAGGGCTGCACCCAGATCTTGAATCCTCAGCACAAGAAGGACTTAGACCTGTTGGAGTAGGTCCAGAGGAGTCCATGAAGATGATCAGAAGGCTGGAGCATCTCTGCTGTGGCAATGGGCTGAGTGGTTTGGAGTTGTTCAGTTTGGAGAAGAAAAGGGTCTGGAGTAACCTTATTGCAACCTTGCATTACCTTAAGTAACTAAAAGAGAACCTGAGAGGGACTTTGGACAAAGGCATGGATTGACAGCTTAAGGGGGAATGGCTTTAAAGTCAAAGAGAGTATGTCTAGGTTGGATATTAGGAAGAAACTCTTCCCTGTGAGGGTGGGGAGGCCGTGGCACAGGTTGCCCAGAGAAGCTGTGGCTGCCCCATCCCTGGAAGTTTCAAGGCCAGGTTGGACAGGTCTTGGAGCAACCTCTTGTAGTGGAAGGTCTCCCTGCCCATGGCAGATGTGTTGAAAAAATGAGCTCTAAGGTCTCTTCCAGCACAGACATTCTGTGGCTCTATGATTTTTCTTGATCAACCTGAGAAGAGGCCACAGAATATGCATTCTAGATCTCTCACCTTTCTGAGTTGATCAAAGATCATGTCATTCACCTTTACCGCCTGTCTCTGACATTTCTAGTTTCCTGCATTTGAGACAGTGGGCAGTGTTAAACAGCTAGGCAGGTTTGTAAATAGAGCCTTTCCTTTATCTTTGGTGTGACCTAGTCTTTCAGTATTGGAGTCATGGCTATTACAGGTTGCTTATAAATCATTCTTCTTCTGACAAGTCAGATCCATTCCCATAACCTGTGTATGAGATACAATAAGTAGCAGGGTTGTATGATGTTTGTAAGGAGCACTGGAGTAACTGATGACACAACACAACACAGTATTTTCTTTGTCATGCTGTTTGTTGCTACTGCAGTTTGTGGATTTGAGCTGCAATGAGTTAACTGAAATCCTAATCCCTGAGGCACTGCCAGGTGCCTTGCAAGAGCTGGATCTGAGTGGAAACACAAACCTGGTGTTAGAACACAAGACACTGGATATCTTCAGGTGAGCCATTGACATGTCAACCCAGTAGTGACCTGCACAGGGAAGGGTAACTCTTGCCAGGAGAGGAAATGGGATAGTAAAGTAAAAGCACTTTATGACTGCATAAAGTGTAATAACGTTCCCTGCCTGAGGCAGCTGAGACTTACTGTCTTTGGGAAGGGAAAAGTCTGGGTCTGAAACATCAGAGCAAGGAATTTTTCAGGTGGTATGAAGTTTTCCCAGGTGTCTCTGGCATAAGCAGCCAGGCATCTCCAGAAGACCTAGACCTTAAATTCCTTTCCGTGATGCAGTTCTTTCCACAGACTGCTGTCTAAAACTAGACTGGACAAGGTCCTAAGTTCTAGAAAAGCATAACTTCTGTTCTCTCTGTAGTCACATTAGCACACTGAAGATTGATGCTAAGCCCTCCCTCACGGCAGACTCGGCACTCACTTCTGTCTTCTGGAGTCACGGAGTAGCTGAGATGGCAGGCCAAAGAAATAAGTGAGTATTACGGTCTGCTGAACACTGACACTGTCTTAGGATACTGGGCAGAGTGCACTGCTGAGCACCCAAGCAGACCTGTTTTGCCCAAGAGCTCATCCCTCCCTTTTTCTCTCTGGATCTCTTACTAAGTCTTGGTAACTCATGTCTCCACATTACCTTTTGCCTCAATTTTCACACTCTTCCCAGTACACTTGGACTCTCCTTCCCTCTGCAGCAAAGATGCTTTTTCTCTTGCCAGCTGTGCGTGTGGCCCTCTCCTGCATGTGGTCAAGGAGGATTTGGGAGTTCCAATAATAAAATGCAGCTGTACATCTCCCAGGCTAGTAAATGTAGGGATAGTGGCTTTGCTGCCCTGTGAGAACAGCACTCACAGCAAGGTGCCTGATGTCTGTGGTTTTGAGAACAAGATAATTTTTTGAGACATATTAACTTAGCTTCTATGCTTTTCTGGCAGGCTGTGTGTGTCATCCCTGGCACTGGGGAGCTTTGCAGAGGGGGTGGAGGCTGTATATGGCATGTTTGATGGTGACAAGAACGAAGAACTGCCACGTTTGCTGCAGTGCACCATGGCTGATGTGCTCTTGGAGGAGGTACAGCAGTCTGACACCATGTTCATGTCCAACACCTTCTTGGTCTCCCACAGGTAGGACAGTGAGCAGGCTGGTCCTGGTGGGACTTGCATAAGGTATATCAATGTTAGGTGGGGTGAGGCAGCCCTCCAGAATGCCTGTCAGTAGAGTCTGGAGCCTCCTACACCTTCTCCTCCAACAGGAAGCTGGGCATGGCTGGGCAGAAGCTGGGTTCCTCTGCTGTCCTTTGCTACATTCGTAATGAGGTGGCTGATCCAGCCAGCAACTTTTGTCTGACGGTGGCCAATGTGGGGACATGCCAAGCAGTTCTGTGCCGAAGTGGAAAAGCACTGCCTCTCTCCAAAGTCTTCAGTCTTGAACAATGTTCAGAAGAAGCCAGGAGAGTCAAGGAACAAAAAGCCATTATAACAGAGGTTGGTTTGGACCCTTTTCACTTCAGCTTCCACACTCACATAAAAGCTGGGCACAAATACATGAGCTTGGCTGTCTGCATAACATTACAGGGGAGAGGGTGACATGAAGGTTCTGATCTAGTGCTTCCTGCTCTGCTTCATTTGCTGATTCGCTGTCCAAAATTGCATGTTCCTAAAACTCTTTGGCCTAAGAACTATGGGCACAGGATGACTTGTAGTATGCAAAAGTATCAAAATTATTTCTAGAGAATCTGTAAAGGTTAACTTTCTAAACGCTTGGAAATAACAGGGAAGTTCCAAAGAGTGGGAAAAATACGTCTGTAAAGATCTTGAGAAACGAGTGCCAATCACTGTAGTTGTATGCTCAGTGGGTCTTTTTAAAAGTATCAAGCTGCTAGATAGCAGTATTTTTCATGAGCATAATGTGTCACTGTGTTACAGCTCTTCAAGGCGTAGCACTGTGGCTACTGACTGAAAATACCTGTGGGATTAATGTAGCATGTTAAATAGTTTAACAGCTGGCTCATTAATGGATTGTGAAAAAGAAATGTGAAATTACTGTATAAGAGACTTCCCTGTGCATCTCATCTGCTGGGTTTTAATACTTGGCGGCAGCAGCAGTGCTGACACCCAGAGGATACAGAAATTAAACTCAGAACACTGACTTGGAAAAGGGACTGAGGGTTGTGGGCACTTCTCTTTATGGGAGACCACTACCAGGCTGGCCAGGATACCATCTAGCAGAAGGGGGTAATACATCCTGATTACAGAAACAGTTTGAGATACCTACCTGTTCTTTTTATCCTCGGGTTATAGTGTCCACACTTCAGAATGCAGTTATATATTAATAAAGAGGGAAATAGTTCAGATAATACACAGAAATAGTTTAATGTCTGGGTAACCTGTCTTGCACTGAGAAAGTTGAAAGTCACTGTCTCGTACTAAAAAAAATAAGTTTCACATAAGACTAATCAGTGAGACTCTCTGGTCAGTGTACTGCAGGTAGTCTAGCTGCACATTTCAGAATTGTCTGCTACAATTCTGCAGAGTGCAACAAAAAGTCTTGTGGGATAAAAGTGTGTTATTGCCAGCATGGATGTGGCAGTTATTGTACCTGGTCATCAGGTATAGTGAATGTTTGTGCTGTAGTACCTGCACTTAGATCCCTTTCTCCAATGCTGCAGCTGTGTAACTGACATTTCTCGAGGCTCCAAACCAGCATATGAGCAGGGGAAAGTTTGCTTTCTAAGTGATCCTAATAGCACATCCAATGCTACTGCCTTATTTCTCTTGTCTGCAGGACAATAAAGTCAATGGTGTGACTTGCTGTACTCGGATGCTGGGCTGCACGTACCTGCATCCTTGGATCCTGCCCAAACCACATGTCTATTCCATTCCACTGACTGTACAAGATGAGTTGCTACTTCTAGGGAACAAAGCTCTCTGGGAACACCTTTCTTATGCAGAAGCTGTCTCAGCTGTGCAGCACCTACAC
>NW_005054373.1:3574268-3581367 GCF_000277835.1 Geospiza fortis
CACTTTAGCACAAAGCTATGGTTGCCAAGACAATGTTGGTGCAATGGTGGTATGTCTGAACATCAGTGAGGACAGCTGCACATGTGAGATGCACGGCCTCACTCTGACAGGCCCTGGGGGATTTAGTTCTACCACCACCAAACCAGCAACACCTTCATGTAGCAGTGGAATTGCTTCAGAGTTCAGCAGTGAACTGTCTGCTTCTGAGGTTAGCAGTGAGGTGGGCTCTACTGCATCAGATGAACACAGTGCTATTGGTCTTGATGGCAGCTTGCTACCACGACAAGAACGACGTTGCAGCCTACATCCTATGCCCCCCTCAAGCATCTTTCAGCGCCAACCTTCCAGTGCCACCTTCTCTAGCAACCAGTCTGACAATGGTCTAGATAGTGATGACGAGCAGCCTGTGGAAGGTGTGATGACAAATGGCAGTAAAGTGGAGGTAGAGGTGGACATCCATTGCTGTAAAGGAAAGGGTCTGGAATTAGAACATCCTGCTGCAGAGTACAGCTCTTCTGCTCCGGGGCCAGAGGATGACTCTGGGCTTGTACTCATCATTCGGAGGCAGAACAGTGTAAACAGCAACACTGTGCAGAGAGGGGTTAAGGAGAAGTGTGAACTCCAAAAATCTCTTTCCACATGTTGTCTTTATGGAAAGAAGCTTTCCAATGGCTCCATAGTGCCCTTGGAGGAGAGCCTCAACCTCATCGAAGTAGCGACAGAGGCACCCAAGAAGAAGACAGGCTATTTTGCTGCTCCATCCCAGATGGAGCCGGAAGATCAATTTGTGGTGCCACCTGACCTGGAGGAGGAAGTGAAGGAACAAATGAAGCAGCACCAGGAGGATGGAGCAGATCAGGAGCTGAAAGAAGAACATGCAGCATCCCTGCCAGAGGAGTTTGACACAGCTTTGTAACCCTATGAGTACTATTCCCACATAATCTGTCGCAGGAAGCTCTGTTTAATAAGGGCTGTCATGCCCTCTGAGGGAGCTGGGATCTGCAAGGAGTACAGACACCTGCTGCTTCCTTAATGGAGTTGAGGAAGAATCAGGAAGGCCAACGTCTGGGCTGCCCACTTAACCACTGTAGCGTCTCAGCTGTTCTATGAGCACACAGATCAGCAGCTGAGCTCTGTGTTAGGGACTGTCTGGTAAGTCCTTGAACCCTGAGGTTCTGCCAGCTCTGCCAGAAAGGGGCTGGTGTGTGTGTGTATGGGGTGAGGAGGCTGCTGAGAGAGAATTGCTCAGTGTTTATAGAGTCCTGTGAATATTTCTGGTGTGGTGTCCCATCCTCCCCCCCCAGCACCTGACTTTGTTATTCCTTGAAAGAATACAGACAGTTGCAATGAAGCTGACCTGAGAATGGTTTCCTACATTAATTGCAAGCACTTTTATTTATTGCACTTAAGCTGTTCTTTTCCCTTTCAGCCCAGCACTTTATTATTTAGGGTTAGGGGAGAAAGCACTCCGCAGCAGGTATGCTGTGGACTTTTCCCAATGGATGTTCTTAGGACAGTGGAGGACTCAGGGTACCAGTGTTCTGATGAGCACTGGTGTAGGGGAGAGTGAAGGTTATGGTGGGATCATTCTGTGCAGGATGAGAAAATACATAGCTGAGTGATAAGCAGGTGCCAAACAATGCGTTTTATATGGAGCACAGGAAAGATCAGCTCAGGACTGGTTGATTAAGGCAACGTGTAGATCTAGCGGTTCTAGCTGCAGAGCACAGACCCACCTCAGCAGCAGCCTGGCCACCTTCATCGTTGATGCTTCACAGCAGAGACTTCCTCTACAGAAGACATGGGATAAAGCCAGGAGCTTGTGCTTGTCTCAGTGGTCAGTCAGAAGAGCCAAGCTGTAAACAGTGGTGTGCTGCTCTAAGACTGGCAGAAGCATCCAGTGCTCTTTTCCATCAGCATAAACCTCTGCATTGTCAGCGGCAGTGTCTTTGCTTGCCTCTGGAAGCAGGAGTCATATTCCAAATACACAGCAACCAGCATTTCATGGTATGTGTCCAATTTGGCCACAAACAAGGTGAAACTTTTTCCTGCTTAGCCTTCAGCACAAAAGCAAATATTAAACTTTTCATCTTATTAACATTTTTATCAGCACTGAAAAAGATGTTTAAAACAGTCCCACTAATGGTGAACTGGCTAGTCTGCACTCAGAGGCCTTGTGTTTCCATTAGGATTTTTGGTGCAAGGTGTAAGTTGGCTGCCCATGTCGTCATCTTGTATAAAGAGTTGTGGAGATCACTGCCTCTGTAGCATGCAGATTTGTCTTCCTTTCTGACAGAGCTGGATAGCAGCTGTCCCTGTCATGTCAGTGGTGTAATAACCCTGACTGTGATGTGGGCTAGTGCCTTTTCTTCATTAATTATATATTTACGAAGAAAACTTAAACATTTCTTCTGAAGAGATCTGAAACGCTTGAGTTGTCTATATTTGGATCAAATTTGGGCCTTGCTCAGAAGGAAATACTGTGCAGACTATTTGTGGAATTCTGTCAATATAGATATTTTCACAAAATCTAATGGAGTTTTACTGAGATTTCAGAGCACCTTGAATTTCTAATCACTAGGAAGAAAAGGTATTTCTATCATGCATGAGGAGGAACATTTTAGGATATACTTTGTGCTAGTTGCAGGGTAATTATGAAACAACCCAACTTTTTGCAAAGTTTAAACTCTCACAATTTTGGTTGTTTAAATGCCTATTTCATTTGGAACTGGAGGTTGAAGCTAATTCTTAAAATCACAGAAACAACAGTATTTGAATCCTTTAGGCAGAGGAAAAGCAGCAGAAAAGATTCAAATGCTAAACACCAAAATTCTTTCATGTTATCATCATATAAGTAATGCAGGAGAAGTTCATCCCAAATGATTTCAACTGCAACTTTTGATTGTCACTGGTGATTATTTTACCAAATATCTGTGCCTATCCTCACAGTTTCTGATACCTGAAAGGGCTGTAGAACAGCCTCCATTCAGTATGAGACTGATGCAGAAACCCTTATTTCTGAGTACGACTCTGAAAAGCCCTGCACTCTGAGTAGCATGTATGAATGCAAATCAGTTCTCCATTTCTTGCACTGATATGGAAAGTCCAGTGTGTCCTTGCCAGTCTGAATCAGTAGTATTGCATGCAGAATTGCCACAAGGAGTTAGTAATAAATGGCTCTACCTCGCTCAGTGTTGAAGGAATAAGGACTGCACCTCTTAGAGGTAGTGGAAGAATGGAACAGAAGGAATTCCTACTTGAACTTTTTCTCCAGTGCTGTCTCTGGTTTTGAAGCAGAAAGGGAGTTTAAATACAGCCAGCTCCTATTTTCTATGGGTGTGAACTGTCATGGAAGACATGGCTTGTTATCTTTCTTACATTCCAGGCAGAATCCACAGATTTCTGTGAAGCTGGTATTATGGACTCCGGGCAGCACAGGCTGAGTTGACTTTACCTGTTCCAAATAGTCTTTCTCTATTTGACTAAGACAAGTGCTGGTGTCCTCAAGCAGCTTTTGCATATTTTCCACGTGCTTCTTCCAAGGATTAAGCTTTTCCTTTTCCATTTCAGCCACAGCATTGATATGCTTTTTCTCCAGTCATCCAAAATCTTTTTCATGCATTAAAAATAGTGCCTGTCCATCACAAACAGTACTGCTTTTTCCTAGGCCAGTTTTGGGTGTCAGCAAAGACACTGGCATAATTTTTTTCACGCAAATGTCTTGGATTTTCTAACACAAAATTCCTACTGCTGACACATGCTTCAAGGTCACTGTCATCCAAAGAAAAGGGGTTTTTTCTGACATTGGTCAGACAGCGGCTGGGTTATCTTCATCTCTTGGGTGAGGACAACTCTCAGAACAGAGTGCTTCCCTCCACTACCTTTTGTTTTCCTTCCTCCCTGTGTGTCTCCCCTACTTTATTTATTAACACTACCTTAGATTTCAAGCTCCCAAGGAGCACTGCTGTAGGTGGAACAGGTATGAAAGGGCGAGTTTACTGAAGGACTCATAGCAGGGTATAGAAAGTGTCTTCCCAGTTATCTTTCTGTTCTCCAGTCCCTTCCCTGATTTTTGTTTTTTGAGTTTGCAGAGATACTATGTGATCATCACATAACCACATCACTGCGAATGTCCCACTCATTTGCAGACATGCTGTTAGAGAGGGATTCTCACCTTGAGGTCCTTAGGCTATTTTGTCCCTGCTGAGCAATGCAAGCCCTCCCACACTGCACGCAGCCACAGCCAAGGAGGTTGCTGGTCCATCTCTTCAGTAATTCTGGCTCTGCTGATAAGCATACTTGCTGAGAAAGGTACTCTGAAGGCACTGCTCTGTCCTGTCCTGTCCAGAAAGGCTTCTGTAAAAGGAACCCACAAAGGTTATATTGAGTGGTGGGTAGCAGGGGCTCAGGTGTTAAAGGTAAGAGATAGCCCCCAAGTTGCCCCTAGAACAAGGAACAGGCCCCAGTGGAGGCAGCATCACAGACTGTTCATACCAGACTGGAATCTTCAGTTAGATGGGAGGATAACATCCTGTTCCAAGAAGGAAGTATTCCCCTCTCTCGGGGACAAGCTGCTGTGAAGTCTGAAATCTTTCCTGCAGTACACAGGACCTTCAGCCACACGTAAGGCTTTGGACCTGTGGGGTTTCTGCACTCCTTCCAGATAGATGCTGGTGGCTTTTGTGTCACTTGGCAAAGGCATTTCTTCAGGCAGATCTCCTCTTTGGTCTTGTGCAATCATTGTCTGCTGTTCTATTGCTCTCTAAAGACTCAACTGTACTTTTCCTCTTTTTTCACATTTTCAAATGTTACCTTTTTTAAATGATTCATATGATCTGGCGCATGTTAAATATTGCAGTGTACCAACTGTTTACTAAATAATCTTTTTTCATGCTTTTTTTGTTTTTAAAAAGGAGAGTATTTTCTGTATCCCACTCTAGCATGCACCTATAAGGATTCCTGTTTTTATTGTGTGTGGGAGTAGGTTGTCTAATGAATGTGCCCTCAGCACTGTGGCCTATGTATTGCTTTGGAAAGGCAAATAACGTAAGATTGTTGGAAAACACTAGTCCACTGATTCTTTATTCGGATGTATAGAGAGGTTCAGGGAGGAAGAGTATTTTTGCATTGAATTTTCAGCTGACTTAGCAATAAAGATTTTTACTTTCATCTAACAGCTTATTCTGGTTCTGTTACTGTGCTGGAAAAAATCTCTGCAATATCCCAGTCAAAGGTAGCTGTGTCTAGCAGCAGCTGTGCTGTAGGTTATTCACTGAGCTCTGTGTGCTACTTCACTCATCAGCCTTCCACACAAAAACTTCTTTCAGAACACTGTGAGGGTAGAATTAGGCTTACCAATTATTAAGGCAGCTTTGTTTCCTGCTAGAGGAATGCTGCCCTGTGAACTTGCTCTCAATACCACTGTACAGCTCTAGAAGTAGCTGCAACAAGAGGAAATACAGAAATGTTAACAGAAACAGGAGAACAGTGGACTGTCCACGTAAATCCCTGTGCTGAGACACTCGATGTTAAAAGGCAAAAAAACCCTGAACTAAAAACAAACTAAATCAAACAAACCCCAGAGCAGCTAGTGTGTTCCTACTTGGCATCTGTTTTACTTTAGTGTCTCTAGTTCTCATAGTGTTCCGTGGTTTTGGTAATTGTGAGGATTTGGTCACTGGTGCCAGTGAAAGAAGAGCTATGTCCAAGGCAAAGCATGTTTCTAGTATGTTTAGGTTTTTTTTAACATGGGTAGAACTCATCTGTGAAACTACAGTGGTTCCATCCTCATATGAACAATGCACGCAGCGGACACTGCTCTGAAGTGGCATTTTATTTTAAGACATGAGTTGGTGATTCTAGTGCTACTTTTCCCAGTTAAATTTCCTATAAGTTTTTCTAAAAAAAAATTAAGAACAGCATCTAATTTCTCCAACTTGTACACTGATAATGTATTTTGAAAATAATATACTTCTCTATTCAATCACCCATTTGATCTCATAAAGCTTTTGCCTGATTATCCCAATCCAGGACATCTTTTTAAGCAAAACTCTTGTATAGAAGTCATATAGAAAAGACCATTTCATACATAAATGCACCCTCTCCAGGAGTTTGAAAAGGCATTTTATCACAAGTTTGACTGAGTTTGAGAGGTTTTTTCAGGATGTTTTCATGGCTTTGTAAATGTCATGTTCACAGTGGTCTGTTAATTCCAAGAAACCTACAAGGAAGCAATATTTAATTGTCACAACCATGGGCCTCAGTCACTTGTTTTTAAGAGCTCTTTTCTCAGCGGAGTCACATGCCTTTTGTAAAGACAGTTTCAGCTACAAAAAGCTGTTTCAGCTTGACAAAAGCATGTAGTGGCAGTACTTGTAGCAAGGCCTCACTGGAGAAGAGGGCACCTGAGAGTGGGATGGAAGGGCTGCCTGTGAAGCAGAGACAATCCATTGCATCAGCTTTGAGCCACTAATAACTCAATAATGCAAATTCAAGCTGGGGTAACCTGACTCTACCATATTTAGAGGTATGCTACCTTGGTGAGTGCTCTGTAGCATTAAGGCTGTACTGTCCAGAAGAAAGGAAAGCATACTGCCTCATCTCAGTAAGACTGGCAAAAATCAAGACTACTACTGGAGTGGAAGAATCATTTGAAAGTTCTTATAATTGCAGTGGCTTCTGTTTCTGTTCATGAACTGTCCTATAATCTCTGACAGCTAGGCCTGCACTGAGCAGGTATGCCATGGCAGTCATGCAGCCCAATAGGCCAGCAGCAATCTCTGCCCCATGCAGGCTGCACCAGAAGCCCTGATAGCCTTTGCTCTGATAAAGCTGCTCTCTCTCTTTGCACACTGATGAATGATAAACGCTCAGCAGAGACTGGAGGAAATAGTACAGAGCAGGCACTGTGCTAACTGCAATCACAATGTACAAGGTGCATTCAATTAGCAGCCATGCTGGGAAGTGCCACGGGACCTGCAGAACACCAACCAAAATTAGAACACAAGGGAAGACCAGGAGACACCCTGCCACGCCCATCGCTGCCCTTGCAATGGGCAGCTTCAGTAGGTAGAAATGTTGGTCAAGCTGCTGGGCTCGC
>NW_005054373.1:3581940-3599858 GCF_000277835.1 Geospiza fortis
AAGTGGTGGAAGCTCCGACCGGGCTAGGCCCTGCCCCGTCTGAAGGTGCTCAGCTCCCCGGCGCAGGTGCGCGGTCTTCCCGCAACTGCGCACGGTTCACCAGCTGCTGGCGTGTGTGCCCGCTCCCCTTCGCTTCCACGGACACGGTCCTGCCGCCCCTTGTGGCGATAACGTCTCGACGTTTCTCACCTGCCACAGAACATGCTTGTTAGAACCCACTGGAAACTGACTAAATTTAACTAACTAAATTTTCACAATTGTACGAGTTCTGCCTTTTCCTATGCTGTGAGTTTTGGTGAGTGTTCTTAATTCAGTTTTTCTGCCACCTCGTGCCTCTGTAAACTTCATCCGTGCCTCTCTGTTCCTTATGCAGCCCCACTCCCAGCCTCTCTGGCCCTGCCCTAACTCCCCTAAACCCATCCTGTGAAACAGTGATGGCACCTCTATGCAGCAGTCAAGACACAAGTGCACTCGCAGTTTACGTCAGCAGAACAACTGTCTCTCTTGTCCTGACAATGCACAGCATTTTGTTGCTTCTCCAGCTGCCCCAGCACAGAGCCTGTGTCTCCAGATACAGTCACTAACACCGTGGGATCTGTCTTGCAGTGCAGCTGTGAGGTTCCAGTTCAGCCCTTGGCAGACCATGTTCAGGTAATTTTCTTTAGATATGTTACCTTATATTTAGCCATACAGAACGAAATAGACCCCTTTTTTGTGTCTTTTTGCCGGAGGCCGCTTCAGACTATATGATGGGACCTTTTTACTGACAATGTCCTGCTGCCCTCCGTCTGTCCTCCCATCCTGGTAGACCCCTTAGCACAGCAGCCGTCATCTTCCAGCAGAGGAGGTGATGAATTATTCCTGTGGTTATTGGTGGTGGCTGGAGTGAAGGCAAGTGTCCAGGATCTCACCCATGTACAAGTGTCAGCATTTCTCAGGACTGGTAAGGGCAGAGCTGATTCAGGAAAGGGAGAAAAGTAAGGACAACAGGACATTTTGAAAATACAGAAAACTCCACATTCAGAGCAAATGCTTTTATTCAAGAGTTTGACCAAACACTGTTTGTAAAAGCTCTTTGTTTTTACAGCAAAAAAAAATTTGCAGAGAAATAGTTTCATTACATTTAGGAAAACACATTTTTGGGAAAGCAGTTACACTGTGAGGTCTCAGACAGTACCTGAATATGTGCCCTTAGAGGCACACATTTCAAATTTGTCTCTAAGATGCAGAAATACACTTCCTCCATCTGCAAGACTGGTGGTGGCAACAGACTGTTTCACCTTTCTGTCTCTACAGGAGCAACAGCAATAACCCTATAAACTTATACGGTGAAAAGCCTAAAAACTGCGCCTCAGCACTGTGGGAAAACTCTCTCTTCAACACTTCACCTGATTCCACAAAAGCCTGGAGATCTGAAAATGCATCTTAGGTTGAGGTAAGAGAGAAGGAAAACAAAAGAACCATTGTTTCAAAGCCCAGTTCAGATAGAGGGGACAGAAGTTGTGGGCAAAGTTAGAAAGTGGAGAATCCATCAGGAGCTTAGGACGAGGAATCTGGAGATAATGCAGGTGCTCAGCAGTGAGGCTGTTGCACACACCTTTTCATCAGCATATGTTGCATCATTCATGTTGACGTGACAGAAAGCAGGCCTCCTTGCTGGATGGGTTTAAAAAATTTAGCAACCCTTTGTGAACTTTTAGGGTCATGCACAGTGCCATTTTTCTTAGTAGAGCTTTTGACTGAAAGGGACATGAAGAACTAAGCTGAATAATCATGAGTCACAAGAAGAGATGAAATAAGTGTTTCTTATGCAGAGTGTTGCTGCTGCTCATCCAACAAACTGAGATAAAGCTTTCTTTGGATTTGTCTGTGATTTACTTGTTCAAAGACAGAGACAGGAAGTATTGCTCTGTTGGAGATGTGTTCAGTGTTTTACTGGAGTGTTTGCTGCTAAAAAGTGAAGTACGAGCTTCAAGATACTGTAGAAGTGAGTCAATCTTATTTAATTTCTGTTGCTATAATGAGAAATCTTAAAAATGCTTTGTGTCACTTCACTCCTGCTCAAAGTACTGTAGCTGAACTTGGTCAGCATCATCTTCTGGGTTCCTGTTCTCACTGCAACAAATACCAGTCAGCAGAACAGAGCAATAGGAAGTTGAGGATACCAGTATTAATCTTCTCCACTGTTTTGGCTTCTCTTTGTAATTATTTATTATTATTATTTTTGGCTTCTTTGTTTCTGGCTACTTCTGATATCATAGCTGTGCTAAGGGAGGGAATGATGTGGTTTGGCTTGCCATGGACCAAGAGCTCTGACCTGGTTCAGTGCCCTCCCTGGGAACTTGGAGGGTAAAGTGGTAGGAGCAAGTAATGAACTGACTCGTATGTCTCCAGTTTGAGGCAGCTGGGAGCTGCAGCACAATCACTGCTGAACACCACAACCAGATTTATTGACTGTCCCACATAAATAAATAATCACAGGGACAATGAGTGCAGCATGATGACGATAGAGCAGTACTGTAGAAAAGAACTGGAGGTTACTGTGAATGACAAACTGAACTCAAGTCCACAATGTCATCCTGTTGCGAAAAAACTAACATTTCTAGGGTGTATGAACAGGAATGTCACATGTAGGATGTGTGAAGAAATTCTTCTGCCCCCACTTCAGACTGGCCTGGCCTCAGTTTTGCACACTGTGTTTCCAGAGGGGGGCGGATCAACTGGAGGGGATTCAGAATAAAGCAAAAGAAATATCTAGAAATACAACCTATGAGAAAAAGATTGATTACAGACATCTCATTTCAAATAACAAGCATCTGTTAACAGCTTGCAAGCTTGTTAATAGAGAGGTATCTAGACAACTTGCAAACTTGTAAAAAACTCTTGTCAAGAGCAGGGAAATATTTTGTTCACTCTCTTTGCTGTGGCATGGCCAGAAAACAGAGAGCTTAGCTTGAAGCAAAAGGGATTTATTTTAGGCACCCTCAATGTTTCTCACACACACTCCAACTCCACCACTTTATAAGGAGATGAACAGTTATTGCAGGAGTGGATTAGTCAGAAGATGGTAGGTTTTCGTCACTGGGGCTGTAATTCAGTCATGAGAAGGCTGGCCTGTCTGTGTTCTTCTGAGAAGGAAGTGCTGATGCTGCCCACGCCACCCACTATAAGCTCACAGTGTCATCTCACCCCACAAAGCCACTGTGCCCCTTTCCGCACCACCCCCATTAGGTGGTCACTGTCCCAGTGGCTGCAAGGCCATTGGAGGGCAGCTGCTATGACATACCATGCAACAGCTCAAGTCTCTGAAGTCGTAAGTCAAACACAGGATATGAACTTACCTGGATAATATTTACCTGGATGTAAACAGACACAAATCTGGACGTTTTCTTTCACTGTGCCTGCACTCAGGAGCCAGTAACACTCATGCTTTGTGGAACATTATTCTCAGCATCTGTAACAGGAATTGCAAGCCTTTCATCGTGGCTGTTGGGCCTGTAGCTCACTGGTGCTTCCAACTCCCCACAAACCTGGAGTGCACTCTGTGTCTGTCAATGTGCTGGCTATGGACTCAGTGCCAGTCCTGTACCTGCTGGACTCTGTACCCTCCCAGCACCACAGTGGTCAGAGGCTGGGTGGTGCAGTCTGCTGAAAGGAGTAGACATAAATTGCTGGAAATTAAAGCAAAAAAAAAATTTTTGTGGGGGAGGTAACAAGTGAAGTGATTTGTTACCGATCCTGGTGGATTTTTATGCGGAGTACTAGTTGGGTGTCTGTCCCTGCACCTCCCAGTGCACCCTGAATTGGTAAAACTGCCTTTGTGTATGACCTACCTGCAGTTTGACAGAGACAGGTTTGTCAGCGCAGCAATGCTTGAGCCTGTGCTCTCCTCAAGCAGCTGTTTGTCAGTCCCACTTTGTGTCTACAGCTCAGTCTGGAAGCCAAATTGCTTGGTCTTACTGGCTCACCTCTGCTCACAGAAATGGGGCTCTGGGAGCCTTGGTACCAGAGAAAGGCAGTACCATAAAAAATGCTGAAGTTCTCACTAGTTTCTCCTTCCAGTGGGAAGAGATAAAAATCAATTGCTCAAGCTACACAAGAAAGAGGGAGCTGAAGAGGTATGCACAAGATACCTGTCATGTTGACCTGCTTGGACAGAGAAGCAAACTACAGAGGGTGGAGACAAGTGAATGGGGTGGGGTGTTAGTGGGGAGCCTAGGGGCCTGACAGTGCAGAGAGACGGCAGCCTTGCTGGCAGAAATGCATCCTGCAGGGTATGGCTGTCCTCTTTCACCACACCATAGAAGGATCGCTTGGCCATATTTCTAGAATACTAATTGCTGAGTTGTGTGTTCATGCTTTTGTCCTGTGAAACACTGCACAACAAGGGGTGTGAGGATAAGGGCTGCATACCCCATGTGAAAGCATCTGGAGGAAGACTGGAGTCATTCAGTGGGAGGAGAAGGGCCTTGTAATAGCAGGAGAAACCCACAGATGCCGTTGTACATTTCTGTCCTCACCCTGCTTCTCACCAGGTTGTCCACATTATGTAACTGAGCCTCCTATGTCTCCAGAGCCACATTTTTCCCCACCTTGGCAACAGACTTCCACTGTGGCCTTCCCTGAACCCCACTGCTGTGTGCAGTATGATGGGTAGGGCTCCAGTTGCGTCACTTTGGGGATTGTTGCTAGGCAGAACATACCGCATCGTCCTTGAGGCTTCCCAATGCCGTGTTTAACCCTGCCAGGGTTGCATGGCAAGAGATGGGGTCAGATGAGGGAAGTGAGAAAATAACCCATAGGTGCTTGGAGAGGGCCTGCATAAACTTCCAAAGGTTACTCATGTCAGGTTTCAGTCAAAAGAAGAGAGAAATTGTGCAGCCCTCAGCAGAAGACTGTCCAAACAGCTTCAATACAAGATGTTGCTCTGTGAAAGGGTTTTGAAAGATGCTATTCCTTGTCCAAAGGCTTTGGGGCTAGTTGCAATGAGAAGTCTGCCCTCCAGTCTGGGGCTAAGGATCCTGGCTAGACCTGCTGAGCACCCTCCACCGCCTTCCAACCTGTCTGCAGCCCTGAATCCTTGGCCCTCATTGTGGCCTCAGAAGTGCCCATTGCAATACTGTGGTCAACAGCAGGTCATGGCTCCCCAGCAGTGTCAGCCCAGCTACAGCACTGAGGGAAGGGGCTATTCATGTCACCTGGGGAGCTGCAGCCTTACTGATGGTTGTGTAGTGAGCATGGGTTGAATGCAAGGTCCTTTGTCCTCCATCTCGGGTACAGGTATAAACAGGTAAAATTCACAGTGACCACTGGCCTCTGCAGTGAAGGCATTAGCAGTCTGTTTGCTCGAAGGTTGGCAAGTCCCTCTTGTCCCTGAGCAACTCTTCAGTCTCTGGCCATTTGCTGCCATGGCAATAAGGGAAGACTTGGAGCAGCCCTTGAAAGGCAGGAAGGATGCAGATGTCTCTCATTTATCCTAGCCATGGAGGAATTGAGGCAGGAAGCCATAGGTTCACATCACTTAGCAAAAAACGGCCTTCTGGGAATGGTATCATCTGTGGTTTGCAATACCATCAAAGAGGGAAGAATTGCATAATTTCTGCTGGCTGCCAGAATTATGGGTTTACTTGGGTCTTGCAGCAGCCAAAAAAAAACCAAAAAACCAAACCAAGCCAACAAAAAAAAAAAAAAAAAAAAAAAAAAAAAAAAAAAAAAAAAAAAAAAAAAAAAAAAAAAAAAAAAAAAAAAAAAAAAAAAAAAAAAAAAAGCAAACCTCCAAACCAATGACAACTTGAGCTTACTTTAATCCTTCAGGTCCTGATGCCTCCAAAGCACTGGCTAGGGAAATGCTTTCCTCCCTTTAGTTTATTGAGGAAGATGCCTCCCAATTGTAATCAATTGTAATGAAGCCCCAAATTGGTGTTTGTCAGCTGGTGAACTGGGATTCCAGAAAGTCTTAGGTCAGGACAGACTGATGGCATCCTCAAGCTTTACAGTCCATCAATCCACTCTCAGTGAATTACAAGGTGCTAGTGCTGGAATACCTGGACTCTGCAGATTTGCCTCCAGCTGTGTTTGTAGACTGAGGAAAGTGGTGACAGAGGATGGCAGCCTAGGCATGCCAGGAAGCCAAGCTGTGTCCTTAGGCTGCCCCCAGAAAGAGTTAATGCAGAGCCATGTTCCAGGTGTTTGAAGTGACTACAATTGCAAAGGGGAGGAGAGGTCATTTTTGGGTGGGGAGAGCAGCCCTCTCTGTGGGCCAATGGCTAAATGATTCAGTCTCAACGCCCAGTTTTGGGGATTATTTCATGGGCAAAAATTCACAGGACTTTCCTCTCAAGGGGATTTGTCCTGGATGAAAACTAGGGACTGGACCCCCAGGCTTGTTGGTGTCTCCCTGTCTGTGCTGTAGAAGGTAAGGTGTTGTGTTCTGGTGCCTTGCTTCTTTCAGGTGGGTAATGGGGAGTTCTTCCCTGGCTGCCTGCACTGAAGGTATCTATTGTGTCTGTGTCTACAGCTCCCCTTTTTAGAAGAACTATGTTGCAGGGTGGTGTAAGGGCTCTGCTAGGATAGACTGTGTATTTGGGACACAGCCCAGCTGTTGAATTGAGATACATACTTCATTTCTAGACTCAGTTTTTTGTGCAGCCCTGCTGTATATTTCTTCAGCTGACTTTCTTCTGGTGGAAAGGAAATGCAGAAGGTTTCAGCAGAAAAGCTGAAGTCTTGCTTTGTGACCCTGTTAGATCAGCCTGGGTTGCTATAAATGGCCTAATAATGCATTGCTGGTAGAGTAACTGCAGCAGCATGAGGCATCTCTAGGTGCAAACTTCACTGAAACAGTGAGAAATTTGTTGAGATAGTAAATCCTGTCTGAACCAGGTAACACTACAATCCTCCTGGCTCAGTCTCTACATCAAGGAAGGGGAAGCTGTGCTGTATCTGTGAGTGTGGGGCTATGCAACTACCATCAGGAAAGGGCCACTGTTTACTGACTTGCTTTTCAGTGGAGCAGAGAAATAGGACAGAATAGGAAGCATAAGCAGTTTGTGGCAGGATTACAAGGTAGTGTGCCAGTATTAGCAAGAACAGACTTTGTGGCTCAGGAGGTCTGCCTCTTCTGTGCCCTATCCCTAAGCTGCAGGTGGAAATCCCTGAATCATCAGTTTGTAAGTTAGGCTTTTTCTGCCTGATCTAGCTTGTGTTCTGGGTATAACATGCTGGGATGTGTAAATCACTTTTGTGTCCGTTTTTGGGCCTTAGAGGCTGCTGTTCCTCTGCTGTGCCTTGCTTTTTACTCAGGTTGAACTATAGACTCTTTGGGGCAGTGCTGCCTCCTGGATTTCCCTCTTGGCCATACCAGTCTTGCTCCATTTCCTAAGCATTGCCTTTTACTCTAGGCTCTCTGGGCTGGGCTGTTCTCTGCTGACAGAAGTAAGTGTCTAACCTCTATCCCGCCACTGCCCAGTGCATCCTGATAACATTGAAGAAGAACTACCTTCTTGGCATCTGATATTTGATTTGTAGTGCTGCATTTCTGTCTGTAGACTGGAGGAACATACTGCATATGAACACACATAGTGGGCCAGCCCTTGTGTTTGCAGGTTGAGATGTACAAGTTGATAGCTGGGGGGAGAAAGTGGGTGACCTAGTCCTTCTGTCAGTGGACTATTGAATCTGCAGTCAAGCAGTGACTACAACATGCTGCTAATTCTTGGCTTCTGGCTTTAGCGGGGCTTTTTCCTCCTCAGTGCAGGAGGTCCATGCTAGGCAGGGGTGCAGCTAACACACAGAAGTGCCTTAATCTTTCCCACTGTATTGCTCTCTCACTTATGCATGGGGTTTCACTACATCCTGGCACCAAATAGGGCCCTGCTTGCTGCTGCTGCTTTGTCCATAGGCAGTAAGTAGTGTCTACAGCTTTTGGAAGTTTTACTTGTGGGCTACATCCCTAAATGCATCCCCAAACAAGATTCCTTGTTTGACTTGTGTTAACTAAGCCCAGGAAATTCACTTTGCACTGACAGCTCTCAGGATGGACTCGTACCTGATCCAAGTGAATGGCCACGGAGATCATGCCCCTGTGCTAGATGTTCATCTCAAGAGCACTGGGAACACCATATCACCAGGGAAGGTGAAGGGTCGGAAGCCAAGATGGGCTGTCAGGGCTTCTGAAATGTCAAAGAAGACTTTCAATCCCATCCGAGCCATTGTAGACAGCATGAAGGTGGAACCCAACCCAAAGAAAGCCATGATCTCCTTATCCTTAGGTGAGCATAGTCCTGTGGCTGAAGCCTCCAGGTATTTGGATCAACTGTGTGGCTGACAGATGACAGGGCTCTGAAGCACAAAGTTTGTGTGAACACCAAGGGATAGGTCAGACAACCACACAGCTCTGTGCCTGTCACAGATCAGCGAGAACTTTACTGTTTTTTCGATCTTTGAAAAGGAGACCCGACGGTCTTTGGAAACCTTCCCACAAATGATGAGGTCACACGGGCTGTGAAGGAGGTTTTGGACTCAGGACAGTACAATGGTTATGCTCCATCTGTTGGTAAGTTGACAAAGCTCATCCTGTGAGAGTTGGATGAAGTCGTATGCCAGGTCCTACACCACAGCAGGTATATGGAGCCCACAGACATCTTTCCGTTAGCACCCTGCAGTTGTCCTCACCAACATTACGTGAACACACAGGTATGTGTATCCCCCAGATACACCTGTGTGCTCTCTCTTGTGTGGGCTGTTTGAGGCCCGGAGATCCTGCAGAAGCTGTTTGCTGCCCCAGCCATTGGGGCAGACAGAATGTCAAGAACCTAGAAGACCTTGGGTACTGTGTGTCCCTGCCATGGTTTATAGCCAAGCTCCTTTCTGATCTGCCTTAACCAGGAGTTCTCTTGAGCTCCCTGACTTCACTGACACCATGAGCCTTGTTTGAAGTTAGTGCCAAAAGCATGCACAGAGCATAGATCTGGCATAGAGTGGCATCACTAAACAATTAAAGCCATGACTCGGCGTCCTTCTGGCTCAGAAAACTCTCTGGCTACCTTCCACTCTGCTCCTGTCACTTCTGTCCCTGGGACATACTGGGGTCAGAGTTTGCCTCCCTGCCCAAGGTTTGTCCCTGCTCTTGGCCATCCTGGCCCAGCCTTGGGGCTGCGTGGTGCTTGGCCTGAGGTAGGACAGTCTCTGCCACCAAATGGGCTTTCCCCAGCTGGGCAGCAGCTGTCAGCCTTGTACTGGTAAGAAGAAAGAAACAGTACTGGTAACAAGAAGGAAAGAATCTGTAAAAACCTCCTTTCCATGTCTGACTCGTCTTTCCTCAGGATACCAGTCCTGCCGAGAAGCTGTGGCTGCATACTACAACTGCCCGGAGGCACCACTGAAGGCCCAGGTACTGGTGCCCAGCCAAGGCACTCCCACTGCAGTGCAGACAGGGTGCTGCTGCCTGCAGACCATGGGGCATGGGGGCCCTACCCCAGTTCTCCCTGCCTGCCCAGTTATGGGACTAAAGGCTAGTCAAATCACCTTGTCCCAAGGTGGCCTCCTGCTGCTCTCATCCCTTCCTGGAGCCTTCACCTCCACCCTCCCCAGGAGGAGGTTTTTCTTTTCACCAGCTGAAGTTTCCCTGCTTTCAGTCAGGCCCTGGCACTGTCTTCTTTGGCTGAGAAGCTTTCCCTGGCGGAGCTGAGCCTGGATGTTATGTCACTCCTGTGTGTCCAGAGTACTTCAGAGTGGTTGTGCTTCCCACTGACTTCTCTGTGCTCTTTGCAGGATGTCATCTTAACAAGTGGCTGCAGCCAGGCCATAGAGCTTGCCTTGGCAGTGCTGGCCAACCCAGGCCAGAACATTCTGGTGCCACGGCCTGGCTTCTCCCTCTACAAGACTCTGGCGTTGTCTTTGGGGATAGAGGTCAAACTCTATAATCTCTTGGTAAGTAGTGGCAGGCCTGGAAGGGGCAGCCCTGACGTTTCTCCTCTCAGAAATACCCTGGCTCTGCCTGGGAAGTGGCAGAGTAACCCTGGGTGCCCTGGCACACCTGACCTTGTGTAGCAAATCCAGTTCCTCAGCTTTTACTTCCCTTTCTCTTCACTTCACTAGCCAGAGCAGGCCTGGGAAATTGATTTGGAGCACTTGGAGTCTTTGGTGGATGAGAAAACAGCTTGCCTCATTGTGAACAACCCATCAAACCCCTGTGGCTCTGTGTTCAGCAAGAGCCACCTCCAGGAGATCCTGGCAGGTGAGCCTGCCTGTGTGTTTCTGGGGCCTGGGGCATGGTTGCAGTGTAGTGTCTGCCCCCATTGCTCATGTCTCAGTCACTGCAGCACCATGGCCAAAGGCTTTGCTTCTGACTGACTCCACCTCAGGAATGAGGGCCTGCTCAGTGTAGAGGTGCTGTCTTATGTAGGCAAGAACATGCAGACCATGTGTCTTCCTCAAGAGCTCTGTGTGACTTGGACTGCTCATTTCTCCCCTCTGGCTCTGCACTGGGAGTGTTCACAGGAGCCCTGTGCTTCCTTGTCCTGACAGGGAGGGCTGTGCTGCCAATCCCCACCAACTGGAGCACAACTAGGCTCAGTCAGGGCAGGGATCGCCAGTGGTCAGGCTCTCCAAATGAACAGTCTGTAGGAGGAAGATAGGGACCGTGTGCCCTGAGACAGAGCTTCCCTCAGAGCTCTGCCAGGCTTTGCAGCAAAGGGCAAGTCTGTTCCCGTGGAGGGTGCAGGTGGCCAGGCTGAATGCCCTCTCTTCCACAGTGGCATCAAGACAGTGTGTGCCCATCCTGGCTGATGAGATCTACGGAGACATGGTGAGCATCCCCTGCAGTCCTTTCCACTCACAATGCTGCCTGTCCCTTTTGATGTACTAATCCTTGGCCTTGGCAGCCAGGTCTCTAAAGGCGAGGGACAGCTCCACTTCCCTGGGCCTGGGTTCGTGCCTGGAGCTCCCAGTCCTTTGGGGCACAGTCCTAAGGGAACCTCTCATGTCCAGCTCCCTTCCACTTTCCAAACAGCTTTCTTTTATGCCTGTGCACTTACCATGTTCATACTTGGAAGCTGGAAGTTTTCACCATCGGTTTCCCATTGCTTCCCTGCATCCCTTCTTGCTAAGCCTCATGCTCACAGTAGGAGGCAGGGACAGCCCTAACACAGTCTCTGGTCATAGGTATTCGCTGACTGCAAGTATGAACCCATTGCAACTCTCAGCGCCAATGTGCCAGTCTTGTCCTGCGGTGGCTTGGCAAAGCGATGGCTAGTCCCTGGCTGGCGGATGGGCTGGATCCTAATTCATGACAGGAGAGACATCTTTGGTAATGAGGTGAGAACCAGTGTGTTGCTGTCATGGCAACAGACTCGCAGAGTCTTCAGTATGTGGATCACCAGGTCTTTAACTGATACAGGCAGGTACTTTTGCTCTCATGTAGATGTCACCCAGTCGTGCTTACCTGCTTTTCTGCCCCTCTTTCATGTCCCTTCCTTACTCCATCTGCTCCCAGACATGGTTTTCTACCCACATCTACACTGTAACTCATTCTGTGTCTCTGCTGCTCATTAATATATGCCTTGTCCTTTTTCTGTGCTTCTAACTTCTCAGACAGCTCCAGTGTGCACTGAAAGTATTGCATGGCTTATCAGGCATGTGGAGTCCATGTGTGGTGTCTATGTGCTCTTACATGGTTTCTCTTAAAAGTAAGAACAAAGCACTTTGCAGTGCTGCCAGTACTTTATCTGGCTATTTTTCAGCAGTGTTACAAGGACAACCATCTACTGCAGTGACCTTTCCACCTAGAAGGCTCTCTGCAGAGGAAGAGGGAGAAGAGAGGACCAAATGAGTGAGCAGAAAAGCTAATATTGATTGTCCTTACCTGGCTTTGAAAGTGTGGATTGTGGGCACAAACCAAAGGGAAATGCAAAGTTGTATTTGGAACAGCTCTGGCTTTATTTGTATTATCTATATTCCAGCCTGGTTTGAGTCAGATTGGGAAGCTCCAAAAGTTGTCTCTGTTGGCATTTCAATCTGCAATGGAGGAACAGAGAATGACACTGTAAATAGTCTGCTAAACCTGGCGTATAGTCAAACAAATGTTCTTTAGTACTTTGTATGCTCACTGAAGAGAAGGGTGTGAACAGCTGTAGAAATACAGGAAGTGAGCCTTGGAGCTGTTCCTTTCCTTTAGGGAAGCATCATCTAAGCTGCAAAAACTATGTTTTCTCAGATCAGGGACGGCCTTGTAAGACTGAGTCAGAGGATCCTAGGACCCTGTACAATTGTCCAAGGAGCACTGGAGCGTATCTTGCACCGAACACCACCTGAGTTCTATCACAACACCCTAAGCATCCTCAAGGTAAACAGGCTGTTATAGATCAAGAAGGACTGTTCACAAATTGTTTGATGAACTAGAGAGAAAGGACTCCCTCCATTCTTCCTCTCCTCCTCCCCACTTGGAGGTGTAGTTTTGTCTGTGATTAGGATGACCCAACAGATCAAATTCCGGCAGGAGACATTGTAAATGGGCAGAAATAATGACTGTGATAACGTCCAGGCAGCCTATCTCTGCAGCTGTAGCTGCTGACTCGGGATGGAGTTTGGCATTGACTTTCTGAGCTCAGCTCAGTAACACCTGCTGCGCTCAAGGCCATGATCTCCCGTACTGTTTGCATTTGTTGTCCCTTTATTTGCAGTAGGCAAATCTGTTCATAGTCCCAGTCCAGAGTTTGGCTTCCAATCATTGACCTGTTTTCTGGAATTTCTCCTGTTTTGAAATTTCTCCTTCTTGCTTTTCAGTCTAATGCTGACCTTTGTTATGCTGCCTTATCAGCTATCCCTGGCCTTCAGCCTGTCAGGCCTGCTGGAGCCATGTACCTGATGGTAAGTGAGGATTGCCAACACTCCCACTAGGCCTGGTTGCCAGAGCTAGTCAGTGTTTCAGATTGGTACTTGCCACCAGGTCTCCGTTACTGTGCATTTTCAAATTGCCCTGTGCGGTAAATGCATCCCTTGGTCACCTTAGAAGGCCAGGATATGCTGTTAACTGCTTACAGAGCAGAGGCCAGTGCACTTAACCCACTTGCTTCTGCACAGAACTCCATGACTTTTCAAGACAAGGCTGTTTCACCTGGATATGAAGCCTTCTGGCAATTGGAAGCCCCTATTATAAAACAAGGCAGAATATCATACCTCCTGTAGAAGATGAAGCCTTCTTCATACTAGCATGCCTGTCTTCTGCCTCTGGTGTTGCCTTTTCTTCTGCCTTTTCCTATGCCTGTTTGCTTTAAAGTTTATAATGTGCTAAAATTTCCTTTTTCATGTCATCAAGCTCAATTGAGAAATTTATGACACTTTGACACATTTGAAATTTTTTTCCTTTTATTTTGTTCTGTTTCCTAATGTCTCCAGCTTTCATTCACTCTTAAAATGTGGACTCAGAACTGGACAATACTGCAGTATATGTCTCACTCATTTCTATAGAAAAATCCTTATCACTTGACCCTGTTTCAAATTTTACTCAGAGCTACACAGGTCGTTTTGCTTATGCTTGTTAGGTAGAGGCACAGCTCTAAGATTCTTTCGCATTTATTGTATTTCTGCAGTTGCTGGCCATCTATTTCTAATTAAATCACGTGTTTATTTTTATTTTCTACTAGCTCTTTCAGAACTTATGTATGCAAAGTATCTCTTAAATTACCTGTTTAAGAATATTTTCATGAGATTTTAAAAATCTTCTTTGGTTGTAAAGGTCAGTCTGGATGAGGCCCTGAACAAGCTGATCTAGTGGGTGGCAGCCATGCCCGTAGTGGAAGCATTGAACTAAATGAGCTTTAAGGTCCCTTCTAATCCAAACCATTCTGACGCTATAAACAAATGGCCAGAATAGCACTGTCTTTATGTGAGACGGACAGCCGCCTTTTTTCCAAATACAAAAAAGAAATATTTATTGAAGATTTTACCATTTTCATGTCATTTTACTAATTCCATCATCCTACAAGGATTTATTTTGTTCATAATGTTCTAGACCTTGCTATATTTCTTTTTATTTTAAACCAAAGCATTAGGGTTTTTTCTTTCATGACAGGATTATTAATGCATATTGAGTTCTCTACCAAGCTTTGTCTCTATCTTATTTATTCCTTTTCACTTCTAATTGGTTACCATGTCTTTTCTATCAGGTGCTTTTTTATTGAAGCAGCATTTAACTGAAATTCCATCTTTAGGTAGTTAATGAAGGCTTTTTCAGAAGCCCAGGTTTTGGGTTTTTTATATGTTTCTCTCTTGCATCCCAGGCAGCCCAAATCATAAGCAAAAATTGAGGGCAGACAGTTGCTCTTGACTGGGAAGTCACTGGGCCATATGTGTAAACAAGGACACTGTAGATAGTTGTGGTGCCCTTGATTGCCATGTTACATCCCTCTGCTGCAGGTTGAGATAGAGATGGAGCATTTTCCGGAGTTTGAAAATGATGTGGAGTTCACTGAGCGACTCATCTCGGAGCAGTCTGTGTTCTGCTTGCCAGCCACGGTGAGCCTAACACTGAGAGCCCCAAAGAGCTGCAAGGTCAAAGCAGGGTGGAAGAAACTGTAGGGGTTTGCATCCCTGAGCTCTGAGGACAGGCTGGGAGTTGTGTATGCAAGTGTCCATAGTAATGTAATAGTGTGTAGGAGCTGGCTGTCAGCTCCCCGTGCTATGTGTGGCAGTCTCTGGCTCACTAACAGCCCTCAGCCAGGCTGCCAGGATCTTCCCAACTCCAGAGTTGCCCAGTATTTCTCAGCCTGGCAGAGCTGTATCCCTGAAATTCATATACCCCACAACTTCCTTGCTGAAGGTGCTCCCTCAGAGGAGTGCTCCCACCTGTGTTCCTTTCCTCAGTCTGTTTCCAGTCCCTCACCCCTCCAGACATAGGGAAGGCTGAGAACATCTGTGCCTTGCATTCATTTCCAACACTGAATATGGACAGGGCCTTAAATATTCTCCAGCCCTCTCCTTTGCTAACTCCTTTCAGCCCATTCCCTGCACAGTCTAGTCTGCACAGTTCACACAAAGTCCTCTGGCCTGTCACCCTCACAGCATCATGTCTACACAGATGGAGATGGGAGATTTGCTTGGAACAGGAAAAACGGTCTAAGGCAGCAAGAACCAAGCCCTCCTCTTCTACACTGATTGTATTCATGTGCTGATGCAGCTCATGGTGCCAAGGCAGGGCTCTAAAACTGGCACTATCCCAGGTAATCTGCCAGCTTCATCTTTTCTCATTTCAGTGCTTTGAATACCCAAACTTCTTCCGTGTAGTGACCACCGTGCCTGAGGAGATGATCTTGGAGGCCTGCAGTCGCATTCAGGAGTTCTGTGAGATGCACTACCAGGGTGCTGAGGGGGCCCAGGATCTGGAGTGTGACAAGTAGCTACAGCTGGCCCCCTGCCTCTGTCAGGCCTGCCTGTAAGCAGCCACTGTCCTGCTGCTTCACTTTTTGTGCTCCACAGACTCCTCAGCATTATGGAAAGAGGAAGACACTTCTCTGTCCTCCTCCACTAGAGCTTGCACATCCTCTTGCTTCCAGTCCCCCATGTCTCTGTAGACTCAGCATCTGTGCCCTGTGTTGGTCTGTACTACCTGTGAACCAGCTGCAAGCAGGGGCAAAAGGTTGTTCCTGGGTTGGGCCCTGTGGCAAGGGCCCTCTTGGCCTGTGGCTCCTGTGTTGGCCACACTTCCCCTTGGGGACAGGAGAAGGCTGCTGTCCTGGAGGATAAGAGAAAAGTACCCACCTCTCACTTCCCTGTGTTACCTTAGGAGCCAGAGCTCTTTATACTGAGCCCTTTGCGTGATAAAGGGAGTAAGTTATTGTAACTTTTTTATTAATAAAAATTCTGACGTGGCAGTCCTGCACTGTCCTACTGTTGCGCTAGGTTAGGCTTGGTCATTGTGTGGGTCACCTTTGCTCACCTCATGGTATTGCAGTGCACCAGGCATGTGCCTGCGTGCCCAGGGCCATCCTGTGTGCCAGCGGGGATATGGTGAGAGTGATTCAGACCCCCAAAGAAACCCACCAACCCTGAGAGCAGGATGGGCCCTGAAAGCTTGACACCAACTGGAAACAGCTCCTCCTGCCCTGATGATGTTGGCAGCTTGCTGTGGCAGCCTGTCCCCTCCCCACAGAACAGTCATGTCTGCACCTTCTCCTTGGCCCTCACAGCCTCCCCCAGTGTGGACCCCAGCAGAACAGTGAGTGCTGTGCTTGCTGCTGCAGGGAGGCAGCTGTCCCCAGGACTGGAGCCAGCCATGCCTAAATACTCAAGGCTTGGCATGCCTTTCCTGCTGTAGTGGTGAATCATGGGGTGGCACCCCATGGCTCATACTATATGTGGTGTTTGTGACATGCCAGTGGTACCAGGGTTACTGATTGCTGAATACGTCAGCTCCATAAAGTAATAAGGAACTGGTGGCCTGTTGTCTGTTTATTCAGTGGAAATGGGAGGAGATGATAATGCCCATTGCAACACGTGTTCTGGTCAGATGTTCAGGTGAGATGTTCCATTTCTGGAACTATCAGACGGGCAACTTGTGGAGTGCCTTACATTGCCGCCTGCAGCTCTGTTCATGTGTCCTCCCGCAGGGTTGGGATCCACAGGTCAACCCTGCCTCCCCAGTGACAGGAGCTGGCTCTAGATTACACCTGGCCAGGCCTGCCAGGTTCCATAATGGTCTCTTTGTCTCCCCTTACCTTGCCCAGTACAAAATCTGCGTACCAGTACTCCATTAGAGGGGAGGGCTAAATGAGAAAGATAGCAGTGTATGGAAAAGTCTTTGACATGTCAGCTGAGTGTCCATGCTACATCTTTTCCTTTCACAGAAAGCAATCCCAGAACAAAAAGAGAGGGAAGCTGGGGCTATGAGTGAATGGTACACAGCTTCAGAGATTTCATGCCATTAGACCTTCAAATAGAGCTGAATAACCAGAACTGCTTAAGAAAAGACATTGACAAGTAACAAGCAGGGTGATGTATGAAGGGTCTGTTGGACCAGGAGACCGTTACAGCATGATGTTGCTGCATTGTTATGCCATCTTGAACCTACTACAGCTTTCATGTACCATCTGCTTCCTTCAGCTCTTCTCCATGTACCTTAGGTTCTGTGGCTTTAATCCCCATTACTAATAAACAGATCCTGGTTTTAGAGAAAGCTGATCCTTTGAGATCACTCTTCCTTCAGGAACCCCTTTTCTTTCAGAAAAAAAGAGATGTCTGTTAATATGCAAATATTCTACAATAATTAATACAATCCTGTTTCTTTTTAACCCAGCCACATTTGACTGAGAAGGCTGAGAGAGCAAGAGACATAGGCATATATATATATCTCATAAATCTCAGGATATCTTGATTTCTCAAAGCCACATCCTCCATTGTCATCTTTTGTAAACATATCCTTCTGACCACACCTAGTTTTCCTGAGGCAATAGCAAACTAGCATTAAACCACAAATGTGCTAGTATCATTTTTCAGGTATTATACTCAGAGATGCTTTGCGTCACAGTGTGGGCGTAGGTTAGAGCACCCTGCCAGCCATACAAACTAAGTTTGTAGCCATACATAGCCTGAGTTGGAGTTTGGAGGTACTCTGTGCCAAAGGAAACCCCTGCAGCATTGAGACCAAGGAAGAAGTCAAGACAGATCTCAAGCTGCTCTTCAGAGATGCTCAGACAAGATCTGCAGAGCTTTAGCAGAGCTGCCCCAGTGGCCTTATAACTGATTGTGGGAAAATAAAGGAAGATTGGCAAGGAAGATTGTAAATAGACTCAAGTGTCTTGCAGGTGAAGTGTAGAAAACCACATATACTAATTGTTGTTTAGTCTTGTGTGTTTGGTAAGTGGTACATCTGTCTTTATATAACACAGGCCTGTGCTAGACTTAGAACCACCCTATTGAACATG
>NW_005054373.1:3599913-3615698 GCF_000277835.1 Geospiza fortis
TGCCTGCAATAATCCCTGATATACATGTGAAAACAGCAGGTTTGGTGATCCTTGAGCATGGACTAGACTCCACAGTGCTGGCATCCCTGTTTATGTGACTCTGCCTGGGTCCTGCTTTGAGGATTCCCTGGTTGGTGAGGTAATGGAAATAAATTTACTGTGCATTTCATCTGTGTTTTTGTGGTTGTTACTGCATGCTGCCTGTGCCGGCTCACACACCCATCCACAGCCATCCTCCCTGTCTTAGCTGGGGAGCAGCAGTGCTATACCCTGGCACAGGCTTGCATTGTGTGTCTGCCCTTTTCTGTGCTGTCTGGGCTGGCCATGTTTAGGATTAGGGTGATTTACTTCAGATATGGGGACCTAGGCAAGGAGGCAGCCTCATGCCTAGGCCTCTCTTTGGGAAATGAAGGAACTTCTCACCTTTAAGTGTACTAGTCCTCAGCTTCCAAAGGGCCTGGTAATAGGTTCAACCCTGACAGGGAAACTGGTGCTGCAGGCAAGCTGGGATAAATTGCACCTGCCATCAATGAGATCATCAGTTCCCCCAGGTGTTTTAGGAATCTCAGTGTAGCCAGTGTAGGCACAGGCCTCACCCACTCCCTCTTCCAGTAGCCCTGACTGCCTTCAGCTGGTCTGTAGACCAAAGGGAAGGTCCCTGAGGGTCTTCCTCTCTTGGGGCCATGGCCTTTGGCTGCAAGAGCCTGTCTACGCTAGCCTTCTCTCTACCATCATGTAGCCGCGCTGTACACCAGCAGTGGGAAGACCTGGTTTTCTCTGATTTGGACCAAGGATGGTTCCAAGGAAGCAGTCTGGGAGATGATTGTGGAGGCCCTGGTGAATCGGAGCCCAGCCTTTCCAGGAGCTCAGGTAAGGCCTGAGCAGTGCGTGGCAGTGGAACCCCAAGGGGAGGCCTTCAGCCTCAGTCCCCAGCACTGGGGAGAGCCTCCTGAAGGGCAGAAGCACTGGAATCTTCCTCATGGTTTGGCTGTCTGGCATGGGCTCTTACAGTGCTGGGAGCCCAGATCAATACCAGCCCTTTGCTTTGTCATATATTGTCTTTGTTTTCCTTATTTGTCTTGGGTCAGTGTTCCCTGAAGCTTTGCCAAGGCAAAGAGGTGTTGTCAATAGGTCTGAATGAGTTATTTCCTGGATACCTGACAGAAATAGTTGGTGCTAGCACAGGGTCTTCTGCACTCCAGCGCATTGCATGGGCTATGCATGCTTTAGGTCTGCTTGTTGCTGTTGTTTCTCTCCACTCTAAACTAGCTGTTCTGCTCCCCCTTCAGTTCCTGTGCTGATTTCCACTTTTAGACTGCCTATGTACATAAAGAAGGCAGAAGCTGACCAGTGAAATTAATTCAAAAGTTGAATATATCTATTTTTTTCTTACTATTTTTCCCATTTCTGTAATGTGTTGGTAAAGTATTATGTGACCTCCTTCTTTCTCTCATGTTTTCTCATTTTCCTGTTTCCCCACCACTTGATATTAGAGTGCTGTATTACAATGAAGGCAAGAAATGATACTGGAAATGTGCAAGGGCGAGAGAGGGAGAAGGTCAGCCACTATCCTTGCTCTTGCCTGATACAACTTTGGGTTCTTGTGTGCCAATTCAGACAAGTCTATTTATCTCAAACTGCCTCTGAATAAAAATATAACTTTAAACCTTACTTCAAACACAAGAAAAAAGCCACAGGCACATCAGCCTGTCCTTGCTGCCATATAGGACACCATATCAGTCATTTGTCTCATTTTTCCTCGTTCTGGAAGGCATACGGGGCAACATCTGCTCTAGCTCAGAAAGAACTTGCTCTGACTGGAATTTAACATAGGCATTGCACCTCTGCTCCTATGCATTCTTGAGCTTCTCTTGCTGCTGCATTCTTTCCATCCTCTATGAATGATGACTTCTAAAGCAACCAGGGTGACTGTATACAGCATCCCTACCAAAAAAGAGTCTTTTCTGAAAGCAGAATTCCGTTCTGTTGCCTTCATCCCATTGAAAGTAATGAGCAATTGACATAGAGACTTTTTTTTTGTAGCTTACTGTCAAGTTTGTTTACTGCAAGGAGCAGTAAACAAACTGCTTTTGAACTGTGCATTTCAAAACACAATACAGCAGTACTCAAATCCACTGATCAGCACAGGAGACCATGCATGGCCCTTGTGTGAACAGCGACATTGCAGCTTTGTGTCATACTCAGTGACATTGCAGAGCCATAAATTTTCATTTTCCTCTACAGCTTCAGAAGTGTAAGCTAGAAAACAACTGAAATCCCTCTGCTTTGATAGGGAAACATTCACCAATGCATAATCACAGCATTGACTCTTACAGCAGCTCCCCAGCATCATACCTTTGAAATGCAGAAAATGTGAACTTATCCCATCACACACCTGAAAGTGATAGAGATTTTGGCACCATGATTACCACGAGCTGCTTTACATATCAGCCTGGTATGAGTTGTGTTCTTCAGGGCATATAACAGCAGATATTAAAAACTTTTATAGGTTGAAGCCTATAAATAGGGAGAAATTACTCCTGTGTCTTGATTTTAAAAATTGTGATTATACCAAATACAGTTTTTATTGCAGGTCCATGGCAGAGGAAAGTAGTTCTCACAACATGCAGCTAAATGTACCTATATTGCCAGGAAATCCTGTTGCTGCCAAAAGTATCTTAATTTCAAAACAAGACTGGAAAAGTGAATAGAAAAATGTCTAGGTGATATAAAATGCAAAGACAAGCTTGATCTGAATTGATTTTAGACAGCTTCTGTCTACTGACGGACATCGCTCTCCACTCTTGTCACAGCCAAAAGAAAGAAACAGGATCTTCCAGGGCATCACTCACTAGCTTATTTTTAACATCTGCATTCAGAGAGGTGAACTGTGTACTCCAGATCCCTGGCTTCAGGGAGGAAGTGTTTTTCTTGTTCTCTTCCCTAGGCATCTCCTCTAGATGATGGCAGAAGACAGGGCATGGGGTTAGTCAAACCTTAGAGCTGATCAGGTTCCACTGCCATAGGTATGCCTGGTTCTCTTATCAGCTGTCAAAAACGTGCTCTCAGGTAGGGAGGCATCTCCAGTGTAAGCACTGTGGAGTTAAACTCTAGTCTACACCATCTGCATTACTCCTCAGCCTACTTCTGTTGCTTCTGCACTGGGTCAGGTGTGATCTGTTTATGCATGCTTGGGAGCACAGTACATGTTTCTTACTTCTTCAGGGTGTAAGAAATACAAAGTGTGATTGCGTGGGCAGTTCACAGAGATCACTAGTCTCTGAGTCCACAGAGTGAGGGTAGAAAATAGAAATGTGTCATTCCCTGGACATACTGCAACAGGCCTTTGTTTTTCCTGTGCTGAGGAGCCCAGAGCTGGATGCAGTATTCCAGGTGGGATCTTGCCAGAACAGAATAGAGGAGAAGAATCTCCTCCTTCATCCTGCAGCCCATGCTGTTGGTGACACACAGCCCAGAACATGACTGGTTTCTGGGCTGTTAGCACACATGGCTGGCTCATGTGAAGCTTCTTGTCCACCAACACCTCCAAAGTCCTTCTTCTTAGAGCTGATATCAGTCCATTTTCCAGATGGCCTGTATTTGTGCTTGGGATTACTCCAACTCCGTACACTTCTGCTTTGCATCATAATGCTTTTGAGTCAGACATATGGGGAGCATGTTGTTTTCAGGAGCCAGAGGTTTCCTCCTTCAAGTGTCACAATGTGCAGATCTCAGGAAACACAGTGTGCCAGACTAGTTTGTCCTCCCAAATCTCAAATCCAAGGAAGAGCATATTCTTCTCCTCTGTGCAACTGCTCATACTACAGAGGATGCCCTGTGGAAAGCCCAGACAAATAACTGGGACATGGCATATATACAGGTAGAAAAATCTGTTCAACCCTTTGACAAGATGACTGCACAGTAGTATTCAGTGCTGTCATAAAGCCTACATATTGATGCCAAGGGATCAGCATTTCTTAAGCAAACTACATACAGCTGGAGCAGAAGTTTCGATTCATCTTTGTTCATGCAACTGTTAGACAGGGAGAAATAATCCTTCAAGAAGAGCCACTCAAGTGATGTGGTCTTTACAAAGGTTTTCTAACACCTAATGACATGCAGGTAAATCCCGTGTGTCAGTGCAGAGCATGGGAACACATAGCAGAAGTCCAGATTGCACCGAACATTGCATGGTCCTCCACAGGGCCCTACCTGGATCACTGCCATCTTCTCACCTTGTTTCCCAGCCCAGGATTAGCAGGGCTTGACCATCTGTGTTTGCAATGCAACAAGTGAAAGAGAACATGACCTGCCCCATTCAGATTGTTCCTCCTGCTGGAAGCACCAGCCTCGCCCAGATTTTTTCTTTTGCCCTGAAGCAGCAGTGAGGTCATTGGGAGCACAAAGAGGACACCATTAAGAGGTCTAGATGTCTCCAGACTGTGTGACAGAATCTATGAGATCTGGAATAGGAATGACCCAAAGCAACTGTCCCTGTGTGTAAGTATTTCTCTTGAGCCCAGTGCTGCCCTGTTTCACTACCTTACCTGGCACAGTCCCGTTGCAACTCCAGCGCCCTTGTGAATCATTAACAGGCCAAGTCCAGCTGCTCCTTTCACAGCTTCTCCTTTCACACAGTTTTCTTTCCCAGCCCCCAAATGTTTAATTCAAGTAAGGTACAGACAGAGAAGAGTAAAAAAATTTTATGTGAATCTGCATCTGCTGACATGACAAGCAGCCAGAGCAATAGTAGGAAAGTATGCCCTATCTCTGCACTCATGGTGGGCAAGCTGGTCCTCTTTGCAACTTGTTTGTCCTTTACTCTGACATGCTACAGACATCCCTGTTCCTGCTCTTACAGGCAGCAGTCTTTTTTGGGGCTTGTAATAGGAGTTTAAAGTATCTCTCTGTCTCCTTCATGAACTTTCTGGCCCTGTTCCTTTACTACCAGCACCTGGTCATTCACACCCCTGCAAGAAACTGCCATTTCCGTACCTTTTGCTTAGTGCAGGGTGGAGTTCTCCAGTTTAAGGCTGGTCAAAGTAGGCGGGCAGTATAGAGCAGTCAGTCTTAGAGCTGGGATGTACACGAAGAGGACAGGAAGAGGCAGGCACAGGTGTAGGTAGGAGCTAAGTACACGTGTATGTGAGATCCCAGCATGAAGACAGGGTGCCTGTGCATGAATGCACTGTTGTTTGTGTGACTGCCTGGAGGCGTGTGTACCACAGCAGCGAACGTGTGTGAGGGCAACTTTGCTTGAATCAGGTCTGGTGGTGCTTCACAAGGATTTAAGGTGAGATTTTCAACCATTTCTTGGTATCCAGTGTAGATGCTCTTGATGCCAGCAGATTGTGACAATTTTCTGCAGACAGAAGCTGTGGGTCTGGCTTAGAGGGTAGTTTCTGCTTCTCCAGACAGTCTTCTTAGTGTCCTTGCTCAGCTTCTCCCACTAGTGACAGTCATGCCAGCTGCTCACCCCTGAATGAGCAGACAACTTCTAATTCTGCAGAAACGGACCAGGCCAAATTGAAGCAGCATTTGAAAAAACCTGTGAGCAGCCATCAGTGCCATCAAAGACCAGTGACAGGAGCTTCTCTGGTGCCAATCCTCTTAGCTATACTGGGGCTGCTACAGCAGTGGGGAACCTGTACATGTCTGGAGAACTCCCTCAGACTGGCAGAGCACTCAACATTGGTTTGCACAGCACAAGGTGGTTTTGGGCCATAACTGTCTCACACCTGCCAGAGACATGCACTTGTTCAATAAATTCCCTGTAATCTGGGAATATGGTGCCTAATCCTAAGTGCTTCTCATGGCTACATTTCCCTTGGGCTGCTTGCTGCTTTCTTTAACACTTGCTCTTTGCCAGGATCAAGCTTTTCCAAGGTCCCTATGTGTTTCTAGAAAAGCCTAAATCTCTGCTTTTTTTTTTTTTGTTGGTTGTTTTTTTTAGTTGTTGGTTTTTTGTTTTTGGTTTTTTTTTTGTTTTGTTTTGTTTTGAAACAAGCTGCTCAGGCAGTATTTTAATACCTTCGCTGTGGAAGACACTAACATGTTGACACTGGATTGTTGTACTTTTCGATAGTTTCTATATTGCATCCATTGTGCCCTGAGATTCTTCCACTTCTTTCTGCTCTCAGCCAAATCTTGGCTCTTCTCTGTTAGCACACACACTGCTAACAGTGTGCTTTTCTTGTTCTGCAGCTGAGATTGTCTCAATTATTCTGGGCTGATCTTTACTTGCCAGCTCTGTGAGAGCTTCATATTTTCACTTTTGCAATATGAAATTAATTCTATCACTGGTGACTGTGGATGTTTGCTGTAGAGAAAATGTAGTTAAGCTTAAGACCTTAGTTTAGAAACATCCTAGCTCCCATGATTGAGAAATACAGTGGTGAAAAATAAGGTTATATAATTAGTATGTCTCTCATATTAGGGAATGTATGATAGATAGTATAGTATGATGCTGTTCTTTTATTCCTCTTCATCAGGCACAGAATTAATTTCAGTCCTACTCTCTGTGGAACAGACTTGTGATGGCAACAATTATCACTACTTCTTATATGAGTGAAGAAGCTGTTGAAAGTGTGGTCTCACATGAGGTCATCTGCTGCTTTCTATCAAAAGCACTCACTTTGTCAAATATCTAAAACATCCAGCTATCCCACCCTGGGATGAAAGTATCCTCTTGTTCCCTGAAAAAAACCTGATTTAATTCTCATACTTGAGCAATTCACATGTAGGTTTCCAAAGAAACAAGTATTTCTGTGGTTTTAAATCTGCCTGGGCATCTACCTTCATGCCATTGTTCATGTCTGCTCAACAGAATTTTTCTCAATTAACAGCTTCTGGCTATATTCCAGGAACTCTGTCAGGAGTTAGAATAACAATATTAATGGTGCCAGATGGAAGTGATATCATCAAAGTTCATTTGGAAGCCAGGACTTTTGGTAAACACTGCTTGTATTCATTTGGAAGGAAGAAACTGATATATCGGTTATTTTTACAACAGTCTTTGTTTGCAGCTCTTCCTAAGGTTGATCCAAATAGCAACCTTATTCAGCTCCTTATCAGACCTGAACACTACAGGCCATTTGTGTAACCAAAAAAAAATCAGAGGGCTTCTTGTCCAGGAGACAGGAATGATGTGGTCCCTCTCTAAATGCACAGCTCCATCCTTGCCAGACATTACTAAAGTAAAATTCATATTGTGGTAGCACCTGTTGGCAACAACCAAACTTACCCATCGGGATGGGTATTTTCCTTACTCTGAGAAATTATAATTGCTGCCTTATAAACCCTAAGCTCATCACAAATGCACAGCAGGTTACTAAGATAAAAAAGCCAATTTATGTATGTATGTTGGAGGCACAGATTAGTACTGCTCATCATTGGTTAGCAGCAGTGACTGTATGTGAAAATCTAAAACATCAGTACTAGAGGAACTGAAATCATGGGAGGAGGCATCCCTGTGCAAATTAGTCTGAAAGCTTTGCTGCAGAGGACAATTGAGGCAGGGCATAAGGAGGAGGTTAGGGAAACTTTGGGTACATTCAAAATTACTGTGGACCCAGATGGCATGGCAAGCATGTAGTCGGGAGGCAATGTCTGCTTTGCAGCTGAGTTATTTTATACCTCTGCTGCTTGAGTAGGGGGGCTGCTGCTCGGCATGGGAATAGCTGCTTGGGTCTCATGCAATGTGGACCGCACAAAAGGAGTGTACGAAGCTGTAAGGGCCTGGGCTCGGATGCTGCTCTGTATGGGATTAACATCTTGCCCTAAAAGCCCTGCTCTCTCTGTCCTGTCTTGCTGTGCATCCCCCAGAAGGACTGACCACGACTAGGAAACAGAAAAATTTTTTCAGTTTTAGTTCACCTTAGAAAATACAAAGCAGCTGCACTAGCAAGAGAGGTCTGTCTCCACTGTGGTACAGCTAAAGTGACAAATCTGGCAGATGGTGCT
Source organism: Geospiza fortis (assembly GCF_000277835.1). Classification (NCBI taxonomy): domain Eukaryota; kingdom Metazoa; phylum Chordata; class Aves; order Passeriformes; family Thraupidae; genus Geospiza; species Geospiza fortis. The sequence continues at coordinate 3,607,876 of NW_005054373.1, forward strand.
GGAGAGCACTCCATGCTGCCTGGGCTTCAGTGCTGCACAAGGAGCCTGTCCCCAGGGGCAGCCCATGCTGCAGATACCCAACCTGTATTTGAGGCACAGTCAGGCACTGCTGGGCAACAGAAGGAGAGCACACAAGACAGGAGTAATAGGCAAAGTGTCCTTTAATGTATTTAAAAAAAAATTAATTCATTCATTCTGCCTCAAATCCCATCTTCAGTGGTGTATTTCCTCCAGATTACTGTGCCAGTTGATATTCAGGCTGTGAATTCTTTCTGTGGTATTTTCATGCCATGTCCCCAATGGCATGGACGTTTTTGACACTTTCCAGTAATTCAGTTCATCCTCCACAGGCAGAAGAGAAGTTTAGTGTATGAAACAAGGACCCAGCTTTGGGCAGACCTTTGAGTTCAACTAGCACATTCTTTTGTATGTCTTCTCATAAAAGACCAATAGGATGAGTGGGCTTGGAGGGAGGGACAGCAAGTGACAGTCTTTAAAAAGGAGTTAGGCTAAGAAGGGGGTTAGTGGGGCTGGTAAGCAGTTAAACCTGCCTACACAAAAATGGGTCTTTCTAGCAAAATTGCCTGTCTGGAGGAGATACTGTTCTTGGATTTATTACAGTGCCAAGCTTCTTCCTTTGGTAACAATAAATGTGTGGTGACAATAAATGTTTCCTGAAATTTCAAAAGGAGTATAATCAAAACAAAAGGAAACCTACATTGTATGTTTACAGCATTTTGGCATAAAAATAATTGTAAATATTAGTCAGAGTAAGGTGTTTAAAAGTAAAATGTGGAACTGTTGAATTCCGAACACCTCAGCAAAAAGGGAAGGTTTGCATTTTTCCTTCATAAAAATTGCCAGGATCATTTGCAGGGATTATGCACATGAAGTACACATTTGTCTGTACCGACTTCAGTGCACTCAACTGGCTGTTAAACTTTGATAAAAGTACAGACAAGCTTTTCACTATCTTCTAAGACTAAATTAGAATGGCTTCCTGACAGACAGTGGTTTTGCTGCAGACAACCTTCAGCACTGCAGTACTTATGTCCTCTGCAAAGACACCTTGTGTGGTGGTTGTCACAGTGTCACTAGTAGTGTGGCAGCTTTCCAAAATCTTGTGCCTGCAGAGGGATGCACAGGAGCCTGATGCACCACATCTTGCCTTTTTCATCATCTTGTGATGCTGAACTTCCTCTGTCTCTGCAGGTCCCTTGCAATCATGGTGAAGTCTAGAAGAATGCCGGTGCTCCTGATTCTGGTAGTTCTGTCCTTCCTTCTTATCCACTTCCTACCCTGCAGCAACAATGCCCATATGGAAGAAAAACCTTCTCCTGTCCACATCCTCATTCTCTCCTCCTGGCGGTCAGGATCCTCCTTCACTGGACAAATCTTCAGCCAGCACCCCAGTGTCTTCTACCTGATGGAGCCTGCATGGCACGTGTGGGTTAAGATGTACCAGAACAGTGCCAAAGTCTTACACATGGCAGTGCGGGACTTAGTCAGGTCGGTCTTTCTGTGTGATATGTCTGTGTTTGATGCTTACATGTCTAGCCAGAAGAAAAAGTCTGATTTATTTCAGTGGGAGACAAGCCGAGCCTTGTGCTCCCCACCTGCCTGTGACTCATTCAGTCGCAGTGACATAATCACTGCAGGCAATTGCAAAACCATCTGTGGCAAGTACCCATTCAGCAAGGTGGAGGAAGCTTGTAAAACCTATAGCCATGTTGCCATCAAGGAAGTTAGGTTCTTTGACCTGAAAGTTCTCTATCCCCTTCTCACTGATCCATCCCTGAACCTCAAAATCATTCACTTGGTACGTGATCCTCGGGCTGTGTTCAGGTCCCGAGAGAATACAATGGCAGACCTGAAACGTGACAGTAACATTGTTGTGGGGTCTCAGAAGACAAAGGGAGAAATGGGGCCCTACAACACAATGCAGGTAATCTGCAAAAGCCACGTTGAGATATACAAGGCAGGAAGTCAGACTGCTCCAAGCTTCCTGAAAGACCGGTATCTGCTGGTTCGCTATGAAGACATTGTCAGAGACCCCCTAGCAAGGGCTGCTCAGATGTACAGGTTTGCAGAACTCCACTTCACACCAGAGCTTCAGAAGTGGGTCCACAACATCACCCATGGAAAAGGTCATGGAGCACAGGCCTTTGATATTGGGTCGAGAGACGCACTGAGAGTATCCCAGGCCTGGAGAAAGACACTTCCCTTCCAGAAAATAGAAAAAGTGCAAAATGTGTGCAAAGATGCAATGGATTTGCTGGGCTACCGGCTTGTTCAGTCTGAAGAAGAGCAGAAAAATATGTCTCTCAATCTTTTGTTTGCCCAGAACTCCTCTGAGTATCAAATTTTGAAGGCAGAAAAGCTGGTCTCTGCATCTACTTTCTGAAGGCTGTAAAGTGCTAAACTATTCACTAGAGCCAAGGAGGACAGAGGTGCAGGCGTAGAAGTGTAGGAGCGTGCATGGATGCAAGAACAAGTGGTACAAGAACCCTGACTACATTCAGGAGAGCTCTCAGCAGCACAGGGTCACTTTCCAAGACCCCTGGAGCTACAGCCACAATGGAGGCTAAAGGAATGCAAGTTTGTTTTCCAAATTAATTATGTTTAGGTTGGAGCACACAGAATGCCAAAGGAGTAGGACCAGATGGCAGAAGCTCAAACTCTCCACAAACCACAGCTGAAGACTAGAGAAACCACATGGAGCAATTGCACTGCCAAGGAGGAGGAAATATAAAAGGAAGCTGAATAAAGAAAATATTGCTTGACATGCTGCCATGCAGGATATCTAGTGCCAGAAAAGATGCAAGGATGACCAGACATTTGGTTTCTGGAAAGATGTTGGGCTTTGGTTTGATTTTGTGTTGGGTTTTTTTGTTTTGTGGGTTTTGGTTGTTTTTGTGTTTGGTTTTTTTTGTGTTTTCTTTTTTGTTTTTTTTATGGTTGCATTTTCAAGTCCAGTTTTCCTTTTGCTCCATTTGTGTGCCTGAGTATCTAGCCTTGGTGGCAAAGGTGGGGAAATATTTGTGTTCACTTACTGTATAATGGGAAAATGGAATAAACCAGCTATTGCTGAAAATAAAAACTCCTGGGTTTTCATGTGGGAAACCATTTCTGTGATTATGTGAATCCATTTACTTTTTAGCTGAAATAATTTTGTCTTCTAGCTTTCAAACCCAAGAACAGTTGTTTTCCTGGGAATTCCCACAGTCCACATGGGTGGCAGAAGCATTCATGCTAAGGTTGAGATCCTAAAGACAAGGTAAAGACATGGATTTCATTGGCATAAATACCAAAACTGACAAGACAGGTTAATGGGAGTGGATTGAAGAAACCAAGAGAAGATCAGGAAGTTCTCCTATTGAAATATTTGGTGAGAGTATTTCTAGTCTTGGAGCACAAAAAAATAAATTTAATGGACTATGCCATTCTCCACTGCCTCCATTGGAGATGCCATTCTCCCACCTCCAATGGGAATATATAGTTCAAACCTGAACAACAGAACTGTTTTCACCTGGTTTTAAGTGTTCCAGAAGACAAGGAGAAAAACTTGCTAACAGATTTGGGGAGGAGTGAAATGCCTACAGATCCCTATTTCTGAATATCCTTTTTCATGTGTAAACTGCAGAGTCCCTTTAACACAGAACATTCACTACCTTAGCAACACGGGTATCTGTATTCCTAGAGCTAAACCCCTAATCCCTGAAAAGGGCGGGATATTGTATTATGGAAATAATAGTCTTATTACTAGGGATCGTGTTGAAGGACAAAATCCATGCTGAGCAGGCAGCACTGGCCTCATGGTAGTAAGTTCACTGAAAGCAAGGTATCCTCCTTTACATTGTGTTTATGCAAATCTAGGGCAGGCAAGCTGACATAGAGAAGTGGGAGTTGCACTGAACAACAGGAGCACAGAGCCACTGTTTTTCTTTATAGTCCCTTTAAAATAGACCTTAACATATTCAGCTAAAAGCAGCTAAAAGCCCATTCTTACTGAAGTTATAGTGAAGAGCTTCCTCCTGTAAGTGCTAAGCAGCTGGATTTTGAGCAAAAATAGATTATTTTTGGTACATCGCTACTTATCTTGACATTAACCAATGCCAGCTTGTGTGGCTTAAGTTTTATTATGAATACTTGTTTTCAGTGGATGCAATTCTGTGTACCATGTGTTTACCTGAATAAAAGCCTCCACAGTGTTTCCAGTCAGCAAAAAAATCGGGTAAAAGTAACATATTATGCATTTCCCTAATGTACTGTTTTGAAAATTACTTACACCTCTGCTTCCTAAGCTTAATCAGAGAAAATGCAGAATTGTTGATTCCAGTATGTCTTTATTGCAGTCCTTTAGGTATGTTTCCTCAACACAACAATTTATAAGATTTTCTTTTTTTCTGGAAACAGCAAAGTCTGCTGCCAGTCTTGTTACATGAAAATGTAAAGTTGTCTTGATTTGAGCAAAAATAACTTAAAATACTTTTTGGAGGAGGAAAAGAAAACTCAACAAAAATCCCCCAATATCTCAAGATGCTGATGGTGACATGTAAAACTATGACTAAGTCCTTTGGCATATGCAATAAAGACCACAGAAGTCTGTTCAGAAACAAACATTAAGTTTACATTGTACAAGTTTAAAAGAGTAAACTCTGTTTTTATACCAATGAAATATAAGATGGAGAAACCTCCAGTCAAAAGGACATTTAAAAGCTGACTCTGTGGTATTCCTGTCTGATGCTCTTCAAACTAGTGCATACAATCAGTTTTTCATTGGTAACTCTAGTTATGAAAGCATAGAAATTAATTTATTTTGATGAATGCTGGCTAACTGTAAAAGGAAGCAAATAGGTAATACCCAATTCCAGATAACAGTTTGTAGACCCAGAATTTCTGGCTGTAGAATTCTCTTTAACTAAAAGTTCTTGTATGTGCATTGCCACTTTGCTAATGTTTCCAGATAAACAAATATTGCTGCTCCAGGAAATAATAGAAAGAAACTTCTTTGAGCCACAAAAAGAACCTTCCTGACCTTCTGTGATAGTAGAGGAACCTGGTAGGAATATGGAAAACCAAACTGTCTCCAGCATGTTGAAAGGAGCATAACTGTGTTGTAGGTAAGACAAAGCACAGAAAACAGGGATTTTTATCATGGGAAAAGAGAGAAACAGAAGATGGTGTCATCTCTGGGTCCTCCAGGTTTTAACCTGGTGAAGGAGACCTAGACCTACATGCATGCACAAGCAAGAGCATCTGTGGATAAGCAGTGCCTTTCAGGAGTTCATAACAGAAGAAAGAGGGCAGCCTTGAGTAAACTGTGGTCTTTGTGTCTTAGTTCCTACATCTACTGAGTGCACAAGCACACACGGAAAGATTCTCAGCGTTAGACAATGTGTCCATAAGGCTCTGCAAAGGCAAAAACACTGTATGTGAACTCAGAAGTTTGCACTGCACCTTAGACTAATTGCTCCAATAAGACAAACTCATTCTTAAAATAAGTGCCACTTAGAGTAAATCTGACCATTTTATATTGCAGCTATTTAATTCATTCTACCTCTCACATTGAATTCTAGAGCAGTTTTGTTAAACAAGACCATTGCAACACTATGGTGCTGCTGACGTGTGTACGCAGTCCAAGCTAGAATGGGAGTTTTCAGCTACAAGAGGTGATAGGTCTCCTGTTCATGAACCTGGTCATCAGCAAAACTTGAATTTCAAACTAAGCTGGTAATGTACCTAATGTAAAAAAAAAAAAAAAAAAAAATTACTTCATTAGCTATGTTGTCTTGCACTCTCTCATTAACTGTTTGTCTGGCTTCCACACGCATCTCAAATAACTATTCAAAGTCTGAATAGCACAACTATGCCAAATAATTCTCACTTTTTCAGTCCAGTGAAACACTGTGTAGTGCTGTTTTAGCATTTATTTGGTTACATTGGTTAACTCCTTGAGTAATCAGTAGGTGTTGCAGTGGTTTCCTGAAACAGCAGTCTCATTATATTGTTTTTTATTTTCAATATAATTTTAATTTGGCTTAACATCAGCCATTTCACAATCCACCTTAATTTTCTGAGTGCCACAGTGTAATATGCTAAAAACTTAAAATGTTAACTCTTTAGAGAGGTTAAAAAAAAGACAAACCAAACTTCGCCTTTGCCAGCCCATTTTATTTCACCAAAAGAATGAATTCCAGATTTTTAGCAATATGCGAAAAACCCAAAATGTTAACTGTTTAGAGAGGTAAAAAAAACCCCCAAAACCAGACTTCGCCTTTGCCAGCCCATTTTATTTCACCAAAAGAGTGAATTCCAGATTTTTAGGACTCACTTCAAATAGTATTAAAAAAAGTAACCAGAGCACAATTTCAGGCTAAAAGTACTGAGTTTTTCAGATTATGACTTTATCCTAGTAATAGTGTTCTCTCTCAAATGCAGCTTAGGTGATAGATACATAACCTCTGGTAATTCCCCCTTAACTTTCATTTCCTACTTCAACTATTACTCATAGCCATGAAATCTGGTGTATTTTTCGCAAGTAGAATATATGGCCTGGTAAAAGCATTCCTTTGATTAAAGCAGCTGCATCTTAGATCTGCAGAGATGCAAAACAGGCCTTTTAATACAAAAAAAAAATTAAAGCATTTCTGAAACTTCAGAACTGTGATCAAATTTTCCACTGTGTTTCTGAAATTACTATTACACTTATGCAACTGTTCTGGATCAGTAATGTTCTCTTGTTAACTCTCTCTAAACATTATCCGCTTTGCTACGTTTTCAGCTCCAAATTTGGCTATCAATTTATTTCTGACATGTTCATCATCCTTTTGCAATTCTAAATCATCCTCTCTGCTCCATACAGGGTACCCATCCAAGCGCTGCCCTGTCTGCAGAAAGTATGAAGTAGCTTCCACGTCACCGCTGTTTTTCAGAAAGGCCTGTGTAACAGTGAGCAGGTCCACAGCAAACTTCTCCATGAAGTGCTCCATAGTTTTTATTACCTGTCCCACCACACTGGAAGAAGAACAAGTGCTTTGTGGTCTTTCTTGCCTTTGTAACTGAATGTCAGGGAAAGCAGAGTCCTCTGGCCCAGTTTTCAGCTCAGATGCTGTTTCTCCTGGGGACCTTCTCATTCCATCTTGTGTGGAAAGTTCTGCAACATCTGAAGAGTCGCTTTCCGACTAACAGTAAGAGAAGTGGAATCACCAATTAGAGATGGTATTTTCTGGCAAATCTTTTACCACTGCAACCAGCCACCTTTTACTCTGACTCTACAGTGTATTAAAACCTCAGAAATTAGTAAGCATAGTAAAAGTTAGTGACTGAAGCAAAGCCATATGTGTTAATGAGGCTGCACATGATCACAGAAATCCATAAACCCTAAGAGAGAATTTTAACAAACTAAGCATAAAAGGCAAAAGTAAGTGTTGATGCAACGGCAGGAACGTTTTTTGCCTGAGGTGAAAGGATGACTTTCATTTGCTAATACAGTTTTTAATGTGACAACCCCCATCACATAAACCTCCTCATGCTAGCTTGCACAGGGAAGAAAAAATGCACCAGCCAGGCGCCATTTATCGCAAACCACATAGATGACAGCTCACAGTTCAGCCAGAGCAGAAGGGATATCGCGGTGCAAACTCAGTTCATGTGTTAATCATGAGTTTCTATTGCGCCATCTGTGACACCGGGGAAGGCCTGCCCCGAGCACTGCGCGCAGTGGAGGCTGCTGCTCCCCAGGCTGACCCCGGTCGCTCACCTCCGTGCTTTCGAACTCCCGATTAGCTGCCGCGAACAGACCCCTGATCTGCGTGGGATCC
>NW_005054373.1:3616322-3624861 GCF_000277835.1 Geospiza fortis
GATGGCGGCAGCGGCGGCGGCGGGCGAGTGCAACGTGGAGGAGACTGAGTCGCACCTCAGCAAAAAGTGAGGGTGGGCGGGTGATCAGGTGGGGCCGGGCCGGGGAGGTGAAAGTGAAGTGTGTCCAGCTGATCCGGCGCGTTGTCTCCGTCAAGGCGCCCGTCGGAGCGCTATGCTGAGCTCCGGCGCTGCGCGGCTCCGCAGCTGGGTCTGGAGGGCCGCGCCCGCGCTCCGACGGCAGCAGGCGCTTCATGACCGAAGCAGGTCGGTGCTTTGCGTCTGGCTTGGCCCGCTTCTTTCCTTATGGAGTCGTGGAAGGTGGGGTCAGGAGCGCGACGGGAGCCTGAGGGCCATGGGGGGAATAGGCTAGACCGCGAAGGTGGCTTCGGGAACCCTACGTTACTTAGGGGGGAGTTTGCATTCTCTCACTCACACGCTGCGTAGGGCTGATAGGCTCTTATGGACAAAATGGAGTGCTTCAAGTCCTTGAGCACGTAGGCACGCGTCGTCAAGGTCTGTCTAAACTATGTTTAATTTCGCTTTCGCTTTCTGTGAGTGTTTGTATTGTAGGGGACGAACTGAAGGAGTTCAAAGTAGAAAATATTTTAACGTGTTTAAGAATTATTTTGACTATTGGAAAAAGTAAGAGAAGTGGTGGGTTTATTTGTACAGTTAAGTTTTGGCAAAATCCTGCCAATCATTTTTCTGTAGAAGTATTAGAGTACTTGCTGTATCCGGTTTTCTTCTCTTTTGTAGTGAGCTGAAGAGACGTTTAAAGGCTGAGAGAAAAATAGCTGAAAAAGAAGCAAAGCAGAAAGAGCAAAGTGAAAAGCATTCAAATAAGCCTTCCTTGACTTCTGAGGATAATGTTGGTACTGATGAGGAGAGCTTGGATCCAAACGTGAGCATCTGGTCCCCATGCTTATTAGATGTTCTGTGAATCGGTCTTACTGACTTGCATTTGATTTTTTTATTCATGGGTAATTGAAAGGTTAAAAGGGGAGAGATGTATATTCTTATATTAGGGCAGCTACATTTAAATTCACAGCCTGTAACATGTTTTCAGATTCTAATAAAATAATTTGATTTTGTGTGTTTCTGGTGACAGCAATACTACAAGATCCGTAGCCATGCAGTCCAACAGCTTAAGGGCTCCAGTGAAGATCCCTATCCCCACAAATTCCACGTTGACATATCTCTCTCAGATTTTATAGACAAGTACAGTCACCTGCAGCCAGGAGATCACCTGACAAACATTACCGTGAGAGTGGCAGGTAAAAGTTTACCTGGGATACAGAAAAATATAAAGTTTTAGTTGCCTTTATTGATGGATTGGTCTTTTTTGAATTTTGCTGATCAGTCGTGAAGCCTTGTAGCAGTGTTAAACTATTCAGGACATACCCTTCAGACTGAGTGGATCTGTGCAACATCCCTTGCAACTATAAGATCAGGTTGTATGTAACATGGGTTCTGGGATCCAAAGTTTTTACAGTCTTATTTCCACTAGATTTCATTTTGAGACTTAACTGCTTCTCTTTCACAGTTAAATAGTTCAGAGCGGATGATTCTAAGTGATAGTACTGTGGCTTTTGCCCCTGTACCCTTTCTGGTAGGGACTCTTTTCCTGATGTCTAGCATACTTTTGATGTTTAGGTCGAATCCACGCAAAGCGTGCTGCTGGAGGGAAACTGATTTTCTATGATCTTCGTGGTGAAGGAGTCAAGCTGCAGGTCATGGCAAATTCCAGGTAAGTAGAGGTATTCCCAGCATTCACTTTAGCATTCTGGGGTCTAGATATATGTATTTTGAGATGAAATATTCTATTTCATCTGTGGTTTGGCTTAGGCAGCCAAGTAATGTTTTGCTTTAGATGTTGTGGTTGACTTCCAGTTAAAATAACTGACATATATATATATTTTTTTTTTTAATGGATTTTGTCTTGTGAGACACTTGGGGACAGTTTTGAGTATTGAATTTTAAATAAACGTGCTTACGTTTGTTTTGCAATTGCAGCCTCTACAAATCCGAGGAAGAATATTTCCGTGTTAACAGCAAGCTGCGTCGTGGGGACATTATTGGTGTAGAGGGGAATCCTGGGAAAACAAGGAAAGGGGAACTGAGTATTATTCCTTATGAAATCATTCTCTTGTCTCCATGCCTGCACATGTTGCCTCATCTTCATTTTGGCCTCAAAGATAAGGTATTTGTCATACCTGTCAGTCTTGTAAGCAATTTGACAGATCATGGAATGGTTTGGGTTGGAAGGGACCTTCGGGATCGTTTAGTTCAACGTCCCTGCCCTGGGCAAGAATGCCACAGATGGGTCTGAATGGATGATGTTTGTTACTTGCTGATATTATCAGTCAACAAAGGAATATTAAGTTTTGTTTTGGTATTTTTTTTCCTTTGGCATGACATTTTATCTAGCTCGTTCTGAAGATATGTGTTCTTTTCAGGAAACCAGATATCGTCAGAGATACTTGGATTTAATTCTTAATGATTATGTGAGGCAGAAATTTATAACCCGTGCAAAGATCATCACTTACCTTCGTAGCTTTTTAGATGAGTTGGGCTTTCTTGAGGTAAGGCATCAGTGTTTTTTCTCTCTGCATACTGAATGTGTTTACAGTTTTTTAGCTTCAAGGATGTTTTATATTCAGGCTCATATACGAAGTACTTACAGAACTGACAATAATTGCCTCAGCATGGTGTATTTTATCAGTTTAATGTAATAGGAGCAATTCCTTTCCTCTCTTTGTAAAGTTAAGATTATTTATCAGTTGGTGAGGTTATGGCTTGGGAACCTTTTTTCAAGGTAATACTCCAAACTACTACTGTCCTTTCCATATTTCAGTAAATTAGGGTGAAAACAACATCGTTGAAATGTTGTTTTGCCTCTGGATATAGAAGCCAGTTCTGTGTCCTGTAGGCAGAATTGGATTGTGTTGACCCAGGTGCAGGAAATTGCACTTGGCCTTCTTGAGTTCAATTTTCTGCAGTGTAGAGAGAGGATTTTGTGTTAATGCCACAGCACTGTTCCTGGCTTTGATAACATGAAGCCAGCAGATTCACATTTGTAGTAAATATGAGTGACTCTTCAGAGCAACAGATGAATTTGTTATTACTGACTGGATGAAAAAAGTGCAGTTTTGTTCAGTGGACTTTAGTTTAGAATTGTTTTCATACACTGAAATGCCGAACTGTAAGTGAAATTTAGATTTTTCATCAAAACTAGCTGGTTTGGGTTTTTTGTTTGTTTGATCTATGCATTTCTGGTTTAGAACCAGATTTCATGAAAACAGGGGAATTTTTTTTGTTGTTACAGGTAGAAACTCCTATGATGAATGTAATTCCAGGCGGAGCTGTGGCAAAGCCATTTATCACATACCATAATGAACTGGATATGAATTTATATATGAGAATTGCTCCAGAACTTTACCATAAGGTAAAATGCAAGCCTCTCATGGCTAAGCCTATATTTTTCAAACTGTATTAAAAAAAGCAAGTGTAGCTAAAATGGAGATTATTTTTGAAGAAAGGTGGACTTGTCTCATGAATGACTTTTGTAAGGTTGTTTTGCAGTTGCATGTGTTTGGGCTCTCTTAGGTTCTTTTGAGAAAATGTATATACCAGATTTTCATTTTGTTTAGATGTTGGTGGTTGGTGGTCTGGACAGAGTTTATGAAATTGGGCGTCAGTTCCGGAATGAAGGAATTGATTTGACTCATAACCCTGAGTTCACAACTTGTGAATTTTATATGGCTTATGCGGACTACCATGACTTAATGGAAATTACAGAGAAGTTGCTTTCAGGTGAAGTATGCAATTTAAAAAAGAGTAAGAATCTCTGGAAGAATCAGTTATTATGTAGCATACTCCTTTTCTAAACCTCACATTCCTTTTGTAGGGATGGTGAAACATATTACTGGGACTTACAAGATCACTTACCATCCAGATGGTCAAGATGGACAGGCCTATGAGATAGATTTTACTCCTCCCTTCCGGCGAATTAGCATGGTGTATGATCTGGAAAAGGTCCTGGGAGTGAAGTTTCCATCAACTGAGTGTTTTGAAACTGAAGGTTAGATGCTGAGTATGAATGTCCTGTAATTCTTCGTTAACAGAAAGCAGGCAAAAGGTTGGCAGTTCTCAGGCTGCAGTCTGTTAGCTGCTTTTTTTGCAGTAGTACTAACACATGGGATGTCTTTCCTCTGGTTTTGTTGGTTTACATGAGTCCAGAAAGAAGTGTTCATTCTTTGCCATCTTTGGCAGGATCTGATTCTTTTGGCTCTTCCTTGTTGAATATATGTGAAAGGATATACTCAAGAAGCTTGATGTATGGAGTTCTTGATTTGTTGAAGAGATCCAGCTTTTTGCTTCTTATTTCTTATCTCATGTGCAGTTGAGTTTCCATGCCTGTAATTGTAGCTTGGGTGTATGATTATTTGTGACCTTCTTAAAAATGCAATTATGTGCTATTTTATTCCTGGAATCGAGAGACATAAGGAAACAAATTCATCTAATTTATAGTGATTGTTTTCCCCCACCGGTTCCCTCCTCTCTCCCCCCCAGCCCCCAAATAATAATGTCCAGCAGTTATGTGGTGTGTGCTTAACTGTTGTCAAATTTCTAAAGTATAAAATAACTACTATTTTACTGTAAACAATTAAAACCAAACACCATTTCTGTAGATTAACATTTAAGCTCATGTTTTCCATTATGTCTACCATTGGGATTTTACAAGTCACTCTAAGAAATGTTGAAGGATCTAGTAAGAACAAAAAATGATTGTTGGGATGGCTGTTCTAATTTTCGTCTGCAAATTCAGAAACTCGCAGGTTCTTTGATAACCTTTGTGTGGAGAGAAATGTTGAGTGTCCACCTCCCAGGACAACAGCCAGGCTTCTTGACAAAGTAAGTAAGGGCGCTATTTTTGTAATCCTAATGTCTTTGAGGATCTCTCTGTGTCAACAGAAGTCTCTTAGAAGAAAAGGTTTAGCTGCACCAGGAAAAGCATGCTGCAATGCACTTCAGCTGTTGTTATATTACAGTGAGAAAACTTGCAGTGTCAAAATCTTCTTTCATGTCGTCTACACCAAAGTGTAGTTTACTTATGTCTGCTTAACTTGAACATTAGGGGATTTTAGTTGGATAACTGGTTGTTTGTGTTTAAAACAGATTTGCTTTATTGTAGGTCAGTTCTATCTGTGAGATGTGTGCATCTGTATGTAGCTGACCAAAAGGGTAGGAGTACAATATCGTTCTATCAGCTGTATTTCTTTGTACCCAAATATTGTCTGATAGCTGTTCTTTTGATGCTTTTCCTCTTGGCCCTTGCTGTAGTGTGCAAATTGAATTATTATACAGTTTTTGCTGTGTCATTTTTCCTTACCTGACTAGGATGCACTTCTGTTGATGAAGACATTACCATAACCAGAAGTACTTCGGAAACTTTTCAGATTTTTGGTACCTTCTTCAGTAGCAAAAGAGAGGAAATTAGGGTGCTTGGTGAAGGCACTGCTAGGAACATGCATAATTGTACACTGCATAATTGTTTCACTTTTGTTTTCCCAGTTAGTTGGTGAATTCCTGGAAGTCACTTGTATCAACCCTTCATTGTTTTGTTTTTGTTTTCCCGGTTAGTTGGTGAATTCCTGGAAGTCACTTGTATCAACCCTACATTGTTTTGTTTTTGTTTTCCCAGTTAGTTGGTGAATTCCTGGAAGTCACTTGTATCAACCCTACATTCATCTGTGATCACCCACAGGTCATGAGTCCACTTGCCAAATGGTAAGAGTATGACACATGGTCAGTGTGTAGCTCAAATCTTCTACTTAATTAATTAAAAAAAAAAAAGTTGTATATGTGAAAACAGATTTTGATGTTGCATACTAGTTTAGGAATTCTAACACAAACCAAGATAGACATTGGTTCCTGAGCTGTGAAACCCATCATCCAGGGAAGAGGTGTGTCAATGCTTAGTACTTTGAAATTTTGACAGCTGTTAGTGCTAAGTGTGGGCAATGCCCATAAGTAATGTATGTGCTGTTTGCTTCTGTAAGTAAGATTATTTTGAGGTATGTCTGTTTTGTCTACTTCACATAGGCATCGCTCTCTTCCGGGACTAACAGAACGCTTTGAGCTCTTTGTAATGAAGAAGGAAGTGTGCAATGCATACACAGAACTTAATGATCCTTTCCGACAGCGTCAGCTTTTTGAGGATCAGGCCAAGGTATGGTGTCTTGCTGATAGTGAATGTAATACAGGCATGTAAGCAAAGAGTATTTCCTATGTCTGTCCCAAATCTGTCATTAGCACCTACTGCTGAAAAGAGTTGTTACTAGTTTGAGTAAGAGTTGTTACTACTTTGAGTGGGTGTTTGTCACTCAAGTAAAAGTCTGTCATTAAAATGCCGTTCCTTTTATAGGAATCTTGCTCTTTAAGGTAAACAAGGTGAAATACTGCTGTGGATAGTTTTTTTTTTACTGCAACTTTGTTTTGGAATATCTTCCCTTTTATTCCACCTAAAGTACTGATCTGGAAATACACAAATGTGCAAAAAGTTCTGTGTTTTTCCCAGGTTGAAAGTTGTTTTTTTTTTTTCCCTAGTTAAGTATTTATGTAGTCATACAACATCATACTTCTAGGTTCTTAAATAAATTTTCATGTCCTGTAAGACTTTGAATGCTAAGAAATATCTTAATTTCCTGAGCAGAGTACTAATATATTAGGTTGACTCACGGGATAGAGGTGCACATTGGGAACTATTAGGCTTGCAGATTTATAGTAGCAGATTTCTCTCTGTGAGCCTCCAAAAGGAGTGACTGAAATTCATTTTGTTACTAATCTGGTATACACATCCATGAATGCATGCTTGGCCACACATGACTGAGGTCAAATGATGTGGTCTGCAGAAACAGAGTTCCTGATCTTCATATTCTTTCTAATGGCTTCACAGTGCCTGAGAGGTTTAAACAATTGTCAAAGCCATGAAAATAGATTTATGTTAACTAATGAACTTGATAGTAAATTTCAAAATGTTCAGTCAGAATGAATAATATTACAAGTACCTTTAATTTTTGGTCTGTTATATTTTTGCTTGCTGCAGTTCCCTCATGATTATAGCCAGACTTTGCAGACATATGATTATATGTATTGAATGAAAATTAGCCTCAAAATTTAATGTAAAGGTGGAGACTGAGATGAAGGATGACAGTTTGCTGTAGGATTTTCATTTCAGGATTTCAAGGAGAAAAATTTGCTGTAACAGTCTTTGCAAAGTCTTCCTCGAACCTGTGAGCAGAAATGTTTGCTGTTTTGACACTTATTTTTGGCTTTTTTTCTCAATTTGAAATGGTTGGCTAATCTGTATTTTTATTACTATGACTTTTGTCACTTGAAGGCTGTCAGGTTCAGGTATATTAGTTATCTCAGCATAGGGTTTTTTAGTCTTCTACTTTAGAGGAAAAAAGCCGGGCCCTATTTGTGGAGCAGCTACTGACGATTCCACCAATTATGCTGCTTTGTGGTTTCTGCAAACATGGAGAGTTGCTACCAATGAAGAACCTCATAAGCCTTTGAAAGCAATTCATTCTGCTGCCATATGGCTCTGAAAGACGGCTTTTACTGATGTAAAGAGCCTGGGCCTTTGCCAAGATAGGAAACTTGTATGTCAGAAAGGAATGGAGTCTAGAAGTAATTTGGGAGCACCTATACAAAGGACTTCCACAGTTCTCTGTGCTGAGATTTCTTCATCTGTTACTCATTTGCACAGCTCTATTGGGCTTTGGTTTCATTAGTTACATGGCTGCTACAAAGAGCAGTATTCCTTCTCTTCGGTAGGGGTTAGCAGGAATATCTAACTCTGTATAACTCACGTTTTACTATTAATTTCGTCATTTAGGCAAAAGCTGCAGGTGATGATGAAGCCATGTTTATTGATGAAAACTTCTGCACCGCACTGGAGTACGGTCTTCCTCCTACAGCTGGCTGGGGCATGGGAATTGATCGCTTGACCATGTTCCTTACAGATTCCAATAACATCAAGGTAAGCATAAGCAGTGGTAGTGCCTTTCTACTGCTGGCTTTGTCAGGAAAAAGGGAATGGGATTGGGCAAAGCTGGCCATCTCTTCGACGGAGCCAGTGCCTGACAGTGGAGCTGTGTGAGATCTTTTAAGCCGTGGAATCCCACCTGGGCAAAAAGCCCCTTGGGGCACTTGCTCAGCTATCTGAGGCCCGCGGCTGATCAGCGGAGCCCGCGCTAGGGCAGCTCTCGCGAGACCTCCGCACGGGATGTGGTGGTGCCGGTCGGCGCGGGCGCTGACTCTGTCGCTGTTCGCAGGAGGTGCTGCTCTTCCCTGCCATGAAACCGGAGGACAGCAAGAAGGAGGCACATCCCGGCGAGGGCACCTCTGTGTGAGGCCCGAGCGCGGCGAGGGCACCTCCGCTTGAGCTTCAGAGTGGCGCATACCTTCAATAAAGGCAGCTTTCTCTGCACCCGTCTTTGAGTCTTTCTGCGCTTGCGCAAGAGCCGCCGGG
>NW_005054373.1:3624930-3653723 GCF_000277835.1 Geospiza fortis
GGGTGGCGGGAGGTGCGCCCGAGCGCGGAGGCAGCGCCCTCGGAGCGTGGGCTGCCTCGGGTCTTTCGGCAAGGGGGAGGCCTCGGAAGGAGGCTGGTGGTGCCAGGCGCCTCAGGTGTGCTGCAGAGACCTCACCGGAGTGGCGGCGTGATGCGTGTGGTTGATTGCTGCATAGTACGAGCTTTGGGAACCCAGCAGACCCACCTGCTGTTGCACGTAAGGGTTCTAGCGTTGCTTTTTATTTGTTGCGATTTGGAAGAACTTGTTTCCTATAGGTAGTCCTGACAGGGATGATGCAGTTAGGTCTTTGTTGTTGAAATGTGGCGCAGGAAAGTGTCATGCGGAACAAGGTTGATAGCGTTTGAAGACATGGGGGTTGTTATTCAAGTGTTGTGATGGAATCCAATTCTGTGTAGAGCCTGCACACTCGAATCAAGAGCCATGTGGTCAGCTGATGAAATCGCTGGGTTATGTTACCTGCATTACAGGACCAGACTTCCTAAGCAGGGGAAACCAGATCCAAACAGGGAATGGACTTCCCTGGCAGCTGTTGTCAAAGTGGAATCTGCAGTCCAAACAGAGGCTTTTGATAGTCCAGGAAACTTGCAGGGTAAGAATGAATTTTGGAGATAGGGGTGGGAGAGAAGGGAGGGGCAGAGAAAGTTCTTCATGCTTTCTTTATATTTCTTTTTTTTAAGATGCCTTTAAAAAAACATACATCCCTTCCTGTTCCATCGGTCTCCACCCAAATTCTTTACTCTGTGATTGTTGTGATTCACAACTTCTGTCTGGAAAGAGGTGGTTTTATGAAATGCTGTTCTTCCCAGACCATAAACAAGACAATGAAAGCCTTCATTTGGCTGTTCAGTATGTGGTGAAAGTCTAGGCAGGGCCTGAATTGCTAACACAAACTCTTGAAAAAACATGTTTAATTTGATAGAATACAAGAAAGGTTTGCTCTCCTGTAACAGGTTACTACATCCTGTGTTTGTGTTAGTTTGTCATCATCTTCTTTTCCCTTAGTGGCACTTCAGTGTTGTTAGGCAGATTGTATCCCATATTTCTTATTTTTTATGTGCCTAGGAATGCTATGGCAGTGTCTGCTGTGTGCTGTCTAGCATATCAAGCCTGTCTTAGCATTCCTCCTATGCAGTCCTAGACTTTTCCTAGCACTAATGCCTCTGTGTTCAGTTGTCGATCTGTTTGCTTTCTGTAAGCTTGCATGATCTGCCTCTCTGTACATTCCCTTCTACTCAGTGTTCTGTGTGTTGTCTTACTAGAGTGACTGTATGAGAGCAATGCTTCTGACAATAGTTGGAGGTGATAGTTTTTTCAGTTAATGTTGTTTTTTTCAGTTAATGTTGTTTCTCTTTCAGTAACTAAGGAAGTTGTTGCTATGGGAACTGGAACAAAATGTATTGGCCAAAACAAAATGCGAAAAACTGGTAAGTATGATATTAAATTCAAGAGCAGACTACCTATGCTACCTTCTTTCTTGCTGGTGTCATAGAATCAATGAAGATGTCCAAGGCGTACTGCTTAGACTTGTTCTGGATTGAAGCCAGAAGTATTAAGGCAACCTTCCTTCATCAATGAGAGAGCAGCTTAGGCAGCCACAATGGCTGCCAGGAAGGTTTGCTGCACTTGCTGCCTCAAAGGTGAATGAACTTTTTCTATTTGGAAATTTGTGGTTTAGGCCCTGAGTCTCTATACTCAAAGATTTCATAATGAAAAGCAAAACAAAACATAAGCCAAATAATAGTGCTTTAGTTACCTGTTGCAGTGTAATTTTGTTGGGGTCTGATGCAAGAGGTTACCACTGCTGGTACTAACCAGCAGGAAGGTGCTAATAGGGTTTTTCTTTCTGACTGCATATTACTGCTGGATAGTTTTAAGTGTTGTACAGTAAATGTATGTGATACATACACAGCTTCTCACAACTACCGTTTCTTACTGTGTATTGTAGGAGACTTTCCTTGCTCTCTGTGTCCATTTTTTAATTCATGCTGTATCTGTCTCCTCCGCTAGGACAGGGGAGAAGCTGTAGTAATGATGAATGCTGAAAAGTGGCTAAGGGTGCAAAGTGTTCATGCATGTGAAGGTACAGGGCTTTCTACCCTCTTTAGACTTCAGAGGAGGACTAGACTGAGATATGAGAAAGGGTTTTGCCTGTATCTGGCTTAAGCTACTTCATGTTCTCTATAGTGTCCTTCATTTTGAAATTAATTAGTGGAGCAAAAAAGATGAAACTAGATTTTGTATCTTAAACTTTTTGCATATTTCTTGTGATTTGGCCATCTCAGAAGAGTTTTGATATAGACATTTTTCTGACTGGTTTAGGAAAATTATGATCAAACTGTTGTATCATTTACAATCTAGATATTAAGGGTCTACGTAGAAAATTGACTAGGAAAAAGTAACACTAGTTTGTTTTGCCATTGTTTCTCTTCAGTGATCTCAAATTTAGAAAATACTCTCCTCTTATGATTACATTTTAAACTTGGTGGTAGGTCATGTTAATGGTTATCTGTTAGATCACTTGTAAGCTTTTAAAGGTGTTAAGGAGGATTTCTGTCGCTTGGCCTTTTATGCCAGAAATAAAAGATGATCTACAGCTCCTGTTCCTTTACATGGCATAACAGGCAGATACTGTTCAGGAAAGCTGAAGATGAGATGTGCATACTTAGTAAGTATCAGAATTATTTGCAGGGAAAATAGTTTAAATTGTAGGACATAGTTCAAAAAGAATCTTCAGCCAAAAGCTTAACAAGCACTTGAAATTTTCTGGTGGAATGTGTTTTGAGAATATCAGGATTTACCCTTGAAAACAAAAGTCAGGAAGATTTTGAAGGATGGTGGTGTTTATTCAACTCAAATATCCGAAGTTAAAATTTGGTATTCAAAAAACTCGCTGACTTGCTGCAGGCTGAGTATTTTATCCTTCATTTGCGTAGGCTGTTGACCTCCTTTTGTCATGATTGCAAGTTTAAATATCTTGCAATACTCTAAAACCAATGGGAAACCTTCAGATATTAATAAATATGGAGAACTGTCCTATGTTGAATTCTATTTGTTTTGTCTTTTTTTTAGCAATGATTTAGTATTTGCATTTGGGTTTTTGGTTTAGGAGACATTCTGAATGACAGCCATGCTGAAATTGTGGCCAAGAGGAGCTTCCAGAGGTGAGGCATGAATGAAGTTTTACTCAATGCTGTAACAGTGCTGTTACTCAGTGCCGCCTGAGGTTGTTGTGATAAAAATTGTTTTGACCTATTGCTGAAGTAGCCAAAGTTTGTAGTTTCACATATGAGAATGTAGTGAAAGACTGCATTACTTCTGTGTGGGCAGCACACTTTTTCCTGTTGTCAGCAGGATTTTCGCCCAATTTTTATACTTCTAGATAGTGTTAAGGCCTTTTCACAGAAGCTTCTTCCTTGTTCTTCTGGAGCCTCTGTATGAAGAATTAGGATCTGATTTCATGTGACATCAATGCAGATCTGATGACTATTATTCAAGGACAGAGTTTTTGCTCTTTCCCACATGGCAGTCCTCTTGTTTACATGGGATAAACTGGTTCAGAGAACTGAGCCAGGGGAACAGTAATTCTGCAGAAATGAGTACATTTCACCAAACTGAGTCTCGTAGAATAAGATGAATTGCAGAGTTGATAAAAACACACATAGTGGGAGGAGAGTACCTTATCTATACAGTTCGAGATGGTTAACGTTAACTCCACTGAACTCAATTCTTTGAGGTCTGTAATTAAAAGTTCCAATGATGAGTTTACATTTATTATGTTGGATGCCATCTCTCTGTAGAAGTGTAACTGATTGGCTCCTGATAGACTCCCATCAGGAAAGAACAGACTCTAGAGGGCATTTAAGGTTTGTTTTTTTCTCATGCATCAAAAAGGAAGTCAATGTCTCATGAAAACTTTCTGCCTAACAGGTATCTTCTCCATCAGTTGTGGCTTGCAGCTTCCCATCAGCAATGCATTTTTAGTCCAGGAACTGAAACTGGGAAATGGAAACTCAAACCAAATATTATCTTTATTTTCTTCTCCAGCCATACCCCATGTGAGTATGCTGGAGTGAGCCAAGTACATTGGTCTCTCTTGTAGAATCTTTTCTGCCCTATGTCTTTCTTTTGTCTCTCTTTGCTCTGGATTGAGAGTGAGGCAGTAATTCATGTTTACTGATACATGCCCCAAGATGTATTTGACTCCACAGATAGATTTGGCATTTTATCTCACTGGATGCGATTCAGGAGAACTCAGTAAGTCTGATGTACTGTTCATTATATAGTGGAATGTTTCACTTTAAACAGTAGCTATTATTTTTCTTTCCAGAAAATAATATACTTGTCAGAGGTCCTGCCATATTGCCTAGTTGCTTTGCTTCAAGCATTATCTCCTTGGATTAAAATTTTAATAAAAGCTACTGGCATTTACCGCCATCCCTAAAAACAACCAAACAAAAGATACCCCACACCCAGTCAACAACCACCCCCAACCCCATGAAGCAAACAAAGAAAAAAAAACTCAAACGAACACCAAAAAAACCCCAAACCAACAAGCAAAGAAAAAGCCCAAAACCAAGCAAAAAGAAAAACAAGGGAGAAGAGCCAACACTGACTCATACAAAACCCCCCAACAAACCAAAACCACGCTCCTGAAAAACAGGAAAAAATGCCCCATTCATGAATCATCACTAGCTCCCCAACACAAAACTTCTTTGGGAATGTAATGAAACTTCTGTCATGGAAAACATTCTTTGTGTGTTTAAAAAAAACAGCACCACAAAGATGAAGATCTGTTGACAGAATGAAGGAATGCAGCCTCATGGTCTACCAACATACCAGGCATCTTGATGTTACCATGCTCTCTCACTGGTGTGTTCCTCAACTGCTAGTCTGTTACAGAGCAAAGGACTCTCAAAAATATGCCTCATCAGTACTTTGGAGTGAATTAGTTGCTCATACTTTTTCATGATCTTGAGTGCATTGCTAGAATATGCAATATTGTTTTTCTTCATTAGTGCATTTGAGAACAGAAATTACATCTCCAAATTTATTAGTGAGAATAATTTCATTGCCTTTTTTTCCTCACATTGTGAGAAATTTCTCACATAAATCAGCAGGCCTGTCAGGTTTGCTTAGCTTTGAACTGAGTTTCAGAATTTTGGTTCCGAGCTTGTTTCAGTGATACAGATCAAAGTTTTCACCCTTACTTGACGGATTATTCTTTCATTAATCTTTCGAGGTTCATATTGCTTGGTTAGATCAGGCTGGTTTTCCTGTGAGTCTTCAGCACTTCTTGTAATCTGTCAAATGCCTTTGTTACCTTTTACTTTATAGGTTGTAAATTTTGCTTTCTTCGTTATCTCTTACATAGAAAGCAGAACTTGAAATGAAGCATATATTGGCTCAAATTTCAGTGGGATTTGATTCAGCTTGGCACAGGACAATGTTGTTTCAAAAATGTGTTCTCATAGTTAAGTTTTCTGGAGTGCAGATCTGTGAAAGCTACTAGTAGTTGTAGTATTAGTGATATGATGTGTTCCCATCACAAGATGGGTTTTTGGCCACTTTCATGCTATTTCTTTTGTTCCAGGTGGAGATGCTTCTATTTTTCCAATCAGTGAACCAGAGAACCAGCTTCCTAAGCCAGTGACTGAAGGTCATGCAGCTGGACAATCAGCAGAATGTAGAAATGACCATAATCACTTATGTCCAGAAGATAAAAGAAAATCAGAGAAGATGGCAAGGAATTGTATAATCAAGAGAATGAAAACTGATGATGGTGGTTGTTTTTCCACTGAGGACCTGGCTGTTCATCATGAATCTGTGAAACGAGAAGACAACACAAATCAGAAGAGCTGTGAATGTTCTGCAGAGAAGCAGAGAGCTAATAAGGAGAGTGGCTTAGTGAGACCAAAGGTAGTAGATGTTCATAGAACTGGAGCAAAATGTGTACCTGGAGAGCTGAATGATGCCCGAATACCTGGGCTGGGGTACCACTGTGTGGGATTATTACGAGTGAAGCCAGGTCGAGGAGACAGAACGTGCTCTATGTCCTGCAGTGATAAACTGGCTCGCTGGAATGTGTTAGGGTGTCAAGGAGCTCTTCTGATGCATTTTCTGCAGTATCCAGTGTATCTGTCAGCAGTTATAGTGGGAAAGTGTCCATATAGCCAAGAAGCTATGCGGAGAGCAGTTATTGAAAGGTAAGTGCTCTCCTCAGATGGTGCATATGGAGACAGGTAGCTTTGGAAGGCAACGTGTGTCATACAAATATTAGAACTTCAGCAAGCTTTCGATAATGTGTCCTGTAAAATCCTGATAGAAGATCTGGTAAAGTGTGAACTGGATGAGCAGATGTGGATTGAAAACCATCTGAATGACTGGGCCCAGAAGGTAGCGATCATTAGGCTAAGTGTAGTTAAAGGTGTAAGTAGCCACGTACCCCAGAGATCAATACTAGGTCCAAACTTACTGAGTATCTTCATTAATCAGTCATCTGGATGATGGTGCAGGCTGTGTGCCCAGACAGTTTGCTGAAGACTCAAGACTGAGGAGTGGCTGATCAACCAGGGCATTGTGCTGCCATCCACAGCAACCTCAGCAGGCTGGAGAAAAGTGGGAACTTCATGAAGTTCAGCAAGGGGAAGTAAAAACCTGCACCTGGGAAAGAAACAGTCCCATGCACCAATACATGCTGGGGGCTGCCCGGTTGGAAAGCAGCTTCACAGAAAAGGACTAGGGGTTCCTGCTAGACGTGAAGTTGAAAATGAGCCAGTAGTGTGCTCATTAGCAACAAAGAAGGCTAATGGTGTCTCGGGCCACTTTAGGCAGAATATCGCAGTGGGTCCAGGGAGATGATCCTTCCCCTTCAGATGTGGTGAGACCACATTTGAAGGGCTGTGTCTAGTTCTGGGCCTCTCAGTACAAGAGGGATGTGGACATACTGGAGAGGGGCCAGCAGAGGGCCTCGAAGATGCATAATGGATTTTTAGCATCTCTCATATGAGAAAAGCTGGGACTACTCAGCCTGGAGAAGAGAAGGCTTGTGGGCATCCTATCACTTTGTATACGTACGTGAAGGGAGGTGGCAGGGAAAATGGACCCAGGCTGTTTGCAGTGGTGTTGGTGATAGGACAAAGGTAATGGGCACAAACTGAAGCGTGGGAAGTTCCCTTGGAATGTCAGGAAGCACTTGTTTACTTTGAGGGTGATGGAGCAGTGGCAGAGGTTGCCCTGAGAAGTTGTGGAGTCTCCTGTCTTTGAGTTACTCAGAAATTATCTGGACACTGTCCTGAGCAGTTGTCTGTAGGTTGCCCATCTGGAGAATGGTGGTTGGACTAGATGACGTACAAGAAGTCCCCTCCCACCTCAGCTGTTCTCTGGTTTACTACAGTGCTTCAGGACACATAGTATGTGACGGATTGTACTGGTCAGCTGGAAGAAGACAGTTGTGTTACACTGGAGAGGCAAAGCATATATGCGTTTTCATGGTTGTAAAAATTTGTCTGCTTCTTTAATCTCAGTTACATCCAAGACCTGATCTTTTTCTTGCTGTGAGTAGTGGAGCTCTCATAACATAACTGTCACCTCAGGGAAATCTGTATGAGAGATGAACTGAACTGCTGCAAAATGAGGAAGGTTATCTGTTGTACACTGGCCTTCTTTCTGCTCAGATTCTTCAGTTGATGAAAACTATCCCAGCAACAAGGATAGGAAGTGAATATTTTTCTTACTTGGGAGGCTAAATCAGTAGAGTAGAGCAGTAGAGAATGGTAAATGGATTTGGGCAAAGTGAAGGGAAAGGAGAGCAAGGAAAAAAACAGGGAGCTGAACCATTCTTTTTAAGTGGTAGTTACTAGACCAGTTAATATGAAAGGTTTGGCTTTGTTTAGTAACTCCTTTTCTCTATACCCCTTCATCCTTCTAGAATGATGATAAAAGTGGTCATAAGTCTGTTAATGGATAAACTCTAGTGACATACCCGGTGGAGCTTTCTGAATAATCCTTTCCTCATTCTGTGACACGTAACAAGAATTTGCCTAGCCTTGTTAGTCCTAGTGCAGTCAGGCACTTTTTCAGACTATTGAGTCTGACAGTATGAATCTCAGTCATAATTCCTGCTCTGTGTAAATATTGTAGTGATTAAACACATGCTGTTTTTTCCTTTTATGATCCTAATGTCATTCAGTATGAAACCATAATTTAAGGTAACAAAGATGAGATTATACATGGAACTCTAGGTGTACTTTGTGTGTTTTTAGGCATTGATTATAAACCTTTAGCCTCATAAAATAACTCCCGATGTAATGCAGTTGACTATGTAAATACCTTATGATTTTTATTTTTCTTTGTGATTGCAGAAGTATATTGCAGGTTTTGTCCTGCATTTGTCTTAATTGATTATAATAGCTTTTAAATAGACCTTTTTAAAAGTCAATTTATATTTTTTTTAGGGTGGACAAGGTCCTAATAAACTAATGTGACTTTAGGGTTTTATTTAATAAATATTTTTCTGAAGGGAAAAATGCCTCCAAAACTCATTGTCTCACCTATATAACTCATGTTCGATTCAGTTTTAATGTAAAAGAAATGTATTTTAGATAATGAAGGGAAATGGTGCAAAATGGTCTTGTTTGGGAAGAGCCTACTGAAAATTTCTGTGTTTCCTGTAGGTGTCAGCACATCTCATCTTTACCGGATGGTTTTCTCACTCAGGAGGTTAAGCTGCTGCAATCAGATCTTCAGTTTGAACATAGCCGACAGGCAATTCAGGAAGTTCAAAGTAACAGCAAAACAAAACTTGTTCCTTGTGGTGCAGGTGAGTTAATTTGGGCTAGTTGCGTAACTGTGTGCAAAAGTCCAAATAGAAATGAGATGAGTCTGGTTGTTTGGAATGGAACATCATTCCTTGCAAGTATGCTAGTGGCAAAATACAAAAAGCAAGAAATTATTTTCAGGTCATGACTTAATTGTTAATAATATTTGTCTCAGCCTCTAGTTTCCAGTAGGAAGTTTTCAGGCTGAATAAACACTTGGTTGATGTGATTAAGAGTTTATAATTAAACACAGACAGAAAATAACCAGGGGAAACAAAAATTGAGTACAAGAAGAAAACAAAAGACTTCTTGTTTCAGTTAGTTTTGCGTTCTCTTTGGTAATGAACAAAAGACTTGCCATGCTGAGCTATGTTTGTAATTGCTCCAAAAATCTGTGAATGAAGAAAGAATACAGAGTAGTGTAGTGTAAAAGTTGTATTGATAGATATTTTAGGCATGGCAATTTCTTGCCGTGGTGATGAATGAATGCTTAAATCTCAATGTGATTTTGCAACATGGTGTCGTTTGGGAAAAAGAAAAGGAACTGCCACTCTATGTGCATGGCTAAGCAGTTTCTTTAACTTGGACATGCCTGCCTTCTGCTTCTGATCACACTTTCTGTCTGAATCAGAACTGGAAGTTTTCTATTACAATACAGCTAATGATAAAATAGAATGAAGACAAAGGGTTCCTTAATGAAATTCACATTCATTAAATTGGAGTTATTTACAAGTGCCAGGAAGGAAAATACTTTCATTTTGTGAGATAGAAAACAAATTTCATCATTGAAAAGTAGTGCCAGTTGAGTTACCAAAAAAGGCCTGAAAGCAGCTGTGACTAAATTCAGTGTATGTCTTTCTTGCTGTACACTTCTCAGGTCATTCTGTTCAAGAAAGATGAATGATGCCTTAGCACACTTTTTTATGCCAGGTGGTTTCTTTTCTTGAAGGAGTAAAAATCAGAATAAGCTCTAAATTTAGGACTGTTACACAGAGTATTGAAAGATGCTTGATAGGAACATTTCAGCTGTTAATTTAGGTAAGTATCTTTTCTGTTTAGTGCTTTGAAGTTGGAGATAATGATGAAAAAGTGAAAGAATGGAAAATGTTTGAATTTTTAAGTAACTTTGTAGCTGCTTGTCAGAAGCTGATATCCTCTAACCAAGTGATTTTTAGATATTTCACATGTGGAGGATTTAATACCAGTCACATGTATCTAATGTTATTTCATGTTACACAGGACTGTAATTTACTAGAGTGATACAGCGTTGTACTTGAATCACTGTGTAAGTACAATTGGCAGCATACAGCTGAATCGTAATACAAGGATGAGTAACATAAGCAGTCTTTGAACATCTTGAGTAACAAGATGGTCTTAGGAGGGAATGCATGTACAACTATTTTGCCTGTTAGGAGCACAGAGAAGAGGGAGAATTTAGGAAATGGGAGCTGTCTCATGGTAGTAGAAGTTGAAGATTCTGCTGTTACGCTATGGAAGGACGGATTTGACATGTCAGTTTCTGTTGACATGCTGCTGATGCTTTGCTCATTACTTAGAAATTGTAAGGTATTGTATGTAGAGTTTCAGCATTTAGAAGTTTACAGTCTGAGAAGATTACAGAGTTCTCAGACTTGGGGTAGAGTTTAAGGCTGTTGTCACTTGCTATCTCTTTCAACAAATTATTTTTGTATGACTACTACCTAATAATGTTTTTCAAGTAAAGTCTACAGATATTTGGTGTATGTCAGTTATCAAACATGAAACTACTTAGAGTACACAATAAAATAGTAGCAGATGATAAATTAAGAAAAACAGTGTTACTGGTGCAAGTAGTTTAGGGCAGTATTTCACAGCCTGATGTGAAAATAAGCCGTCTAACTCGGAAATTTCTTCATGCATTGTCTGGACTGGATGTACAAAGGAAAGTAGAATCCCCCACAGAAATGGAGACTTACAAAGCTGAAGGCTAAATATTTAGAGGCATGGATTATTAAATGATCTAACTAAGATGAAAGCTCTGTGTGTGTGTGTGTGTGGTTTTGTTTTCTTAAAGTAAACATTTTGTTACATACTGGAATTCTGGCCCTGGAAAACCATGGTCTTCTTTCTAGTTTGAATTATTTTGGAAAGCAACACGTGAACAAATAGAATGAGAGGAACTGTTTGGTTCTGCTTTTGTGACAAGAGCGCCTCCCTTCTTCATAACAATGTCTTCTACAGCTATCAGTTGGAGTGCAGTCCCTGAACAGCCTCTGGATGTCACCTCAGATGGCTTCCGCCAAGGAACAACAAAGAAGGGGATTGGGAGCCATCAGAGCAGGTGTGAGAGTGTTGTAATATCTAGACATGTTTCATTTGCTAGCTTACATGCCTTTGTCAGCTCATGTGATGTTGTCAGAGCAGGAGGAAATCTAGAGAGTGGTGAAGAAGGAGGGAGGTAGAGAGTAGGGGAAAAGGAAGAGTCGCTGTGTAAGGGAGAAAGGGCAGTTGGAATTATGGAAGTTAGATGAGAATTAACAAGTTTATCCTATTTCTTTATCCCTGTTGAGAACATTGTAGATAATGGTGGTGAGGAACTGTAATCAGTTTCTATTAAAAAGATGTTTACTGTTGAAGGGAACAGAATTTTTGCTTTCTGGTTTTGACTGTGAAGGAAATGTGTGCATTGCATTTTCTCTTTCTAGAGAGACTTCTTTTACTTGAATAGTCAAGCCAGCTGTCTTACATTTAATGTCCATCCTTTTAATGATGTATGATCATTAAAAGTGTAGCTTTGAAACATGACTTTCTGCCTTAAAGTTTGAAAAGGTGTTGAAATGATGTCGGCACACTCCTAACATGAACATGTCACCTTTCCAGCTGTCATCTTGGCACTCGGTTGAGCCAGCTTGTCACTTGGCTCTTTAGGAAATCCTCTATCAACAATCATAGTTTAAAGAAATAGTTACTTACTTTTCTTGAGGTTGAGAGAAATTACTTATAAGCAACTGCAGATAAATTTCTCCATCTCTATGTTATCTTCATTTTGAGTGAGGTGCCAAAATTATCATTGTTCTGTGGAAATTCTGAAGGATTGGTGTTCATGTTTTAGCTGTTGGCTGATTATACTACCAAATTATCAATGGTCATATTGTTCATGTTTCCCAGACTTTTTGGAAGGATAATGACAATCCTGACAAGGGGGTGAATAGCATGGTAAATACAGCTCAGATAATTCTTTTGGAGAATTTATTAATTTGCCTGCAAGTTGCACATTCTGAGCTTCTTGAAGTTAGGCCTGATTTGACTGAAGTTTATCCTGGTATATCCTAGTATTTCCAAACTTTCAGTGGAGAAAGAAGAGGACCAGGAACTTTGTAGTTTGTGACCAGTATTGGTGTCTGCGGTATTGCTAACATAAGTGACCTAGGTGACTTAGTGCATCTTTTAAGACAGGCTCCATGTGCACTGTAGAATATTTATTTTCAATATGCGATATGTAAGTATTCCAGAAGACATGTGAAAGATCAAACAAACCAGCTAACTCCTTTTTCTCAGTAGGATTAAATTTGTAACACAGCATTTGTGCATCAGCTCTAAAACTTGAGAGCTATCTCCTAGCTGGCAATTAGCACAAAAGCGTAAGAATTCAATTATTGTTGGAAGATCCTCTTCTCAACATGTGCTTGAAGTTCACTAAAACTTTCAAAAGTTATTAGAGCCTACAAGACTGTGTGATTACAAACATCTCGTTTCCTTAGGAAATCAGAATTAAAAACAACGTCAATGCACAAGTGAACTATTTACGCTTTTGAGATAAACAGTCACAAAAGGAACTTTTATAATGAAAGTAAGGAATTTACAGCCTTATTGGGACTGGTGGTGCTTAATAGTAAACAGGACTTGTATTTCAACATTCTTTTTCCTCTCAAGGAATCTCAGGGTGATTGCTGGGAAGTGTTCTTTGAGGGTTTTTTCCCCCTTTCAATATGCTAGATAACATTAAATACAAGGATGGTAAGGCTGACTGATTAAAAGGAATTTGTAGGTAAATGTCTGGTATGTGCTTTTGTTAATGCTTAATTAACGAAACCACCAAAAACTACAAGATGAAACTTTGACAGGTTAAATTGAATGTTAAATTTTAGAGCATCTTTGCATGCTGTCATCACCAGTGGGGCTCAGCAGGGCTCTGTTTTAAGGCCAGTGCTTTTCAGCCTCCTAATAAATGACTTGGATGCAGGACTCAAAGGTACACTAAGTTTGCCAGTGACACTAAATTGGGAGAAGCTGTTGACTCCCTTGAAAGAAGACAGGCCCTGCAGAAAGACCTGGACAAATAAAATGGTTGGGCAATCACCAACCATATGAAGTTTAACAAAGACAAATGCCAGTTTCTGCACATGGCACAGGGTGACATGCATGTATGGACAGATTGGGAAATGAGAGGCTGGAATGCAGGGCCATGGAAGGGGACCTAGGGGTCCTGGTTAATGGCAAGTTGGGTATGAGTCAGCAGTGCCCTGTCAACCAGGAGGGCCACTCTCATCCTGGGAGGCATCAGGCTCAGCACTGGTGGCTGAATGAAGGAGGGAACTGTCCTGCTCTGCGCTGCTCTGGTGCAGCCTCACCTCCTGCAGGCAGTTTCAGGCAGAGGAATATAAGAAGATGAAGCTCTAAGCGTCCAAAGAAAGGGGGGGGCATCAGGGATGATGAAGGGTCTGGAGGGGAAGCCCTACAAGGAGCAGCTGAGGTCACTTGATTTGTTCAGCCTGGAGAAGGGCAAACTGAGGGCAGGCCTCACAGCAGGCTACAACTTCCTTGTGGGGTGACACAGAGGTGCAGGCACTGTTCTCTGCTCTCTGATGACCGGTGGTGGGGCCTGAGGAATGGCTGGAGCTCTGTCAGGGGAGGTTTAAGCTGAATATTAGGTAAAGGTTCTTCACCCAGAGGGTGGTTGGATGCTGGAACAGGCTCCCCAGGGCAGTGGTCACAGTGGTCCGAGTTCAAGGAGCATTTGGACAATGCTCTCAGGCACATCTCTTTGGGGAAGTAGAAGGGCTCAAAGCTGACAGATGTACATAGTATCTTCTAAAGGTCTTTAAAACTTTGTCTCACTTTATTTTTTGATGAGCCTCTTTGTATTTAACTGCCCAGCAGCTATTGCTGAATATGTCCTCATCACCGTTGTGAAAACATTAGCATTGTTCCAGATATTTCTGCTCCTTCTTTTATTTGTTTAGAATAATACAAAATTTAACAGTTTGTAAAAAGGTGCACTTGTTTGATCTGTTCTGGGACTAGTCCTTCTGGCTAAACCTTACTGCAGCTCTGAACTGATGACAGTGCAGTTTCATGCAGATAACAGTGTGATATTAAAGTGTTTGTTCTGCAAACTGGTGAGTGCTGGCTGGGAGAATGGGACAATGCAGCTTTTTGTCAATATAGCATTTAAAACTAAGGGAAAAGGCATGCGGGCAGCTTGGATGGGGTAGAAAAAGTTAAACGATAGATAAGTTTTTACATTCACTGAGAAGTGAACATAGTGCTTTCTATCAAAACTGTTTAGCTAGGTTGTTCTGCTGTAAGGTGGAGTGAATTTATGATTTTTTTTTCCATCAGAATTCCTAATTTTTAAATTTTTTTTTATATCAGATCCAAAATCTGTAAAGTGGAACTCTTCCATAAATTCCAAAAGCTGGTGACAAGTATTTCACAAGAGGATCTACCAGACGCTCTACGGTAAAGACATTATCATTGCCTTCAGAAGAAAGGATTTATCGTAATGAAACTGAAGAGTACTGTAATGATACAGTATCTGCTCATGAATCTCATTTTAGATAAGTCCATTGTTAAAGTTTGATACTTGAAAAATGTGGAAAGAGACGCAAGATGAGGAAGTGGTATTTGTTTTTGAAAACGTGAGCTATTAGATCAGCTGCCTGCAGCTCTCTACCCTTGGATGCATTCAAATCCTACATCCCAAAATTACCATGGAGTTATTGATACCTAGTCGGTGTTTGGTAATTCTGTCAAATTCCACTTCTTTGATTCACAAGAAGGAAGAGTTTGAGTAAAAAAACCACTTTTTTCTTTTTTTCTTTTTTTCTTTTTTTTTTTTTTTAAGTTTAGGTTAAAATCAATTTTCAGCTTAGCATATGGTGGAGTAAGAGCTGGTAAAGTGAGGTAGTGCTCTTTCTGCATTTTTCTCTCATATGGTTGGTAAGGATAGATAGGGCTCTTTCTGCAATGCATATGTTGCATAAGCAGAGACCTTCTGGGAAGAAAATCAAGCAGCTTTTGTCTGAAGACACCATAATTGGAATTTTCCTTTACATTATTAAGAACAAATTTGGTTTATCAGACTGGAGTTAATTACTTCCAGTAATCATCCACTATGGCATAGCATTAGGTGCATTATGTATTTGGTGGTGTATTATAAAGCAAAGCATAGTTTCACATGTACAGAAACTTAGTTCTCTTTGTTTTAGAGACTCTGGGAGATGTAGAGGGTTCCAAATCCATTGCCACGGAAGGTTTATTTTATTTTAGACTTACTTGCAGATATAATTTCACCAGCTTTAGGATGCAGTTATCCCAACCCTTGAGCCAGTTTAACTGCTTGTAGCTGCTGATGAGGTGGTTCCACAGCAGTTCAGTGCTGCTACTGGCTGTTGATTCCTGTTTTCTCCCTTGTATCAGTAGCACTTCTCCAATCTCATGATGGACCAGTTCAACTAGGTAATGTGGCTGAAAACAAATTTCCTTGTCTTCTGTGTTTTCTCGCAGACTAACGAACTTAATGGAAATCTGAAACAGATAAAACCCATGCCAAAGAAGTAGGAGGCGTATGTGACTGAAAGTAGGGGAGATAGGCCATTTCAGCCCTTCATGGTACTAAGATAGCAGGTGCAACAACTTAGCCAAAGTGCACCCTGGCTCTTTAATTAATGGATCTTGCTTGCTTTTGAGTTCTGTTGAGTTAAAGATTGCAGTTACCTTCTGTGGCTATGGAAGTGTCTTGTAACTGTTTCAAAGTTTCAATGTCAATATGGACCATGCTATTGCTGAGCCTCTTTCCACTGATTCTATAAGTAGAGATACTTTGTCCTTAAATCAGTTTGAAATATAAAATTTTTAGCCTCTTTTGGGTGGCAGTTTGTCCTCACTTGTTTAGCTGTCATAATTTCCTCAAAACGGTCTGTGAACTTGTGCATTGTTGGGTAGGTGACTCATTATGCTGATCACATGCTGCTTACATAA
Source organism: Geospiza fortis (assembly GCF_000277835.1). Classification (NCBI taxonomy): domain Eukaryota; kingdom Metazoa; phylum Chordata; class Aves; order Passeriformes; family Thraupidae; genus Geospiza; species Geospiza fortis. The sequence goes on from NW_005054373.1 coordinate 3,641,010, forward strand.
AGTCACTTCACCTCAGGGCTTTTCTAGACCAGTGACCTTGTTTTTTCCTTTGACTTTTTTGTCCTCTACTGTTTGTCTGTCTGGGCTTCTCCTGACAAAGTCCATCTGATTCGCAGATGTGACATGGTTTTTTTTTATACAGAGGAGGTGCTAGCTCACCAGTCAGCTTGTGCAGCTGGTTGCCTTGGAAGTCTTTTGTTTTTGCTCCTCTTCACTTGAAAAGCAAAATTAAAAAGTGCCTTCGTGTTGCTGTTTCCTTCATCTTCCCGTTTTTTCCCTACCTGGTATTCTGATGTTTTGATTTTTCTTTCCCCCTTGGAGTCTGAGTGAACTTCAGACAAGAGATGCTACACTCTCAAATTGTTTCTTTAAACTTCTGTGTATTTAACTGTTACCAGTTTTGTATTTTCTTCACATTCAAATGTATCTTGTTATCTCTTCCCACAAATGGTTGGCTCTGAAGCTATCACGCAGTTTCCTTTTTCCACTTTGGCCCCAAGTTCCTTCCCTGACTCTTCTAGTCCACTTCTCTTGCCTTCCATTTTTTCTGATCTGTCAAGGAATGCTTATTCTGTAATACTTTCAAATTTGCTGAATAGCTTGTTTTGTAGTTGTAGGGTATATTAGGACAAAGGTTGTTCATCATGTAATGCTGCCTTCATTTACTGTTGCCCACTGTCAGACTTGGGAACTGGGAATTTAAAGCTTTACATGGAACTGATTATATTCTGATGTTATTTTTGTTTGTTTGTTTGTTTGTTTGTTTTTAATTTGTATTTTTTGGGTTTGTTTGTTTTGGTTGTTTTTGGGTTGGTTTTTTTTTTTTTTTTTTGGCATGTGTGTGTATCTAAATCTGCTTCTCCTGCTTTTTGTGACTTTCTTATTCATTCTTCACACAGAGGATCTGTGTGGATACTGTTGAATTGGATCAGGTAAACAGCCTACTGGGGCCAGAACTTTGCTGGCTCTTCTGAAAGGCAAATTTAGGTATTTATAGTAGTATAGCTTACCTAAGATGTTAAGCATGACATTCATCAATTTGGGTTTTTTCAGGATTTAGTTTATTTGCTTTCGGATGAGACTGAGAAGGAGGTGGTTTTTGGCTGGTATGAGCTACTTCACCAAGAACCAGATAGTACTGTATAATGCTGTCCCACCTTCTTTCTTCCTTTGCAATAATTCTTACGATCTGTCTTCTGTGCCTTACTTGAATTCTCACTCCTCTCAATAGGTAGACTAATGTTGTTTATTTATTACCTATTACCGCCACCTATCATACCTAATTTTCTTCTGTTGATCCCCTCTCACATTATCATTTTGAAATTACTGGTCCATCTTTTTTTTTTTTTACTTTTCATGTTTTCCATGTTCACTGTCAAGGGAATGGTGACACACCGTTGGACAGTGTTGTGCTATTGCTAATCTGAATTGTTACTTAAAATCCTCTGCAGTATTGTTTGCAGATCACTTGACGGTAATGTGGCAAAGAAGATTTTTGCATTACTGGTTTTTTTTTCCGGGCTATTAGGAAAAAAACATGCCTTAGTGACCACCTGGGGAAGTGAAAACCTTCTCTTGTCATACAGTGGCATCCACTGTAGAGAGTCTCCAGGCATTGCTGTTTGAACAGTGTGGCTGGCTGTATGGCCCTTTGTTTGAATCTAAGGGAGACTTTGTAAAATAAACCTGACCTGACTTTCTTGCTGGGCTTGTTGAATTAATGACTAATCCTCTTTTCTCTTAAATTGTAGTCAGGAGCCATCACAATTAAGATTGTACTATTACTCTTCCTTCCTGCTCAGTTCACAATATGGAGGATTCCAGTTCCAGATCCAGTACAGATAATGGGGTTCTGTTACCATCCCACTGGCCAGGTGGGGGAGAGTTCTAGTGGGGCCCTTACATGGGACTTTTGAGAGCAGCTCACAGGTTAGTTTCACAGAGTATGAATAATGTGAAAGAGGTGGAGAAAGCAAAATGGATTGGCTGTGATAAGAGTGCAGGGCAGGTTTTTTAAGAGAGAATGCATCTCCTGGCATAGACAGGTTCTCCACTCTTGCACCTTTCTGAACACAAGGTTTGAAGGATAGATATATGGCTTGCTTTGCATGTCACAGTATTTTAGAAATAAATTCATGGCAGAATGCGGAGTGCCTCAAACACAGCTTCTGATGATCTGCTGTTACGGTAGAGCTGTGGGGGTTTTTTTGGGGTGATCATAATTGCCTTTGAGCTTGAAAGCCTGTTTTAGAGGTTAGTGCAGTAGTTCTCAGACCTCACAGATTAGGGTTCCTGCAGTAGTTTGGCTCTTTCTCTTTCTTCGTGAAGGTCATGTTGCCTGTGATCTTCCCTTCATATTGGGTTTAATGTATAAACGTTGCCTATCCCATGTGGCTGACAGATGTTTTGGCAAAGGAAGATGAAAGAGGTTGGGAATGGAATGCAAGGAAAGGAACAAAAAATCTTGATGAAATTGTCTTACAGGCACTTGTGTTCAGATACTCTAGACCTGAATTTCCCTGTTTTGAAAGTCATTGGTGTAATGTACTCAGCAGAGTGACCAATTGTTCTGCTCACATTGTGGGGCATGGTTGCTACTTGAGGAAGGGGAATGACACCAAAACTGACGTGTCTCTTTTGCTTTAGGGAAAGAAAAGGGAGTGTTTTCTCCTTTGTCTCATTCTTCCTTGTTTGTTTTTTGTTGGAAAAGAAAAACTGTCTAGTTCATTCTGTCCTTTTCCAGCCTGTTTTCTAGCATGCTAAAGCTACTTTCACCCAGTTCAAAGCACCCTAGCTACCTTTTCAGCTTTGCTTCAGTGGTTTTTGCTGTCATGGAAGTTTTCTGTGGTCACACAGTCAAACACAAACGTTTCTAGTGCTACAAGAGTTGTTTTGCTTCCTTTTGCAAGGTTGATGACGATGTCTAGCTTTAAAGCCTGGGCGTCTCCAAGTCTCCCTAGAAGTGAATTTCACTAAGTAGTATGGAAGAGTTCATAGAAGATCGCCAGGTCCTTAGATGTTTGATTTCTTTTTTCATTTTGTGACCTCATATTCAATAGGATTATAGAATTGTTTTCATTTTTGTGCATTTTCTGTCAGGATGAAGACACTAAAAACCTACTGGGACTACAAGGAAGCTGCATTAAATTATCAAGAAGCCTGGAGAGTGCTGCGTAGCCAAGCTCTGCTGGGTTGGGTCAAGAATGCCAAGGAATACCTGCACTTCACATGAGAATCCATGTGACTATGTGAATCCAGGAATAAGCTCTGGTCCACAGCAGATACCTCTGTAGTTCATGGGCCAGAAAAAGACACCCTCTAGTTTATGTGCTGTAAAGAGACAGGAGTGAAAAGGAAAGCAATTTAGAGAATACTTTTATTTTTACTGAGTTGAAGCCCCCTTTTATTGAAATATAGAAAAGGATCATTGCTGACTTTAAATTCTGAGCTGCATGAAATAATATGCCTCCAAAAGAAAGGAAGCAGTGCTGTGCTATCCTGGTATCCGAAGGTATGGCCTACCAGCCATAGTCATTGCAGTGAAAGAAATGTCAGCTGAAATTCAAGCATTATTATGGAAAATTTTAGTGCCACTTTTTTCTTCCACTTCTCATAATGTTGTGGTTGTTTTTCTGTTGCTGGGACAACCCTCATGTATAGTAAGTAATACTTTCATAATTGTGAGCTCTTCTTGTCTGGTGCATGGAAGAATTTTCTATGTCCCTCAGCCCCATTGCTTCTAACTGGAAAAACTAGTTCTGTTAAAGTGTCTCTTTTTTTGGGAATCCTTCGTATATGCTGCTATTTACTAAACATAGCCACAGATATTGCCACAGCAGAAGTAAAAGCACTGGGAAGGAGTTTGTGTCAAATAATACTACTTATGATATTCTGTGCATCTCAATTTCAGGACTTCGCCAGATAACATTTCAACTGCTTTGCTTCTCTAGGCAGGAAAGAAAACTCCTGAATGACTTGGTTCAAATTGGCCAATCCTGTGTAATTACAGGCAAACATTTACCTACTTTTCAGTGTTTCAAGCACTGTCCATCTCCATGCTCCCTTGTGGGAAATGGTCAATTAAAAGCAGAAATGCTTCAGCCATTTATGTCACTGGTCCTTGTGTTCATTAATAGCCTGGCAAAAGTGGAGATGCTCTGGGGAGTATTGAAAGTAGTCTCTGGCATGTTTCTTCTATTCTCTCTTGCCATAAGGCTTTATTACCAACTAACATCTGCATGACAAGACAGTCAACACTGTGAGCAGTTGTGGGGGAAGCAGTGTGTAATCCTCCTTAAACCTTCTGTCCCAGTTACTGCCTTTTGTGAGCAATTTCAGGACTGTGTAACTGCTCCTGAGCACATTCCCCTTTTGTATTTTTCTCTTGTAAACCACAATTCATAAAATATTTGGACAAGGCAATGTCAGGATGAAAGAAGTGGATAATTTAGAACTTAAAAATTCCTTAGTGATTTGAATTTTTTTTGTTCTTTGGTGGTCTATAGTTTTGGATTTGAAAAATGGGCACAGCAGTTCTCCAAACAGCCTTTGTTGTCAACCTACTGAGCTACATATGGGACCAAACAGTACACATAACATTACAGTATGAGAAGTGATAGCAGCAAATCCTTGCTACTTCACACTCAGGTTGACTTGTCAAGTAAGAATAGTTCTCTTGTTGAAGAAGTAACAACTTGAATTCTGTGTGTATATGCCCATTCTCTCAAATCCAGCACTAACATGCAGAAATACCAGTTGTACTGGTGAGGGGAAAGTAATTTTATGTGTTTGTAGAGGGCAAGGGATTATGGAGATTAGAGACTTGCTGTAGTCATCAGAGGATAAAAAATGGCCAGATGCCATTGCACATGGGTTAGAGCTATAAATGGTAGCTGTTCCTGTAATTGAGCAAGTAGTATTCCAAGGACAGAGTTCTACAGTGTACCTAAAGAGCTATCAGTAGATTTCCAGGCTCCTGAAATTTGCCTTTGTTCTTCGCTGAAATCTTGCAGAAACGATTAACTTACCGTACCTAGTTTCGCATAGTTAATCAACAATGTCTGCAGTGAACCTGCTGACCAGACTGGAGTGTTCCCATTTCCTATTCAGCTGCAATATTAAAATGGGTTACATAAGACTAGTTCTGTAGTCATGCATCAGTTTTCACATAAGCAGTTATATGGTTTAAATTCTTCTAACTCTTTTCTGCAATTTGAGCCTGGCTATTAGGATTGTTCCTGGTAAGATTTTTTTGTGAATTTCTAAAATACTTGTGAACTGTAGACTGTTGCTGTTTTCTTACCTGTCAGATTCAAAAGTAGTTTTTGAGGTGCTGAACACTGATGCTAACCTCACTTCTTGGATGGAGCTGAGGACATATTTAAGCCTAGAGCAAGTCAGTGAATATGCAACAAGAAGGAAGGAGCTGAAACGGAACAGCATTTAAAAGGCTGAGGGGCTAAGCCTGTGGGATCTCATCCTCAACTGGATGGCATTTCTGTGATGGAAAATCAGTATTTAAATGCTGCATTTGTTTAATTTGAAAATGTCAGGAAACGCTGTTGGCAGTACCATGAAACTGCTCTAAAAATCAGGAGGGAATAATGCAGAGATAGGAAAGAACAGTCTCTGCTTTTGTAATTGGTAGCAAACTAAACTTGGATCACTGTCAGCAGGTCTTTGGAAGAATTGCTCCTGGAAAGGAGCAGTTGACATGTTCCAAGCCTGTATCACTCCTTTGCGCTGGGATAGCTGATACCCCGAAAAACAAAGATAGGCAAGGCACAGGGAGGACAGCAGAATGCAGAGACTCTGCCACAGGAGAGCAGAGTTGGCAGGGCGGGAAGCAGTAGGAATGAAGTGCCCACAGTGCATGGTTAATGAGGACAAGCAAACAAGTGGGAGTGGGAGCGGCAGAGCACAGGAGGGCACCAAGATTCCCACCATATGTGTAAAATGAGCACATCTGTATTACCCAGATATAGGGCCTTGCCTGTCCCAAACTTGTTTGGGGACCAATGGCTCTTAATTGCCAGGACAAAGAAACTGTAATCATTGAGTAGAATGTCTTTAACAGCATCACTGTTAGAAGTGTTATTCTGTTTTCAGTCCTAGTAAGAAGGCAGGACAGACTCCCTGCGTCTCTTTAAGGAAGTCAAAACCGGAGCATAGAAACAAGTGGTTTTCTCCAAGGGTGGGAGTAATCATGTTTGACCTTGAGGCTGCAGTTCTATAAGACCAGATGTTAGCATCCCACTGTCTTTGGAAAAGCAAGGTTTTGATCTTCACCATGTACTTCCACTGCTCACCTTAACACAGGCTGGAAGGCTTACTGATCTCAGTACATTGCGAGTAAACTGAAAAATATTTAAATTACTGTATTTGTAGAAAAACAAACCATCAGCCCAAAACAAGATGCAGCCTTTCACTGGGAGTTAAAAGACCTCTGCAATAAATCCATTAAGCATTAGAGGAAAGGAAGAGCTGGGGTTGTGCGGCTGAGGGCAGAATTCTGTTGGCAAGGAGGAAAGAAAGGCGTTGGAGTTTTCTCTCAGACTATCTGATAATGTCATAAGAGGGCTGCAGCAACAACAGGTACGTAATACATACAACTAACATATATACATGTAGAAGCAAGGTATTTTTTGAGGAAAGACCATGTAAATGGTCTAAATTTGGTCTATAATAATGTCTATAATGTAATAATGGTCTATAATAATATACTAAATATTGACTGAATACTAAATTCATCCAGTACTGGTTTAGTTATATTGGAGATAACATTTCAATTTAGCTTAAAGATAAGGGACATAGAGGTGTTGCTGTCTTTGTTTTTTGTTCAGTGCATCAGTTGAAGAGTTAATAGAAAATGAAGATCATATGGGCTCAAATGCTTTGTAAAATTTTACAGGAGTGTTCTATCTAAAGGGATGCATTTCACCTCTGCATTCCAAAAGGAAACCTCTTGATGTGTTATTGCCATTTAATGTGTATCTGCAGATGAAAAGTGAAGTTACTGCTGTAGAACATTTATCCTTACATTCTCTGGAACTGCTTGCATGTCTGGGCTCCTGAATGTAAACTAATAAATACAGAGATGTTAAAGAGAGCAGTTATGTGGGGGTTTTAGGGGCTTATGAAGGGTAATCCAAAAGTTACCTCAATCATAACATCTTCCCTTGGTTTTAGATCTGTTTGCTAGCATGTAACTAACTTTAGCATTTTTAAGTGTTTCTTACTCCTCTGTTAACAGCTAAGAAAAAGTATTACTTGGTGAGTGTAGAAAAATGGTAATGTTTCAGCATAAAGGAAACAGAACATTTTCCAGTAATAAAAGGTAATTCAGAAAATGACAGGTGAAACCACTTTTCTTCATTCTGAATCAAAAATTCTCTTAAGAGTAAACATTAATGTGTGAAAAGGGAGTTAGAAGTAATTTAGGATGGAGGCACTGACAGAATGTTGCCTGAAGCAGTGGTTTACAATGCAGCGCTATTCTGACTAATGAAAGGCTTACTGAGATCAACAGCACATTTTCAGATGCAGTGAGCACATGCATCACAGTTACTGTGTCAACCCGCAGTAATAGGGTAGTGTCAACCTTTCACAGGCTCCTACGTTCACATTTTTGAGTCCTTTTGCCAATACATGTGAATGACTGCAGAGCTAAACAATTCTAGGCGTAATGTATCGTCATGGGGGTTTGAGTTAGTATGAATTTGATTTAAGTTTGGAAGTGGTAAATTTCCACTATAATTGGAAGCGTTTTAAGAACTAGATTCTTAGGCACCACATAGTGTGAAAATGAATGAAAACTTTTTAACAGGTATCTAAACTGTATTTAGCGTTTCCTTGCTGGCTTAGGGAGGTCAAAGTGATGCTACTTCTTCAATGCAGTGTTATCCTTTAATATCAGAGTGCGAATTCCAGCACCGTGCAATTAGGTCAGTTAGCTGGTTTTTCCACCCTCTCCCACGCAATCCAAGGATTTGCCTCTAAATAGAAGTAGCTGTGAGATGTAGTAGCTCTGAAGCTATTTGTTTTGAAACCTACAAAGAGCTCCTTGTTTCTTCCTGGTGGTATCAGCAGCCACACACTAAAGTTTGAGAAGCTGTACAATGTCTAGTAAGTAACAGAAGCAGCTGTGTAGCATGTAGTAAATGTGATGAGTAACTTTCTGGCCAAAATGAAGGTAAAGAAATGACAGCACTGCCTGTTTGTGACAGGAATTTTTATTGTACTTGTTTGTTAATTGAGAAAGGAACATACCAGCTCAATTCAACACGATCAGCATCTTGCTCCTGGCTTTGGATAAGCTAGCAAATCCAGTGTTTCCAATACTAATTTATTCTTTTTATTTTTCTTACACTGACATCTCAAAACAGAATAAATGTGTGTTCTTCTCTTCATGTTTTAGTAGCCCAACTACTTTGCTTTATTATTTAATTAATGTCATCAAATGTATCCCCCCAAAGAACTGAGACTCTGGGAATTCATAGCTGTGAGAAAAAAAAATGCACAAAACTAACAAAACTTTCTTTTTATAATTTAACAGTCTAGTAAAACAAGACCTAGCAATATATTAAGAAATAAATCCAGTTACAAATGCATGTATACAGAAGGAACTTCTGAGGATGTCAGAACAGAAAATGATCAGCTATTTACAAGATACACAGCAGGATGATACAGTAGCCAAGACCCACCATTCAGAAACCAAATGTGTTCTCTCCACTGTAGGCAACATACAAGAATCCATCCTCATCCTTTTCCTTCTCATAAAGTTGTCCCATAGTTAAGCTTGAAAGGGAAAAAAAGAGAAATGGTTTGCTTAGCTCATGCAAGTTGTCAGTGTTAACAGTCGGAACTTCATATAAACAAGGATTAAAAAAAGCTAAAACTTTTAAGTCTGTGTATAGGTTAGAATACAAAAAATGAGGGTAAATGAAAAGCAGTTGACTCCTAATTTAGAGAAATGATCCTGGACTCTCTGCAGAGTAAATTTTTTGTATTTCTTCACAAATGCCTTTGTCAGAATGCTTCCTTTTTTGTTGGAAATTGGTCTCTATTTTGAAAACAAAAAGAAACTCTAGCAATTACTTGGCTGGTCAACTGCTCCAACCATCTATTTACAGATAGTTGGAGCAGTAGACATCAGTTGGGTGCACAAATGAAGCCTCCTCAGCTCACCTTTCTCTGACTTCCCAAAACTGAGAAAAGGCTAATAAACTGAAAGATGGAGATGGATTGGAGATGGATGTGAGTGACAAGGAAAACAATGACGTCATTCTGCCCAAGAGAGGAGCTGGGAAGATTTGTAAGCAGTACTCGAAATGGAAGCGAATTTATGAGTAGTAAATAGATCACCAATCCTTGACATCCTTCTCTCCTCATACAGAGGTTTATTACATAAACTGAAGCCTGTGAGATGAGCAGAACCATGAACAGATTGTGGTTTTGCTTATTGGTTAAGAAGTTACCATTTTTACATTAATATTGAATGATCAAAAAAGCCCTGTTTTTCTAGCTGAGATGTTACATCTTATTATGAACATGTGAGAAGAGACAATGGATCTCCCTTTCCTGCGCCTAGCAATTCTGTAATACTGTTATAAACATGACATATAGGCATTCTCAGTACTGTTAGAAGAAAACAAGCAGAAAAGGATGGTTCTCATGGATCCCTCTTGTGTATCGGGTTACCTGGAGGGACTCTTTCTTTTACAATTAAGTATTAAGAATGATGTCACATGTAAGACATTTATTTCCTTAAATGCTACTAAACTATCTAGTGTAGAAAGTTGTAGTTGCTGCTTCTGCTATATTCTGTTATGTAGCAGAAAACAATGAAACTTATTCCTATATAAAAGCAATGCAAAAAACCTTTCTATTGCAATTATTTTTTTTCATAGAAAAAAAAAATTAAAAAAACCCAGCAGCTAGTTTGTAATTTCTTACAAGTTACAATTTCTTTGTAAACTGACAGGTTATTGGGTTTTTTCAGAATAATTTATGGCATTTGCTATTGAGTATTTAATGTGCAACCTTTTTTGTTATACTGAGAATCATTGTTTTCTTGATATTGATGATGTACGTGTTTTTGCACTCAACCAAATGCAACAACATCATAACTGCAAAGCTCACCCTTTTGCCGTGGAAGTAAATCATAATATATTTTTCAGTCACCTTTCTTTTTAGCCTAGCTCAAGAAATAAGACGTTTATCAAATTCATGAGGAAAAAAACTTAGTGAGATTAAGATGTGACAGACATCTCCCAAAATCACCAAATGGGCCTTGAAGAGCGGTGACTGACCCTCTAATATGCACAGGCTTGCTGTAATGATTCTGAATACCAAGTGAATAGCTTCTCACCTGGATTGTGGGACAGTCTTGTCTACAAAGAGGAATATTGCCTTCTCAGATGGCAGTTGAATCCTCTTCCTGATGATCCACATGAACTGGGCCACGGTGATGTCAGACGGAACTAAGTACTTCCTCTTGTCAATATCAACAATCTGACTTCCTGAGACCTTCTCCACTATGACCTGTAAAGTGCAGGTGTGAAGGTCAGGCTGTTCAGGATTGGTATGAACAGACGGCTTTGGTAGCTTGTTTGCTCATACAGGCTTACAGTGGTAAGTAGAGGGGATTAACAAAAAGGTTTCTTGATCACAACCAAATCAGAGGTAGAACTGGCTCAGCACTGTAAAACCTGATTTTACAGCTGCACTGAAACCTACGTTTTTGTACACAATGGCTTGAAACTTCCTATGCCCATGTTTGGCAGTCATGGGGTAAAAAGGTGTTATTATGCCTTAAAGACACCCGTGACAGGAAAGTATGCACATCACTTAACCTTTTGTACAGTGATGATATGAAATTACGGCAACGTGGACCCAAAGCTGAAAATGAACCAGCGGTGTACCTGAGACACAAGGTAAGGCTAATAGTGTCCTGGACTGCATTAGGCAAAGGACTAGCAGGTGATCCTTCCTCTGTACTGGTACTGGTGAGGCTACCTTTGTATTCTGCTGAACTGACATTTGGAGTATTCCATCATTGCTTCGGAAATCAGAAACTGACTACAGCAAGGAAAGATAGCAAGGTGGCCACAAACAAAACCAAACAAAAATAAACCAAACAGAAAGCAACAGGTGCAGGGGGAAGGATAATTAAGTATTGCTGGTGAAAAAGACACGATGCTCATTGTACTACAGAGACTGATTCTGAAAGGAAAAATTCAGCAGGTCGGGAAATGGGGTTTACAAGAGGTTCCAGGGTGTCCATTCCTTAGCTCTACATTCCAAGTGAAACATTAAGTTTGAAAAATACTTCTGACTGTTAAATTGACACCAACTATTTGATATCAATGGTATGTGGCTCAATTTGAATCATCAAGCAGAAAACACATACTGGTCCAGACAAAGGTTTGCTGCAATTTGAGATTCAATTCCTGTATTTGCCTACACCTTGCTGTCCATCCCTGATACAGCAGCATGTCATTCTGACTCAGTCATTCTGACTGTGAGTTTCTATGTTTCTTTTTCCCCATAGGTTATCAAGGATATTCTTGAAATGGATACATGGATACTGTAAAGATGTACGGTCATTAAGGATGCTGCAGTCTATGTGTGAGGGAATAGTTAGTCAAGAGAGAACAGCATGGATCATATCAGCTCGCCAGATTGCAACTGGAGAAAATCTTGTGACTTTGTGCAACTGAGCAGCAGGAAAAGTCAAAGGGAATGAAGATTCTTCTCTGGGCTGTGCTAATGGAAAAGTTACCAAAAGGTGAGAGGCAGGAATGGCATTAACTGGCATGTGGTCAGATGGGATGTGGGAAATTTTACACTCAAGCAAGTCAGTTGAGTATGTGGACATGTTGCTAGCTGTTACATAAGGATGTGAACTGTGGTCTTTTCAGAGACTGAAACATGGTAAAAGGGATTGCGGAGAGAAGAAGAGAGCTCATTCACTATTTAGCAGATGGGTAGGTATTAATGCTCCTCCAAGAAAGGAGGGGTCACCACTCGCATTGGCTCTTCAAATGGTTTGCATGGGGAAATTCGCCATGATGACTGGTTATAGGTGTGGAATACATGAGGGATATCATCTAACTAATTTAGCCAGGATGGAAGATGGTCAAGGTTTCAATAGTCTTTATAATCTTTCTAAGGATCAGGCACAATCTTCCAGACATTGAAGGTATTTGCTGGGATATAATTGCCATTAGAAGAAAGCAGGACCATGATATACCATAAAATCCCAGGAAAGTTTTTAGAAAGCGTTTTTGTCAATATGCACTGGGGCACAGGAGGAAATGTTAGACCAGTTATATGTGTTTGGAACTTCTTTAAAACATCTAAGGACACAAAAAGGGAAATTAATTTTCTCAGTAGGAACTCATCAGAGTGGGCAGGATGGAAGCATTGTATCCACCTTTGCCTGTAAGTACTCTGTTGAAGCTGGCTTGGCTACTCACCGGGACACGGTCGGGGTATTTGGCTCGGATTTTTGCGGACTCGACACATCTGTGCTCTGTGAACAAAACTCGTAATTAGTCATTGCATAGTAATTATATTGCTAGTGCCCTAGGCCGAGAGGGCAGCGCCGGCAGGGCCGTGAGCCTGCGGGGATCGCGATCACATTCCCGTCTCCGAGCGGGTCTCTAGATTTTCGGGGAGACCGTCCCCAGGCATCGCACTACCCTTCGGCGA
>NW_005054373.1:3654248-3661780 GCF_000277835.1 Geospiza fortis
GGGCGGGCGGTGTGAGTGCGGGCAGGGGCGGTGCTTGCGGGCGCTGAGGGCCGCTCGCCATGGCTAGCGTGGAGCTGTACTCGCATCCCGCGCTGTACACGCGCTACCGGGCTGGGTTCTGCTCCGCCGCTGCACTGGCACTGTTGCTCATCACGGCGCTCACCTATGTGCCGCCGCTGCTGGTGGCCTACCGGAGCCACGGTGAGGGCCGCTGGACCCCACGCGGCCCGGCCGGGCCTGGCGCAGCCCTGAAATCTCGTGCTGTTTCTGCCCTCAGGTTTCTGGCTGAAGCAGAGCGCGTACCTGGAGCAGCCCACTGTTCGTTTCCGGTACGAGGCTCTCTTCGTCGCTACCATCGGATCCAGCCCGGGCAGCTTCTTGGCGTGGAGCACATTCCCAGCGTTCAACAGGCTCCAGGAGGACCGGCTCCGAGTCCCGCTCCTGTCGGTAGGCCTGCCCGGGGCGGCCCGGCAACACTGGCGAGAAGCGAGGCTGCATAGTGGGGCCAGTGGACCGGCAGCCGGCTCAGGGCACGAGTGCTGATGGCGCTTTTGAGCGGGTGGCCCGTCAGGCACTGCTGCCTTCAGGTAGCAGCAGCTTTATGTATAACCTTGTGCCTCATATCGGGATTTGCTAGAATTTTAATGAGTCCCGTTTCACTCCCTCTCAGTGTTACTGAATCGTAGCGTTACTTAGGTTGGAAAAAGCCCGTAAGACCAAGTCCAGTTATTAATCAAACCCTACCAATTTTGCCACTAAACCACGTCCATAAACACCGCTGGTGGTTTGTGTGAACACATCGGTTTACTTTCATCAAATTAGTTGTGCCCCTCTACCCTGGCCACATGGCTTGTCATTATGTGAAGTCTGCAGGAAGTAGATAAGTGCCTTCAGAAATACATAATCTCTGCCTTGCAGTCACTTTTCTTTCTGGGATTTCACAGTGGCAGTTATTTTTCTGTCTGCCTCTTTATGAGCCCTGCTATATTTTGCAAGTAGCTGAAGTACTGGACACTCTAGCACACAAACGTAGCAAGCCTTGGCTTACCGCCAGGAATCAGCATACAGAGGCCATTTAAGAGGCATGCTACAATAGCAGGAGGCACAAGCCTGACCACCAGTCATATATTTGCACTGTGTCTTACACAGAAGATCCAGCACCAAGGCATGCTTTGTGGCATGCAAGGAAGATGGTTGGAATGGTCTAGGGCAGAAAAGACCTTGTAGTAAACTTTTCCTCCCTGGAGGGGTGTATGAGACCTTGTATAACAGACAACAGTGTTGGCTTTTTGTCTCTAGTCCTCTGTCTGTAAATAGTCAAGTAGCTTTTTATTACATTCCCGACTGCGCAATCTGTTTGCTTCCTTGGTATGCGTGTGCTGCAGTTCTAGGGTCCCCTGGGGTTTTACTTTTTTTGTTTTTCTTTCTAACAGAAATTCCTGTCTTTAAAAAAATTTTATTTAGACGAGAGAAGAAGACAAAAATCAAGATGGCAAAATGGATCAGTTGCATTTTAAACTGGAACTTCCATTACAACCAACAGAGCATGTAGTTGGCGTTCAGCTGATTCTGCTCTTTTCCTACCAGCTTTATGTGAGCATTTTTAGTTTTGTTTGTTGTGATGTATAGACCTATTGTAAAATTCCAGTAGTGGTTATACAAAAGATGAAAAGAAACCTTCCACATTTTAAATTCCTGTCCAAAATATGTGTTTTACTGAAAAATATTTAATTTTCTTCCCCTCTGCTGTGTCATTCCTAGTCTAGCTCTCTTGTGTATTTTGATACGCTTTGTTAGGGTTTGTTTTTTTTTTTTTTTAATATTTTTCAGCTCTCTATTCTCTTGGGCTGTAGTACACTCACTATACAGGACAGAAATGCACAACAGTGAGTATCAGTGTGGGTGGCACCTGAAAATAACAGATTCTTGCAATAGGCAGAAGGATGTGCATTCCTACAGACTGCTGCATCTTGACATAACCAGTTCATTTTCTGAAGTGGGGAGTCAGGCTGTTGCAGCAGCCTAAAACTCCTTAGATTTTGCTTAACAGCTCGTGAAGCATCGATAATCATCTGCCAGGATCTTCTGTATTTTGTAACTGGGACGAGGAAGTGTTATAGGAAGACAAGACAGTGCAATTCTGCTGCCATTGTACCTCAAATGGCAGTGCAATTAATACCTTAAAGCAAAGAGTAAACCACCAGCACACAGAGAACCCAGGGATACATCTGAAAGGAGCAGTAATACAGAGCTGCATTGGGTGCAGCCACACAGACAAAAAGTTGTTTTCCTAGGGAGATTAGGCTGTTCCTTTAGAGAGTCTTGCTGATTGCAAATGGACAAGCTTAGCAAGCATAGCTATGTGTGTAGAAAACATTCTTAAGCCTGAGGCCCAGAATAAAGGCCCAACAGTCCTGATTTTGGGCTGAAGTATTTGGTTAGGTATTAGTATCACAGAGAGTTACCATATTCACGACAATTTTTTTTTATCCCACTGTAAATGTGGAAATTTTCCTTCAGACTGAGTGGTTGATAAGAACTAAGGACCTCCCTTCTTTATTTGGTTCTTGTTGCAGAGTACAAGTCCTTGATTTTGACTGATGAGTTTTTTTAAAGTGTGTCTCCAGTGAATGTGTTTTAGTCACCTTGCTGCTTTTTACATGTTATGGCTAGTCAAAACTTTCGGTCATTGGCCACAGACATTGCACTCTCAACTTTGTTGAGATAATAAAGTTAGTTAGCTATTAGCTAAGGTGGTTCACTTTTTTAAAAAAGCGGTATTTTTTATTTGGTGGTCTCTTGTATAGACTAAGGTGATGATCTGAAACTTGGGAGTCCTAGAAAAATCAAATCCATGTAGAAAAATGTGTAGATCCCAAGAGATAGAAAAGTACATTGTGTCCCTCCTCCTCCCTGCTAAATTTTCCTTTTTTGTGTTCACTATTTCAGAGAATGTCAACATTTGTGATGCAGAGCATGGCTTTTCTTCAGTTTTTTTCTCCTGTGCCAGGGTCTCAGCTCTATGTGAATGGAGACTTGAAATTAAACCAGAGGCAATTACTTAACCACTGTGGACTGGATACCAGATACAATGTGAGGAAATGTTTTTCCCTTTCCCATCAATTCAACCGCCCCACCCCGATCTCTTAATCCTCCTAGTATCTTAGGTGACACCTTAATTATTTGTACTATTGCACAGAGGGAACTGTAAGACTTTTGAACTGGTGTTTTCTTGTTAGACTACAAGAAGGAAGAGGTTATTCTGCCAAGATGTTCAGTCTGATGTTTATGTTCATTCCTTGAAGGGCATGGTTACTTTGTGTAAGAAACTCAGTAGAATTACTGTCTTGAAGACTGGATGAATAATAATTAAAGTGTCTCCTTGTTGTAACAGGTGTCTGTGGTCAACGGCACAAGTCCTTTTGCAAGTGACTATGATCTGGCAAACATCATTGCAGCATATTGGGATAGAAATGGTAAGCCTGAATGTGTAGCTACAGGACAGTAGTAGTTATCATATTGGCAGCTGTTTTGTGAGGTATATGACTTCTGTATTAATACCTAAAAGCCCCTTAACCTGGACATTTCCTTTCTCCATTATAGTGACAACAGTCTTTTCAGATCCCAGCCCTGTTTGGATGGCTGGAAGAGCAACGGATACACCATTTATCATTAATGCCACTATTCATTACCCAGTGGAAGTTATCTTATATCCTTCAAAAACTGCACAAACTGTGACATAACAGGGTTATATTATTTGAGCCTCCACCACATGCAGGCCAAATGAAAATGTTTTCTCTTAGATGTGTTGCTAAACATTTTTTTTTTTAGCTAAGCAAATGTTACAGTTCTGGAGCTGATGAAATACCTATTTGTCCATTCCTTCAGATGGTTTGCTTTCATAACCACTTTTTGCCTTTCTTTATTGGTAACCCGTGTTGCTTTTCAGCTTTGCTAAAAAGGCCTTTAAAGCAGTTTGTTAAGTATTGTCAGGGAATATTTGTAGTACATCTTGCTTTGGTTCTGCAGTACCTGCTGTCCCGATCTGTCACAGATGTCACTCACAAAGCATGATACTGTAGTCTGTGACCTAAAGCAAATGATTAGAAATCTGTATGCAAGATCATCTCACCAAATAATAACTCCTGCAGTGGGAGGCTGTTACATCTGTTCATGTGCAGACAGACCAGAATTTTTTTCTTTTGAAAAAGTAATTCTTCATTGATTATGTTCTCCGTTCTTTTTCTGAGACAAGAACAAGTCTGCATTTAGAAGAATCTGCATGGAGCACACTTCTTACAAGATTTGTTTACCTGCCTGAATATTAACAATGAGTACTTCCTGATGACTCAGGCACAAAGCAGGTACTTTACCCAGAATTGGTTTAAATGTCTTCTAGGACAGACGTTCTCTCCAGCTTTTGTTACCTACTGTGGTGGAAGGCTTTTAGGTGTTTCTGTGATTCAGAGGTTTAGCATTTGTGACACAAACCGATGTCTTAACAAGGTTTGTGCCTTTCTGCCTATGAGTTTCCTTGTTTAGATATTGCAATGGTAACATCAGAAGGTTCTCTATTAACACTCCTTGACTTTCCTTAAATATCAGCCAGGATTTTGGGAAATTATTAAATTTGCCTGGATCCAGTATGTCAGCATCCTCCTTATCTTTCTTTGGGTGTTCGGTAGGATTAAGACATTTTTATTCCAGAATCAGGTGTTGACTACAATTCCAGTATCACCAGTTCTGCCTGTATCTCCAGTACTATCCTACAAACAGCACCAGTCCTGAAGAGATGCTTGAGAAGACTTCATAGAAATGCCATTCAAAAATAGTTACCTGATTTTATTCTCTATACACTTCTTACTTCAGAAGATCAGAATTTTGTGAGTATATTTCAAGTATGCTCTGTTTGTGCATACTTTTTAAAATACATGTTCATTCACCTAGTTTCTTTAGGAACACTGCTTTGGAGCTGGAAAAGTTTATATTTTTGACAATAAAAAACACCCTAGGTTTTTTTTTTGCAACTGGAACATGCGTCGAAAACCATTTTGAAAACTGAAAATAAAAATATGCTAAAAGTAACAACATTAACTGATTTTACTTCTTGTAAATCAATTCACTGCACTCTTAGAGTTGTCAAGAGTTATTTGTACATGCATTTATGTATGTGCACTATGAAGTGAAAAACTGCAGGGATCAGTTAAGGTCAGAGATGCACTTCTGTTAACTGTGACTATACTTATTCAGCAATTTAATTATTAAATTGGATGATGAATAAATTCAAGGTTGATGTGAGAAATTGGGTTTTGGGTGATAGTGTGTGCAAAATTTGCACAACCATTTACTACTGGTATTATTACTGTAGCACCTGACCATTAATTGTGAATTGTCAGTAGTAAAACAGAGAATCCTTTTATCTATTGAAAGAAAACTAGCAAAAAATTCTGCCGGGGAAGCCTCAGAGTTTCAAAGCAAGTGAATAATTACCTTCAGAGCTTCAATTGTTTAGAACAGATAAAGATTATAATCACCTGGTAGACATTGAAAGACTATGTCCCTCATTCTTGATGGTGGTGGTCATAGGGAAGATTATTTTATCTTCTTTTTTTGGGCTTACTTTTTATGCTAGGCAAGCTTACAAGAGAAAACAACAAAATTTCCATTATATTTTCAGTTTTTTATTAAAGAATTAATTCTAGCAAAGCAGTGTTATGGCAGGACATTTAAATCTAGAATTTAAAACTATTCTAGATGGTAGAATTCTGCAAAAAAATCCAAGTGTCTTTGGTTCTTTTGAACTGTTAAGACACGGTGCAGCTATGAAATATGAAAGAGCAGCTGAGCAGTAGGCCGTCTTTTGGCCATCATCCTCTAGAATTGAACATCCTCGCAGCTGGGAGAGCTACCTTTTCCAGAAGTCTCCAGTTTGCTCTTGGATCTTTGAAGTCTCTATGTGGCAGCGTAGGGCTACTGATAACCAGCTTTGTATCAACATCTCCAGAGTCAAAGCAACTGTCTGCTGCTTTTTTGTGCTTCTAGCCGCTGCACAGCATGAACAAAGGGGGCTGTGAGCTTGTTTCCCCAGTATCTCCTGCTGGTGTATATTTGGTGTGCTCTCCCTTGCAGCAGTAATGGTGCTTTTGTGACTGCATGAGTTAATTCAGGGAGTTAATTATAGTGAAGATGATCTTTACCAAATATATAATCACTTTTTCAGACAAGTCAGTTCCCTGACTGAACTTGGTATGTATCTGCACAAGCATTAAGGTGGACTTGAGCAAAGAGTAGAAATCTCTGGAGAGACCACAGGACCGCAATTTAAGGGTTTGAATGTTCTACTCCCACAAAAGTGGAATGCATAAGAATCTTCCTCCAAGCTGTACAGAAGTCTGTTTAGGTAGCAACAGCAACACAGAAGAGACTAATGCTCAAAAGCCACAGTACTGGGAGACTCCATTAATCCCTCTCTCACGTTTTTCTCCTGTTGTAGCCTTTCACGTTAAGTTAGAACGAGTGATGTTGCTGAGAGCAACAGTTCAGTGAATGCATGTGAAATAAGACATGGAGATCAGGCCTAGTTCCAGAAATACAGAGAAAAATATCTTTAAGTTTCTCTTTTCCTTTAGATGGCAAAAACTGGAAAAAATCCTCTACAGTAATGTAAGCAAAGAACTATATACATTAAAAGGAGGCAATCAAAAGAGTTAGTTACTTGCAGGTGGCATGTAATTGTTTAACATGACCTGAAGCCATCCCTCCATTTCTTGTCAAAGAGGCCTTTCATGACTGGGACTAATAACTGAATGCAGGGTAAAAGGAGCCGTAAAGGTAGATGTTATCACAGCAGGGAAAAAACCCTGTGATATATCTGCTGTGGTCACTTCCTAGATGATTTTTATACTGACCATAGTTCTTGGTTCACAGTTCTGACTCCTTTCTCGAGCTTGAAGAGACATTCTACTTTTGTAACTAACCAAGCAATAGAAAAAAAGGCAAGATTTTATAGCTTAAGCAGCAAACTGAACTACACGGGAAAAATATATACCTGAGGATCCACTGCAACCAGCATTAGAAGAGGTTTAGGAAGGAAGAGCCTTTCTCAGAAAGCTATCTGCAAGGACTCTTCCTGCGGCTTGCTAAGCAACACAAAAAGTCAAAACCACCACCATGCACCGCAGTTGTACTACACAGATCTTCTCTGTATACATACGACAGCAATCTAAATGCTCGTCTTTGAAAAAGGACATGATGGCTCGCTAGGATTAATTAAGGTTCTGTAAGAAGGAAAAAGAAAGCAGCTTTAAGTTAAAACTCCTATGCATAAACTGACGTGGGAACACGGCTCTTACATGGCCGTGTAAGAGCCATGCTTCGGGAGTGTTTTAAGAGGTAGAACTAGGAGAAAAGAAACCACCTCGCTGCTTTTTAAACTCACCAAGCAGCCCGTTTTGCAGGGGGTATTATCTTCTCGCTCTACTCGCACGAGGCTAGCGGGACGCGGCCGCGCCGAGCTCTGTTCGCCTGGGGGT
>NW_005054373.1:3662334-3666362 GCF_000277835.1 Geospiza fortis
CCCTTTTTTTTTCTTCTCCTTTTTTAAATTGTTTTTCTTCCTTTTCCCTCGGGAACGTGGCTGATTCAGGTTAAGGTGGTTTCGTTTGTTGGAGATGAGAGAGTTTAGAGAACCCTTCCCATCATTTCAGGAAATGCCTTCCCATTTTTTTGTTGTGTCCCGCCTCTTTCTAGGTGAAGGTGACATGCTGATTGGAAGCATTTGTCAGTATTTCTTAACTGCAACCGTTGCTTCAAGTGAGGCACACAGGGCGCACCTCAGTCCAATCGTCCTCGGACTGTTTGAATTCGAGGACGCTATTGTACCAGTGCCGACAGTGTCAAGTAAGTGAATAGCATTCAGTCACTGCGGGTGTCTCTTTGTCACGCCAGTTTTGCCATTGTAAAAATTCCTAACAAAAGCTGCAACTAAGCAGACCTCATTTCTTGAACACCAGTAATTCTAGTAGCTGAAAACACTTTGTGATCTTCAGCTGCAGTGCATAGAGAAATAGGTATTATAAGGCTATGCTTTGACACTGCCATTCGCTTCGGCCGGACGACTTTATCTAACTCTAAAAATATTTTAAAATCTCCCAAAGGAAACAGTACCTTTTCGAAAAAGAGCTTTAATGATCATATAATTAAATGGATTATATGTTTCATTGTATTATAAAGTCTTTAATTGTGATGATTTCCTGGAAACATTTCTTCAAATCTCATTTAGCACTAGATTCTAAAAAGAAGTATATTTCCAAAAGCTGAATTAGCAGTATCACCTGAAATGCTAATATAATGTTATAATTCAGAATTACTACAGTACATTTACTGTATTTTATTAATTTAGTTGTAGCTTTGCTATTCTATTAAAAAAAAAAATTAGGCGGGCTTATGAGTTTCATCTATTTAGTATTGGAAAGTCTTTTAACTTTTAGGACTACCAGTGATCCTAGAACACACCCTCCAAACGAACTTTTTCTGTACCCATTCAAATACCAATCTGCATATTGTTGATACAGTAAGCTTCTGCCTTATGAAGATGTGAGATTTCTAGCTGCATAAGAATACTGGAAAGTGATGTTTTGTCAGTGGGGTGATTTACTGCAAGAATTACTAGTAATATTGTTGTGTGTTATTCTTTGACCAGCTTTGTCATGTTCCAGCATTATACTTTTTCGAGTAGCAAACTATGTTTTTAACATTAGCTCACAGAACCTATTTTGGTGGTGATTGCATTGGTGCAATGTCTGATAGGTGAAGAATGCAGTGAGTAAATTTGATGAGGAGAAGTAGACCTTCAGGTGATCTTTGCTCTATTTATCATGCCATGAACAAACGTTTTCCTATTAATTCTATAAAATGCATAGTGACATTCACTGTTATAATTCTTTTTACAGTCAGTATTGCTGCATTTGGTGAATTTTAAGTACATAAGAGATAATTACATTCATCTCGTATGATTGCTCTGAAAGGTCAGCATACAGGACAGTCATTTTTGGGTAACAAAAGGTTGTGCACATAATCCAGCATTAGGTATTCATTTTTCAGTGGAAGAAATCAATCTGGGAAATCAACAGAATCACAGAATATTCTGAGCTGGAAGGGACCCACAACTGAGTACATTAATTGAAGTAATTTCTGTGTAATCTGTAAGTTCTTTGACTTTAAAAATGCTGCACAGACTGTTTAAAATGAAAGTATGCTGGAAATTTTCTCAGACAGAAAATGGCCCAGGAAGACTTTGACAAAGACAGCTAAGATTCAGTTGCTCAGAAGTCATTGTAGGGGAGCAGGTATTTGTAATTCTTCACTGAAATGTTTTTGCTTTAATCCAGCCTGGTTTTTCAGTCTTCCCACAACAGACACAGAATTGTTTATTCTAAGGGAGTGTTTCATCCCAGCCTTTTGTCCAAAGCTCAGAGACAGAGCATGTTTTTTGACAGCTCTAACAGGAGGCACTCTTTCTGTCTTTCTACAGTCTTTTTAATATCCCAGAAAAAATTTGCAGTTTAATAGGAAGGTCTTTTTTAGCTATAAAGTTAGTTTTTGCTACTTGATTAAGTCTCTTCAGGTTGAATTCTGTGCTGAAAGGAAGTTACTAAGAAACTCTACTCCTTTCAGAGCTGGCCTGAAAAGATCTGATTACTTGATTCCAACATTTTATGTCTTATGCGACAAATGAATAAAAGTCCCTGGAAGCACGAGCTAAATGATCATCCAGTGGACTATTTCTTTCTTTCTTTTCTGCCTTTCTGGGTCTGAAAAGTGCTCATCTTATAAATGAGATCTTTTTGAGATCAGTACTACCACTGACTGTATTTTTACCCTGCTTAGTAAAACTGGATAGCTTTCTGTAATGTATCTAGTTTCTTGGCAAGCAGATACTAGTGGCCCTGCAGCTCAGCAGTCTATCAGAGGCAGTTTAACTGATGAAGAAAATGACTGCTCTGTTGGCCAGTTTGTATAATTAATTTTCTTTGGACAATGTGTAAGAATAGTTGTTGTGGAATTGTCCCACGGCTCATCTAGTGTAGAATCTTGTTTCCATTAGTAGCTGTTAGCAGGGAAGCCCAGGAACAGAGCTTGATTCAGGACTGGCAACTAAACCATATAAGCTAATGCTTTTCAGATCACATTTTGAAAATTTGCATTGCCCTGTGAAGAGATGATTGTGCCTCAAGAATTTGAGAGACTTCTGATGATTGTCTTTACCAGAGCTACCCTTGAAGAAATAGTATCACCGAAGAAATACTACTGCTATCACAGAAAAGGAATAACAGTGTAACTGTTAGTAAAATAACTTACATTAAGGAGTATTCATTACTTACAGAAACACGTATTGTGGTGGTACTGAGTGTTGCCGTACTTCATGTGTCTCAGCTGAGAAATGTGAGAGGTGTCGGAGTGCTGTCTGCTGCAACTTGAGGCCCGTTGCAGCCTGTTTTTCTGCTTGTTGTAGCTCCCTTGCCACTTGGGGTCAGTCTGATTTTATCACTGAGATGGCAGCTGAAGTGCCGGTAATGCTAAAACATCTGGCCCCTCTGCTGGTTCTCCTTTCCCCCAGGCATGCTATAGTCAGGCAGGTGCACTACGAGGAAGCACTTATGTGGAACAGAGCAGGATAAAAGGAGGTGTAACAAACCCCAATTTTGCTTTCCGGAGAGGAGCTTGAGGTGAGCAGGTAGTGCCACTGAGCTGTTGGTGGGGGAGGAGGGCACTAGCAGAAAGAGGCAATGCAAAGCAGGTCACAGACTAGTGTTTCAGCATGCAGCTTCAATGTGCAATTTTGGCATATTGCCTTTCTGTGCTGAAAGAGCAAGCTTGCCTAACAGCACCATCTGGCGAGTCCTGCAATGGAATAGGTAGAGGATCAGAGGTAGCCTGTATCGCGACGTCCTGTTCCTCACATTTGGAATTGTAGAATCATTTACATTGGAAAAGACCTTTAAGATCATGAAGTCCAACTGTTAATCCAACAATGCCAAGTCCACAACTAAGGCAATGATATAATGTAATCTATTCAGTAGATTTATAAATATATGTATACATATATAGATCTTCAGCAACTCTATGAGAAGGTTATTCTATGGGCTTTTCAACAGCTGCTTTCTGCCTCAGCTAAAGTTCATGAAAAATCACAGAAGACCTTGTTGGGTTAAAAAAATTGTACTTTAGGGGAATGCGAGTTTAACCTGGGCTAAAAACACCTTAACTGGAGAATGCAATTGGAAATGGTAAGTGGTTGTTTACATGAAAATAGAATTACACACGCCCAACAAGAGAAGTGCAGAAATTAAGAGCACTGTTCACAGAGAAAGTGGTATATTTGGCCTTATGCACTGGAAGCCACACAAGAGAATACTTTACAGATGCTGTGTTTTCCTGCGTAATTATGCTTTTTATTTGATGGTGTCTACATGTGTGTATATTCCTTAGAAACACTCCAACTTTTCTAAAAGGAAAGAAAGTTAATCTTAAATATAGAAAACTGATATCTACTTAGTGTTTTACTTTGGCATCGCACTTTTTCTTGCAGTTTCTATCATAATG
>NW_005054373.1:3666400-3671056 GCF_000277835.1 Geospiza fortis
GCGCTTGAGTCTTGTTGGTTCAGACACATATTGTGGACTAATACGTTATCTGTTTTTTCATTGGCACAGTGTTGTCTGCAACACTACTTGCGTGGGAACTGGAGCAAGGAGAGGTCTGAGAGAGTCAAGGCAAAAGTGAATGTAAAAAACAGCTTTTGGCTTTTATTCCTCAGTCTCCCACACTCTGCTAATAACATGTAACGAGCAGTTAGTGTTGCATGATTAGAGTGGAGCAACAGTTCTGCGTAGCTAGAGTAGAAACACATTTATTCTTTAAAAAGCACAATTGAGTTTCTGAAAGCTACATAGTAAGTGAGACTGCAAGGAGCTGCAGAATGCAGTCTTAGTGCAGATAATGACTCATGTTTTGCACTCAAGAAAAAGATCTGAGATAGTTGTGTCTGGCTGACTTTCAGGCATAGAGCCTCTTTCAAGAAAAATCTTTCAATTAGCAAATGCAACTTCAGCTTTGATTTCAGCTTAGATTCTTTCATCCCCTCTGTTTGGTGAAGTGTCAGTGCAGGCTGCTGGATTGCTGGTGATCCTCACAGCACAGAGAAACTTATAGATGCTTCTGGAGATGTAATATGCAAAAAATTCAGTATTTGAACAAGGCAGATTTTATCTATGAAGAATGGCCAAGCTGAACTAAACTAAGGATTTATCTATCTGCTCTTGTGCCTGAGAGTAGCAAGTACAAGACTGCTAAGGAGGAAGTAATACATCAAGCCTTGTTTCTTGTAGCATGTCACCGCAATACGGTATACCATGGGCTATCCATGGTTTAGGGAATTGCTAAGCCATGGGCTGTAGCCTCATTTTTGCCTTTAACAGTCCTTGGAAGGCTTTTCTTCCCGTACTTACTTGAAATCAATGTGATTAATTGTTGAACTCCTGTGTACTTTTGCTGCTACAGAATTTTGAAGCAGAGTTTCACATTTTTAATATGCAGTGTACATAAAGGTTTTGTAATGGGTGATCATTTAACTCAATTCAATTTATTATGTCAAATGAATATGTATCTTTGTTTACTAGTCTGCATTATTTTCTTTCAAGAGTTGAGTGTATTGAAAAATGTGTCTTTCACTGTAACAAGAAAAAAATTGTAATTGCAAATGCAGCTAGATAACAAATAGGTATATGTAGAACTTCTGAGATGATCTGCATACATGAGGAGTCTTACTTTCCTTTACCTTGCCTGCTGACATTTACTGCCTATTTGCAAGTGGAATCTGCATGAGTGAGAGCACAAAAGGGTAGGTGCCAAAAATCTCTAGTAAAAAGCTGGCGGGGGGCGGGGCAGTGCATGTGTCTTGGACTTTGACTGCAAAGAAAAGCAGAAATCCACTTGGGCTTGACATGCCTAAGATTTTCTAGGAGTTATATGCAGACAAATCTAACTCCTAAACTGGGAATTCTTGAATGCAAACTCAGGGTATTCCGTCTTGGGGTGTATGCACTCCAGACCAAAGATATGTGTCAGCAGCTTTTAAATTTTGTCACCTGTGGCCAGGTGTGGCTTCAGGTTGTGAGTTTTCATCCATCTTCTGCCTTCTGCAGTTTGGAAAATAGAGGGTCGTGGACAAACACCAATTGGTATAGCACCCTATGGCCACTGTAGGGTACAGCACTCACATTAGATAAGATTTTTATTTCAGTGCCCACAGCTACCAGTGTTCACATCCACTCCTTTTAGGGGACAGAAATCCTTGTAATGTTAAATTGAAATAGAAATACAGTTGAGAGAGTCAGAAACTTTTTTTTCTTCTTTTTTTAGCGCAGTGTTTACCAGTGTTCAGTTTGAGGGCCTTGTGTATTTTGTAGTTTTGTTTTGGTTTTTTTTTAATCCAAGGGTTGAGCTGCATCAACCCAAGGTTTTCTTCAACGTTGAACATTTACTTATTTCCTTATTTCTGCAGTGATCTTACTGTCACACATTACTTCCTTTTTTTTCCCCAACATCTGTCACCTGCAGTGATCATCCCCAAGTGCAGCTGATTAAGGAAGCAGTTAATGCCACATACATACATGTACATTTGAAGAAAGGTTTTACTAATGCAAGAGTTTGTATTGTCTAAGTTGTATTGTTATTGTGCCACAGGAGCAATGGTTCACCAGTATTTCCCTTCTCTTTTTCAGCTTTTTTCATTACCCTTCCTCGGTGAGAATGGCAAGGATTCGGATTCCTAGCACAATTGTTATAATTTTTGTTACAGTTCAGACTGGATTCTTACTCTTCATGTATGCCCGGTACAGTAGCTTCATGCCTCAGTCTGAGGAGAAACCATCACAAGTCCACATACTTATTCTCTCTTCTTGGCGGTCAGGATCATCTTTTGTTGGTCAACTTTTCAGCCAGCACCCCAATGTCTTCTACCTGATGGAGCCTGCATGGCACGTGTGGGTTAAGATGTACCAGAACAGTGCCAAAGTCTTACACATGGCAGTGCGGGACTTAGTCAGGTCGGTCTTTCTGTGTGACATGTCTGTGTTTGATGCTTACATGCCTTGGAAAAGAAACTTATCCGATCTTTTCCAGTGGGCAGCAAGTCGGGCTCTGTGTTCAGCTCCTGCTTGTGACTCTTTTCAACGTACTGACATAACCAGTGAACTGGCATGCAAGACTCTTTGTGGACGGTATCCATTCAGCAAGGTGGAGGAAGCCTGTAAAACTTACAGCCATGTTGTCATCAAGGAAGTTAGATTCTTTGACTTGAAGGTCCTATACCCCCTCCTCACTGATCCCTCCCTGAATCTCAAAATTATTCACCTGGTCCGTGACCCCAGGGCAGTCGTTAAGTCACGGGAACAATCGGTGAAAGCATTAGCCCGTGACAATGGAATTGTCTTGAGTACCAATGGCACTAAAGTGGAAGATAGCAAATACAAAGTAATGCAAGAGGTTTGTAGAAGTCATGTTCAGATTTATGAAACAGCTGCTCTAAAACCACCTAATTTCTTGAAAGATCGCTATTTAATGGTCCGTTTTGAAGATCTGGTAAGAGATCCATTATCAGAAATCTCAGAAATGTATAAATTTGCAGATCTTAGTTTGACTCCCAGGCTCAAAAGCTGGGTTTATAATATCACTCATGGACAGGGACCGGGGAAAAAAAAAGAAGCCTTCAAAATAACATCCCGAGATGCAGTTAGTGTTTCACAGGCCTGGAGAAATGTTCTTTCCTTTGAAAAAGTTAAGAAAATACAGGAAGTTTGCAAAGGTGCTATAAACATTCTTGGTTATCAGCTAGTAGATTCAGAAAAAGAACAAAGAGATCTGACATTGGATTTGGTGTTGCCAAGACGACACAATCAATTCAGTTGGTCATCATTTAATCCAAAACACTGAGACATTTTTGAGAGATCTGGGGAGTTGGGGCAGGGTAGTTGTTTGAATATTTCTATACTCCACAGCATATAGTAATTGGAAAATCCTTGGCTGATGACTTTATCTTTTCGTCTACTCCTTTTCTGTTAATGTAAGAAGTTTTTTTTTTCCCTGAGTTTTTTACATATTAAAAAAAAAGACAGCAAGATACTTGGTCAGCCTGTTACTGTGCTGCTCACAGCATTGTTTTAAGAATATAATTTGAGCACTTTGTATTAAAAGATGGATTCTCGAAGATGTCTGTTTATTGATAATACTTCACTTCTCTTTTTCATGCTTTAAGTATTTAAGAATCACAATTGTTTATTTGCATATATGGAACAAAGTAAATAGTAAATTCCTTCACTTGACTTTCTTCTTTAAAGTTGTTTTGCAGTTGTATATTTTTTTTCAGACTTCTTTTGATGTTTTAAATCTTAACATAAAAGTTTTCTAAAAGGTGGGGCAACTGCAGCAGCTGTGTTGTAAAAGGCTTAAATGGAAACTTCATTTATTGATACATTTCATAGTGGTTTATTTGGAATGGCAATATTTACAATCAGATACTTGAATGTGATGTTTGCTTGGATTGCAAGAACCAAAGGATAAGAAGAAACATGCACAATATTTTGCAAAGACATAAAATCTTGCAAAATCACAAAAATACAATAGATATAAACTACAGGGCAAGAGCACAAGTGTTAACTTTAGGAGCTGGAACCATCCAGCTGAGCAACTGATAAGTGGATCCTCAACAGAGTTTGAGCCCTTCAGGACACAGAAGGGTTTTCCCCAGCAATGTCACAGACTGAGGTTTGATATAAGTACACGTGCCAGATCCTCAGAAACGTCACCCATTCTCCAGGTGTCTGGAGAGAACCGCAAATGGCTCTCACGTAGTCTGAGCCAGCTCTGTCAGGTCTCAGGGTGAATTTCACCAGATGCAACCAAACTGGGCAACTCCCGGTGAGACAGAAGGAACCCAAAGCTTGTTTTACCCAGAGCTTGGGTAAGCACAGCTCCAGCAATTACTGAGGAAACTGACACAACAGGGTAAAAAATAATAAACCTACTTTTTTTTTTTTTTTTTTTTTTTTTAATTCAGATGAGGAAAACAATTAAGGAGAAGGTGAAAAACTCACCATTACTGAATATTTCATCATCTGTAAGCTGACCATCCTTAGCATAGAGGACTCCAAATTTAAAATTCACCGATCCCTGGGAAATAAAACCAAATATTATATGATAAACAGTCAAACGCAGCAGATATAAAAATTTGTTTCCTCTAA
>NW_005054373.1:3671726-3671873 GCF_000277835.1 Geospiza fortis
TTCCAAGAGCCTCTGTTCAATGGAATGCTTTGTGGAACTGCCATTTCTTTCCCAAAATACTAACTTCCAACACTTTCTAAACTTATTTTGTATTTTAAAAACAGAAATGAGTAAGACTCAGTGTGGAGATCAGGTTTAAATTTATTT
>NW_005054374.1:0-132141 GCF_000277835.1 Geospiza fortis
AAGAATAGTATTTGAAAGAGTATTTGAAAGAGGTGACAGTAGGCTCTGGGCAGATTCTCCCTATAAAGCAGACCTAGGTTTATGTTCTCTGTATTACTGGTTTGGGGTATCAGCTGTACATGAGAAACCAAAAGAAAATTACTGCAGACCTGTTTTCTGAACATACAATAAATACTGTAAAATTAAAAGGAGATTTCATTCTCACTCTGAAAAAAAATTGTAAATAGAATTATTTGTGGCTTAAACCACAGTTTATCTAAAAAGCTTATAAAGCATAGAAACATTTTGCCTGATTTGGTATGCAAATTGCTTTGTTGGAGAGCCTTAGGAAACTACTATTCTATCCTGCTTTCTGTATTACTTCTTTTTTTTCTACAGTTTGGTGCTGTACAGTTAGGAAGACATGAGGGCCACTATTTCCCTAGATGGATTTTATATTATCCATGACTGATAGTATAGATAAAGAAAGTTGGGTACAATTCTACTTCACAGTTGTATATTTTAACAAAATAAATGGAGATATAAAACTTCTTATACTCTGCCAAAAGCTTCTAAATCAGCAAGAGTTCCAGATTTATTTGAAAGTTTGAATCTCTTCCAGACTTTATCCTTTGACTGTGCCTTTTGTCTCTAGAAAGGGAGAAATCCGTCCTTCAGAAGACAAGTCATAAAAGTGGAAACTTCATTATTTTACCTACAGAAATTCTTTAGTCTATCCTGCTGGCCTTAAAAAAGCAATAGTCTGTAATGGCTTAGTAACTTCATACCCCAGGTTGCTACAGTAATTCCAGATTCTTGCTGCTGCTCCCTCTGTTGCTATCAAATATAATTCCAAACTCATCTCCAGTTCATCTCCAAGATGAACGGCTGCTGGCCAAGGCCGAGCCATCACTGGGAGAACCTCTGGGATAATGTAATTAAGAAGGGGAATGAAATCCTGTGTCATTGAAGAGAGAGAGAGGAGTGAGAATACGTGAGAGAAACAGCCCTGCAGACACTGAGGTCAGTGCAGGAGGAGGGGCAGGAGCTGCTCCAGGTGCCAGAGCTGAGGTTCCCCTGCAGACCCTGGTGCAGACCATGGGGAGGCAGCTGTGCCCCTGCAGCCCATGGTGCAGACCATGGCGAGGCAGCTGTGCCCCTGCAGCCCATGGTGCAGACCATGAGGAGGCAGCTGTGCCCCTGCAGCCCTTGGAGGATCCTCTCCAGAGCAGGGGGATGTCCAAAAAAGGCTGTGGCCTGGTGGGAAGTCTGTGCTGGAGCAGGGTCCTGGCAGGACCAGTGGCCCCATGGAGACAGGAGCCCATGCTGGAGCAGCCTGGCTGGCAGCACGTGTGTCTCCATGCTGGAGCCATCTGCTCCCGAGCTGCACACTGTGGGAATGTCCCTGTCCTGGGGCAGGGAAAGGATGAGAAAAGTCCTCCCTCTGAGGAGGAAGGAGCAGCAGAGACAACATGTAATGCACCAATCAGAACCCCAATTCCCCATCCACTTGTGTCACTGGAGGTGGAAGTGCAGAAAATCCTAGGCTGAGTCTGTTTTGCCTATGATGGCAACTGGTGAGTGATCTCTCCCTGTACTTATCTTGACCTATGAGCCTTTCATGGTATTTTTCCCCCCCTCATGCACCTGAGGAGAGGGGTGACAGAGTAGCTTTGGTGGCCAACTATGTCCAGCCAGGGTCAACTCACCACAAAGACACTCTGTGGCTTAGAAGCATTGAAGAAAATTATATATTACTGTTTCAGCTGAGAGCTGACCTTGGCAACTCAATAATCTTAAAAACGATAAGATAAATAGTATTGTCTTCAAATGCTGACATTTTGCAATCATACTAAATCCTTGTGGTTGTTTAAAGATATACACCAGATTAATAATAAAAATAAAAATAAAAAAAACCAAAAAAAATCACTTTCTCATTTTTTCCAGTGACATGTAATTGTAAAAATGAGACATATCCCTTTAAATTCATATTTCTTGTCTCTTTCTAATGTGACACAAAATTGTGATGAATGTCATTTTGGTATTGAACTGTAAAGTGCATGACCCGAGGTCTATTTTGTGTTTCTAGCTGAAATGACACAGTTGCTTTTTATTAGTATATTAATTCAATTTAATTTTAGAACTGATTTAGAAATACTGCAAGGAGAAAAAGAGATTTTTTTTCCCTGCAAAAACTCTACGGTTACTGCATGCTAACTATAATGCTTCAGGTTAAACACATAAAATTCAACTCTGAGTCCAAAAACCTACACACTGATTTTGCAGCACACACCACTGAATACCACTGTAATGTATTAATTTCCATACTGATGTAGCATCAAAATGTTAAGACAATACTCAGTCAAACAACTTTTTAATTTGCCTATACACAGAATACAATATGGCCTAATTTGATACCATGTTTATCAGCAATACTGATGGATTTGTCTTAACATCACAACAAGATTTTTAGCTAAATACGTGATTTTAATCCAACTCAATGTGGATGCAGTTCTTAATTTTTTCTGTCATGTTTAAAGCAACTTATTTTTCTTCTTTTAAATTAAAAACTGATAGTTACAACACCTTTATAATTTCACAGATTTTCCTGATTCTTACAGAACTATCCAGACCCTTGCATAACCCAGGTTGTTTTCTATATACCTTCTGTGCATCAGAACCTAGAAAACTTCAATTTGCTTTTCTATGGAATGTATACCTGGAAACTGTTATCTCTATTCATTAACTCAGCAGCAATGGAATGTACACATGTGCTTTAGCATCCTGTTTTCTTTTAAAACATTATATTTAAGCTGTACATATTACCTCTTTCTTTTGAAATTTATAGATTTTTATTTGTCAGTCCTTCCAGATATGGAAAAACCCAACCCATTAATTGAAATTAGATTGGAAATATTGAACAAGCTATACATATTGACTCTCTAGCATTGGACATTTATAGCTTCCCTTTATAGTAAGCTACTGCCGATATCTTCCCCCTCAAGTATTTAAATGACATATAAATATATGTTTGTATTTGTATAAAATATATTTGTGTAACTCTCTCTGTTGTAACTCTCATCCATATCTTTTACACTTTATTTTAAAGTAAATTAAAGTTTTACATAAATCTTTTCAATCAGAAAATCCTCATGTGTTTGTTCTTCTTCATTAATATTTAAAAAATATATTTTTGACAGATCCAAGAAACATTTCTGGATACTTTTTATTCTGTGAAAACTAAAAATATTGTCACATGTCAGACAAAAATGGAAAAACCTACTACTAAAATCACTCTGCCCATTTGTAAGAAAATAATGGAAAAATTATTTTGACTAGTAGTCAGTGTACACTGACTTGGCTGCAATTGTAGAAAGTTATAAAGGAATAAATGTATCCTAAGAAATGTGAAGCCTACAAAAGTGGCTTCCCAGTAGTGGAAAATTCCTGTGGTAGGCAAAGGGATGAATCAGTTTAGGCTTGGAACTTCTTCTGAACAGGAACATCAAGTGCAAAGTCCGTAAAATGGTATTGGGTACCACGGACAGCTCCACGTAACAATTTACCTGTTATACCTCATTGCATTATGGCCTTGCAATATAGCAGCAGGAACAAACCATGGGTATTGGTTCAGTAAGATAAAGGAGACAAAACTAAAATATTTCCTGAGATTTCAGCTAGGTTAAAACCAGAACAAAATAAACCAAGCCAGCAGAAACACTCAATTTTCAAGAAGAAAAGGAAGAAATCTAATTATAGCAACAAAGTTAGTTATTTCCCTGCCCAGTGCTGGAAGGATCTCATAAGCTCAACTGCCCTGAACTTAAGATAGACCCAAAAAACCCTAGCAAATAATTTACCAGAGGATTCTGAGAGCCAGAATTAATTGTCTACCTGCTGCTTCTCCTCCTCCTGTCTCCATCAAGGCAGCATTTGCCTGAAGCCTCTGAGTGAGACCAACCTGGGGGAGAATGTTAGCGGCAAGGGACAGATGACAAACCACTCATCTGTAAGCAGCTACCACATCATCCTCATTCTTCCTCTCTTTAGATCTTGCTGGACCTTCCCTTGCCTTTCATAGCTCCATCAACTCTAGAATCCTAAGAGCTGCAGCTTTAGTTCTTTTAGTGCTGAGAAGAGGGTTTCTGTCCCAACTGAGTCATATTTATTTAAGTAGACTGGCTTTGCTCCCTACAACTACCACTGGGGTGTTTCTTGTTCTCTGCTATGCTTCATTTTCTTCAGTATCTTAGCCTATGAATCCATCTTGCTCCATCTTCAGAGCATAATTATAGCATTGGGGTCTGATCTTTTATTAATTCAAATGCTTTCCTAAGCAAGCCAGTGTTGCTACTCAAGGGATATCTGATTTACATATTCCCATAATTTCATTTCTGATTACTAAATTCATCAGCTTGCTTCAAAGTAGTTCATAATATAAACATAGTAAGACTTTCAGGAACTAATGTTCATTGCATATTCAACATGTTTCTCAGAACAGCACCACAGTTTCAAAATACAAATCAATATGTTTTCTAATAAAGTTTTCTTTCAGTGAAAAACATTCACCCCTACATCCTAATCTTTTAGGAGAAGAGAAACAGATGTTTTACAACATCAAGAGTTAAAAATAAAAATAAATTTTATAGGCACTAGGTACTCTTTGCTGGACAACAATTGACTTTACCTCTTCTCACATCTTCAATCAGAGGTCATATTAAAATTGAAATAACTGTATCAAATCTGAGAGAAATATGTGTTGAAAACAGAGGAATTCCAGGCTAAGGATGGGGACCCAGGAAACAAGCAATTCAGGAAATGTTGCTTCTCTTTCTGAAGATGTCATTATTTCATAGACTTGTTACAAACAGAAACAAAAAACCTCAAACCTCGGGGGTTTTCTTTTCCCTTACTGAAATATTTATTAGGGGTTATGGGTGGTTTACTGACCCATAGAAATTTAGGAAGCAGAAGTGTGAAGTTGTACATTTTTTAACAAGCTCAGCTTCCCTGAGTGATAGACAATGAGGGGACTTGGTACTACTCTGAGCTGGATTCCAGCAAAATGGCTTTGGGGAAAAAAATCCCTTGTACTTCTATCAAGTAACATTGCACATGGAAGAGTCATACTTAGGTAAAAATCACAATGCTTTTTGCTTTCTATGAATAATGTATAATGTCTGCAAACTTCCAATTTTCTAAAAATAGAGTGGTGATTGTCCTGCTCTACACTGGTGTTTCCCCCCATCCTGGGGTTAGTTTTGGGCACCACAGTATAAAAAAGGCATTAAACTATTAGAGAGCATCCAAAGGAGGGCAATGATGATGGAGAAGGGACTTGAGGTGAAGCCATGTGAGGAGCAGCTGAGGTCCCTTGGTCTGTTCAGCCTGGAGGAGACTGAGGGGAGACCTCACTGCAGTCACAGCTTCCTTGTGAGGGGAACAGGAGGGGCAGGCACTGATCTCTGCTCTGTGCTGACAGTGACAGGACCCAAGGGAATGGCCTGAAGTTGTGTCAGGGGAGGTGTAGGCTGGATATCAGGAAAAGGTTCTTCTCCCAGAGGGTGGTTGGGCACTGAACAGGCTCCCTTTGCCACAGCACCAGCCTGACAGAGCTCAAGAAGCATTCAGAAAACCTTCCCAAGCACAGCATGTGATTCCTGGGGCTCTCCTGTGCAGGTCCCAGAGTGGGACTCCCTTCCACTTCCAACTAAGGATGTTCTATGATTTTATAACTTTAGTATTTAACTGTAGACAATATGTAATTAAGTACAGCTTCC
Organism: Geospiza fortis; assembly: GCF_000277835.1. Classification (NCBI taxonomy): domain Eukaryota; kingdom Metazoa; phylum Chordata; class Aves; order Passeriformes; family Thraupidae; genus Geospiza; species Geospiza fortis. Next base: position 5,760 of record NW_005054374.1, read on the forward strand.
CATGTTTAGAGAAGACAAAACAGAATTAACCCACTGCCAGTTACATCTCACTATTATGACATCCAATCACTATCCATACAACCATCTGAGAATAACTATCTACCAATGCTATATTAATGCTAAGTTATATTAACTCCGATATTTTAATAAAGCATGAATGCAGTTTGTAAAAGTGTTATAATAATAGAAAGACAACTTGATCACTGCATTCTAATTTTTTTTTTCTTTTGGCAAGGTGCTACACAGAGGAAAACCAATATGTTTTACAAAACCAGTAGTTTTATTTAGGGGATTTTGTGGAGTTCTTTGTTTTTGTTCACAAATCTCAACATTTACGTTTAACATTGAATTTCTATGCTGGGACATAGTTTCAATCAGCATTAATTTTTGCTTTAAATGTACACCTGATTTCAAATAATTCATTTTTAAATGATAATATCATCTTAGGGAACTTAAATTATTCTATTTTATATTAAAATTACAAAAGAATGGTACATCCCAAGAAAAAACTGGCATAGATAAAAACTTTCAATTCAACCCCTAAAAAAATCCAAGTGAAAAGTTTTACTACAAAAAAGAAGTCTTCTAGTGCACATCAGTCTCTCCTAAAAAAAGTTTTAAAATGTCCAGTTCACATATAAAATTGGTTTTGTCTGCTTATTTTGTATCTATACTAAAAATATTATAAAAAGAATAAACAGGTGCAAATGTCACCAGAATTGATACCATACTAGATATCTAGTCAATATTTAAACAGAACTAATAAAGTTATTTTCTGTATTGCAGCATCCCTCACAGCAGGAAAAATGGTTACCATATAGAAAAATTTCTTGTGGTTCAGAATAAATATATTGATTTTTTGCTGAAGTGAAAAGATTGATGGAATTTTTCAGTCAATCACTAAAATTCCATTTAAGAAGTTAGATAAAGCTAGCTATTACCAATAATTTCATAAATCAGTAGGAAATAGGGGAAATAGCATAAATCAGGTGATTTTTGCAGCCTTCAAACCTCATTTTGTCCCTTAAAAATGCTAATAGCTCTAACTATACTTAGTGTATTTACAAATATTTTGGTCAGAATTAAATATTTACAGTGTTCTGCTTAATTCTTACCAAGTTATTTCTTTAGATGCACATAATTTTGTTTCATGGTAATTTTAACACTCAAAGAAATATTTTTCTTCAATTCACTGTGATACTGCACACCTATTGCACTTTATAGATTGCATAGAATATGCAGAAGTCTGGCCATGAAATTCTAACATTAATATAAAAGAGGAAAAAATTTGTTTGGCTATAAAATCCCCTTCACTGTTCTGTTTTTCTGCAGAATCACTAGAGGCCACAGGATTGAGCGTGCATGCCTCAGAGGAGCCTCCCCGATAAACAACTTCTCTGGGCATGGGGACCAAAATCAAATACGGGATTCAGTTTGAATCACAGACTGAAAACAGACACTGAAATCCCATAAGTTCCATTCACACAGGAAAACAGGCTGAAAAGTCCCTCCAAGTCCTCCCAGAGCAGTAGTGGCAGAAAAAACCAGGGAGTGGAGGGCTTACAGCACAACTCTGACCCTTGCTCTGTGCTCAGGGAAGTCAGAGGCACTTTATGCACAAGGCTTAAATTATTGGAGCCACAGAGAAAAACGGGTTCATTTAAGGTTCACAGCCACTTCTTGGTGGCTTCTCTGCTCTCCTCTTTCCAAGAGAGGCGAGAAAGATTTTTTTTTTCAGTAATCACCTACTTTGAGTCTGCCTGGAGTTATAGTCTCAAAATAAAACATTGTTATGAAGCTACCATCTGAAAATGCTTACACCATCATAATTATTAAATCTCTGGTTCTCATATACACTTCCTTGAGCAAAATTAAAGTGTTTTCTTATAACTAATTGCTATATCAGAAAAGAGCAAATAATATCAAAGAGATGTAAATACTGTTTCTTTGCATAAAGACAGATAGGAAGCCAGGATAAATAACAGTCCATAAAAGTATTCATGAATTTGTACAAATTAATGAATTTATTAAAATGCATAATCCCAGACAGATGACCAGACAAAAAAAAAAAAAAGGAAACAAAGAGTATAATTAAAAGCAAACTAAATCTGGTTGTAATTGCAAAAAACCTACACCAAGATTTTCTTTGTTGTTGTTGTAAGTGCCAAAATACTTGGGAATTTCCTAAGCACGTACTTGTTTCTATGAAAGCCAGTCTTGAAGAATCTCAGGTGTTTCACTTTGCATGATAGATATATTCTAAGTCTTGATTACTTCTCAATTAAGGACACTTGTGATTGTCAAACTCCACTTTCCTTATATTTTTCTTATCAACAAAATATCAGCCCTCAGACAGAAAGAAAGCTGCAGTGAGTTCTACCAAGAGAAGAAATAGCTACCTGTAGGGAGGTGAAAGGAGTCTGAGCTCACTGAGGTTCAGCACAGTTTCTTTTATGTGAAACTGGACATTCACAAGACAGAATATAAGGAAAAATATGATTTAGTCACACGTTTCAGAAGAACAAGATCCCCTCCTTTCCTTATTCTAGGCTCAATGTTTTTCTGAAGGGTATAGAAATAAAGAGGATTATGTGAAGTAAAAGAATGACAAAACCCAAAAAATTTTGGTGTTTGCTTTTGAGTTTTGTTCTTTTGTGGGAATTTTTTGTTTGCTTGGAGGGTTTTTTTTCATTTGTTTGAAATATCCTAGTTCCCAATACTAGTCAAAAATAATGCATTAGTCCTTAGCAAATCTGCAAACACTGAAGTTACATAATTCATTCTTTCAGTGGTGAATCAAGATATATATTTGTATGGGTAAATTACCACACAGGACTGATGGCAGGAGGATACTTCCCAGAAGTGCTGTCAGGGATAACATGCATAAGTCAATGAGATTTTAAATGAGAACACAGCTTTTGTAAATAATGTACACTCCTCAAGACACCCTAGAGACATGAGTCAACACAATTCCTTCAGATAGAGATTGTGTTTAAAATACTACTTTTCCTCAGTGTTCCTGATTTCCATTAGAAACTTAAGTCAGACAAAAAGAAAGGATTTCAAGTGAAGTGTTTTTAACCCTAAGAGGAGGGCATAAGAAACAGAACTATAAATCTAAAACAGAAAGCTAACCTAAAACAAGCACAGTGTTGCTGACTTCTCTTATTTGAAATGATGATAAATCACTTATACAATTTTTTTAAGAGCAAAAGGGAACTTTTGTTCACAGAAATGCACATTCTGTTGTAACTTCTGCACTTACAGGTCCCAGAAAGGGAGGGTGAAAAAGTACTCTGCTCAATCTCTCCTTGAATCATTGTAAATTGTAGTGCAATTCAGAGTTAAGTCTAACCAAAATGGATGACCTGTTTTTCCTGTTTAAATAAGTGTCAGGTTTTGACGCATTTGGATAATTCTGAATCAGTAAGAGCTTATTTGCTAGTGGAAGAAGAGGAGTTATCTTTACTTTAGCTGAAAATGGAGAACATACATTAAATTATAAAATTGTATCCCTATCTCTTCAGTCTTCGAATATTATCCTCTCTTTTACACCTCATTTCCACTGCCATACCTTTATTTTGCCTGTCAGGCAGCAGAGAATGATCTTGCCAGGGGAAGTGAGAACAATATAGTCACAAGACATAAAAGAATTCTACTATGGTCAAACCCTGTCCACTTACTCTCTTGATCCTTACCCTTGCAAGGATTTGAGATGTCTCTTTTTGTCAGGACTTCAGCTAAGCCAAAAATAGCATGTAAATAAATCAGGCTGTAAAGACAAACTGTTATTTCCCTTGATCTCAGAGAAAATTCTAGAAATAGCAGGGAACAAAAAAATTGGGACACAGGCGAAAAGCAAGTGTCTTTCACACTCATGAGTCATTTTGCTAACATGTACTCTGTCCTGTTTGGCTCTCTGGGAAAGATGGTTAGAGTATTTGTGCTGCTCTCTCATTTGCATTACTAGTTTGTACCAAATGTGTCAATGTGCTGGAAAGAATAGTATATAGTTCTGGAGTTTAAACTACATTTTGCAGAAATAAACCAGTGATAATCTAGAAGCACATGCACTGTCTTTAAAACAAAACAAAAAACTCTAAACACAACAGGCAACAGAATTGTCTTAAAGTCACTGCTATGTTATTTCTTCACTGAAGACCTAAGAAAAGCTTAACAGATGTGTGGAGCCTTGCCATTCTGAGGAGGCTGTAATGGGGATTGACCAAGGGAAGAGAGTTCATGGGATGCTGCACAGATGTTTGTTCATACATATTTAAGAAAACAGAATAGCAAACTTAGGACCTTTTCCTTCGCTTGTTTTTAATTTCTCTGACCTGTTTTCAAAAGGTCTTTTCAACGATTAACTACATTTTCAAATTTCCCTACTGATAAAAACAACTTAAAAGTACATTTATATGAGAATTTTAATAAGAATTCTACTCATGCATGCTGTACATAAGGTAGTTTATACTGTGTAACAAGGCATTTATATCATAACTGTGTGTTTGTATTTAGATACAGAAGAATGGCAAAGTGTTACCATTATTCATATCTTTTTCCTGATGTTTTAAAACATATGTTCCTCTAAAATCAAGGCATCTCAGAATTTTCTTCTTGAATTGAGGTAATTAAAACTTCAAAAGAGTCTGTATTACTGGCATCTTCTGGTTACCTTTATCTCAATTTTAACTTCTGAAATTTGCTATGGAAATGTCCCTTGTCCTATTACTCAACTGTTTTGATACCTATTGTTTGCCACAGCTCTTAAGAAAAAATAATGTATAAAATTTTCAAACCTTTTGTTTTTATCCTGGAGATCTTTTTTATCATTCTGTGGAATGCATCTGATTGGGTTTTTTTATGACTAGGGTGTCTCTGAGCCATTCCCATTCATTTTCTTAGTCCTCACTAGATAGCCAGCATAAAGCTGCTCTCTGAAAAGCAGCCTAGATGTTAAGTATAAAAGGTAATTTCAATAAACAGCATTGGCTAGCATTAGTTTTCCTAAAAGTGTGGTGTCTTAGTAGGCACCTATAAATCTGCTCACAGTTGTTTAAAGAGAGACAGTGCTTTAAGACAAGCAATCTCCTACTCCTTGATTGCACTAACATTTTCAGTGCAGAAAACAGCCCCAAAGACTACCATATATATGACAGAAATGTTTCAAAAATAAGAACTAAGATTTAGGATGTAGTGTATTACCCCAGTATTTTGTCCCACAATAGTTCTGACTGACCAGCAGGCCTGTTCTAATTTTCTTTTTCTCCTCTCCTATCCCAACACAGAATTTCTCCCCCCATATACCTTTAACTAAACAAGAAATCTATATCACAACCTTAATACCGAGATTGAAGAGAGGATTAACTGAATCAAAATAAATAAGCTTCTATCAAATAAACTTCTGTCAATCATCCACTAGTTTTTTTCTTGTCTTTGCACTTCCTATTTACTACTGAAATAGCATCTAGGTGAAAGCAGAGTCCCTTGACAAACCAAGGGTAGTGAGGAAAACCTGCAGTGGTCTGTGCAGGCAGTATGGCACACTCCTTTGCACCACTGCTGATCCATTATGCTTAACATGAAAAACCAATTTAAGTAATGGGGTAGTTTTGGTTTGGAACTCCCAGGAACTAGAGGGGATGACACTCTGGTGACAGTTAGAACACACAGATTAGCAGAAGGGGGGAAAAATTATTATGATTAGGCTTTGGAACATGGCTGTTTCAGAAGGCACCTGATTTAAAAAAAATAACAGGTGATACACCTGTTTTATTTACTAGATTGGTTGGGAGGACTTCCTTAGACTAAGTTAACTTCAATCCGTATTAAACAAAAACTTGGTTAAAACTTCTCCAGATGAATCTACCAAGCAATTGTAAAGTCAGTCACAGCACAGTATAGACACAACCTAGCTGCAAGTGGACTTTTTTGCATTAAGACTCAGTAAGAATTTGTTCTGTTTTTAGACAAAAAAGGAAGAAAGAAAAGTTAAAACGTTTTCTCATACCTGTGTTATCCCTGCCTTCAAAGATGAGCACATCTGGAAAATTTTCAGCCCAGTTTTTCTTGTTATGTGCTTATGCAGGAGAGATACAACATCATATTTCCTCATTAAAAATAAAGTGTTTACATGAGGTTTTGGAGTAAAAATTCACCCAATTAATCATAATTTCAAAAAACCTTGACAGTATTGCAAACCTGATACATTGTAAAGTCTCACATCTAATGGGCAAATGAGGTTTCAATAAGAACAGAAGCCTTGGGTTTTTGTTGTAAAGGGAGCTGTAGCTGAAAGGCTACATGATTAATGTAGTATCATAGACTTTGCATAAAAACAAGATATATTACTGTTTGGGGATCAAGCTAACTTTAAAGGGAGGCTTCTTAAGGAAATTTGACTTCAAGATAAAATTCGATAATAGTTTTAAATTTCAATTTGTCTGTAATGTGGTTTTGGGAAGAGATATTACATAATTCTGATACATCCAAATTCAATTCTTTGTCACATTCAGGCTTTACCACATAAACATTCACCAGTTCCTACAAAAAGAATGCCCTAAATCTTTAATCATTGCAAAAAACACAGTACCTTGACTTTGTATCTTAAAGTTAAATTGAGTGACATTATAAAAATTAAATTACTTCTTCCTCATTTCCATAATATCCTTTAAAATGCCTTGCCTAGGCTGGAGTATATGTTCAATTTCTTTATCTTTCTTGATGACCCCTCATGCCTGCAAGTCAGCTCATTTTTCTCTGGTGAAGACTGCACCCTACCAGTGCACACTCTAAAATTTCCATTAAAATCTAGGGCATCATCACTCATTCTTATCTGCAGCAGGCTGCAAGAGCAGCAACTGCAGGAGAACTCGTCTCAAAGGACAATACAGTTATACACATCCCCATCCAGAAGGGAAGAGAATTCTACCTGCATAATGCCTTATCACTTCCTGTACACTGGGAATCTTAAAATCACCAGGAGTGGTGTAGAATGTTGTTATAAATTCTCATGCAACAGCAAGTCTTACTTAAACAGCAATTTACCAGTAGGCAATTAGCTTCTCAGAGAACATTTTTATTACATTCACATCACAATGAAACAATCTGTCTCATCAGCTATTGAATATTTGCTGGTTAAAGCATTATTATTCTAAATTAGCATATAACAAGTACCTGAGGGTATTTAAACTTGTGTATGTGTTTAACCTTCTGGTTTCTAAATCCCTCTTCTTCAAGCAGATTCTTAAACAGTTCTCATAGCCAAAGTACATGAGGACCTTTCCACAGTGTTTTGATAGACATGCTCATTCCTCTTTCTGTACCTTTTCTACTTTTCAGGGAGAACTCATATATATAATTTTTATGCCTGTATGAGCACATTCTGTAATACTGCACATGAACCACAATCTTGCCATGCTATTTTGTGGATCACAGGTCTCACATAACCCTCATCTTCACTCCTCATTCTAAAGCATGATGACCTTTCTTGTATCCTGAGCCCAAACCATTACATGCCTTGAAGTCAGAGATCAATAATTTGATTTTGCATTCCATGGGTATCCCATGTGTACTTGTGTACAGAATGGAAGGTGGGCTGCAGTGCTCTATGTAGCACTGGTTGAACTGGCTATCACCCCTGCTGGCTATCACCTCTGGAATTCAGCAGACAACTTTGACACTGTCCAGGCAAAAGAAGAATACAGATCATCCAACTACAGTCAGGATCAGATGGTTGTGCAGCAAAATGCAGCTGAGAGGATTTGCCACTGGCAACTACTGTCACAAAAGAGCTCAGCATCTATGGAAACCTGACTACATTGCTGGCTGCACTAATCTGCTCTGGTCATTGGGGTTTTTTCAAGTGTTGGTTGCCACAACCTTTTCCAGTAGATGCTACAGCATTCTGTCCAGTAGATACTGACACATTAATTTTTCTGGTGTTTCACACAAGCAGCTTAAACTCTTTTTGTACTCATAGGCTTTTGTGCCAGGATGACACAAACACACCAATGTTCTTGTTGCTGTATGACACAAAATATATTCCAGTTAGGTGCCTGTTTCTTGCAGTGGGTGAATGTATGCATTGACCAAATAATCCATTAATGACTCCTTATTTAAATAATTCAGCAGAGAAAGTTTATCTTATTTTAATTTTTTGATATCCTTTGGTCAGAAGTACCTGCAACAGCATTTAGTAAAGGAAGTAATAAGTCATGGTCAGCTCTGTTATGTACTCAAAAAGACAGATGGATAGAAGAGATGATGTTTGTCCTTCATGTACTAATTTCAAAATACAGCTAATACTGATTAGAGTCGATGTCTGTCCTGAATCTAGACATACCATATTTGTAAATGGCCAGACAATCTTAACAGCAGGCTTGTGTTAATTTGGACGCTTCACAATGGATTATAGGCTGGACATAAGCAAAGCAGTATTATAAGTGATGAATAAATGATGAATTGCAAACCAAGCTTTCATTGACTTGCATAAAAAACACATCACAGAGAACAAGATATTTTCACACTAAGGCCTAACAGAGCTTTTAAAGAGATGTTATTGAGCTTAGAATCTTCAGTGATTCCAGGACAACATATAACTTTCTGAAGCAGGTAAGGAAAGAATTAAGTTCTCTAATGAGTGAAACACAGCATAGACTGAATTCTGGTGAAATGAATCCAGTTTTACTAGGATTGTGCCTGCAGCACAGTTTTCTCCTTTGGGCAACAGGAGAAAACTGGTGGTGATGCTATCACCTTGTCATTCCCCACTGGTATCACAATACAGATGCCTTATGAAGCATGTATGAGTCAACTATTATCCATATGGCAACAAGATAATAATTGGCTTAATATTTTAGTATTCAGGTTACAGGTGAAGTAAACAAATTCCACAAATGAAATGCACAACAGGTTTACATAGTTTCAACTGCAATCATACAAATGAAATGCACAACAGCAGGTTTACATAGTTTCAACTGCAATCAACAGATCAGTCTTGTAAATATCAAACTTCTTCTTGGAGCTGATTTCAAGTTACCACTGAGGAGGATGAAAAGTATACTGAATTTTTTATTGAGAGACTAACCCCATTAGTAAAATTTCAGCCCAATTCCCTGATCTTTCTGCATGGGAGGAGGATGACACGTACTCAAAAGAAAATGGTTGGGGTTTAAAAAGCCTAGAAATACTTGGTTGCAGAAATTTAGTGAGTACATATATCATCATGTAACCAAAAGAGGCATAAAGAAACAAATCATCTTTAAATGGCACCCAGAAGATATTTGTCATTGGATTTATTCTGATATTGTAGGCTCATACAGTACTAGTTTTAGTCAGTATAATTATACCCAAGAACAACAGATTCGCTGCATAAAAATGTCCTGTCCCAAAATAGTTTCATATGTTTTTCACACTACATTTTTGTATGCCTTATTTAGCCATAATTCTACATCTGAATCCTACAGCTGGACGGCCAAGTAACATAAACAAGGCATATATTTTTAGGAGGACAATACAAGTAATAGACAAAATTGACAAATCTATTCATCTTTTTTCAGAACTATGATAAATATCCAGTTAACTACCTTGGAAATGCTATGAGAGCAGGAGAGGGCTGTACTATTTTGAACCTCTGGATGAATACAAAAGAAAGAAGAAAGAAAGAGAATTAGCTCAATTACTGTTGCTAAGAAAACTTATGCCTTTATGATGGTTAGATTTAAACAGCCAGGAGTATTAACAAGCCTAATGAAATGGCACTTTAATGCTTAAAAATCAGATAGAGCCTCTAAATTCACACAAATTATCAATACAATTATTCACACTACTATCAATAGCTGTTCTTGTTTCACTGTGTGTCTCCTCTCTGGGATGTGTGTGAAGCTTATTTTAATTACTTGGGACTTGAAATATATTTTCCAGTATCTGCTGAGAATCAAGCATGGTTTTCATGTGTACAGATTAATACTATACAAATACAAAAATATTATTGTTATTTAGCTAGTTAGAGAGGTGTACATTTTGAAATAGCACAAGTTACATTGTCTATATTAAACTTTATAGATTTAAAGCATCATGTGACAGTAGGACCCTTGAATTGGGAAAGAAGTGGCTGAATTTGATTTAAAATTTCAGTAGGTGGAGTTTTGAACTTTACACAGATATAAATATTTTTTAGATTGGAGACTTAACACTCTTTTGCTACCACAGACACATCATAATGTTGCTATTACCTATTCCAGTTATTACCCAGAATTAATTGGACTGGAATAATTTTAACAATTCCACAGGGCACTTCTAATCCCTGGTGAAATCTAAATGTTAATTAATTAAAAAGAAATTAAGTAGTCCTCTCAAATTTTCAAACTTCTAAAAAGTACTATGTGAACTGAAGTAATTCAGTTTAAGTAACTAATCCTGTCCCATCTGTGTAACACTAAAACACTTTTAAGACCCTTTGGTGATGAATCAAGAACAGTTTACAAAAATACATGCTAGAATTTGACCTTGTTTTTTAATTAGGCCCAGAACAAACAGGTCTTTTTGTCTCAAAAGGCTGTGCACCTTAACTTAAACTGTCTTACAAATGATTCTGGTTTTAAACGCAAAATATCTTCCCTGGCACAGCAGCAAAGGGAGTCCACCAGTGGCAAGCCTGACTAGCAAGAGGCCACTGCTGGGCAGCAGCTGTGCCAGCAGGCAGCCAGTGTGATGTGCCCTGCCTGACACATCTGAGACCCACCCAGCCCTAGGAGGGATGCAGAGTCCACAAGCAAATCTTTGCAAAACTTCTCTTCCTCTGTGGCTCTTCCCTGATATTTAATGGGAGGAAGCAGTGTTTGAGAGCTCAGTGAGACCAGAAAAAGCCCTGTACTAATCAGCTCAGCTGAAGCACCTCAGCCAGAATAGTTTGGCACTAGGTAAGCAAAACCCTGTGGCAGTGAAGTCCATGGCAGCACTGACATCTTCATTCATTTCTCCATAGCACCATAAACATCTATCCACCAGAAAATGGCATTTTCCCTTCTACTGTAACAATCAGATACAGAAATACTTACAGTTTAATTTACAAATTATCTTATGTAAGATTTCAAAAATTTCAATAATGTGTTTTGCATGAGCTTTTGCTTCACTTAACGATTACCAATTCTTTGTGTCCATATCAGATATTATCCAGATTCTGATAGAAATTTGACATGTCTAAAGTAGTTTCAAACACCAGATTTGAACTTCTTTCTCAAATAAGTATCACTGTACTTTTAAGATGTAAATTTAGCAAAAATAAACACAATACAAATTGTGTAACTTGGCACTTTGAAGCTGTCACACAAAATTTATTTGGAAATAGATTTTGAAGATGATTTAATTTAATCCAAGGGCCAGAGTGACTACAGTGAAAATCCAAAATAACTATAACATGTTTGAAAATAAAATTAGGTGATTAGCCTACATTTTTTCCTTATTTTTTTCCTCCAAATTTGAGGGCAGTTCTATAATTCATAGTTTTGTAGATGAGCACTAAATTTTTTTCTCTCTATTTCATTGAAAGCAACAGATGAAAAAAAACTTTACCTTTGTAAACAGAGACTTTTGCAGACACTGAAGTCCATGAAGAATTCAATCCCTCCATTTAACTTCTTAAAGAATACTCATATTTAAGATATTTATTATAAATAAAGACCCTAAATTAAAATGAAACAAACCACCAAACTATCTTTTAGGAAAGTTTGAACTGGAACTGCTAGGGTTTTGAACAAAGAAAAAATAATTAGTGTTTCCTAACGTTACACAAATGTCAAAACTTGAGTAATATACTTTATTAGTAAAGAACAACATCTGGAAAAGCTAAGTCCATATTAAAGATTTGGGAATGGCTGGATGATTAAAATACTAGCAAATATTGAAGAAAATATTTCTTTCTCCATTATTCATTATTGATTGAATTTGTTTCCTTTAATTTTCTTCTTTTTAGTCCCCTGCTAGAACTCATTTAAGAGGGAAATGTTTTGGTACTTTTTGGAAGAAATGGAGATGGTGGAAAAGAATAAACTAGCCCTCAGGGAAGGAGAATGGAGAAAGTGAGCTTCATTCAGCTGCTTTAATGTCTGCATTAACAGACAATAAAAAGACCTTTTAAAAATGCAGTGAATTTAGATCATAGTGGATGGAATTACAATGAACTTAATGGTTCTCCACCTGAACATCTGAGCTAATCTTTCTCCTTAAAATGAGAATCCATCCCTGCTCTTCTTATCACTGTTTCCACAAACACATTAGTTCAGACTGTAAAATATATCTTTCCAAAGTAATCACCATGACACACAACAGTGTATATCTGTGTGTCTGTGTCAATTTTAATAGTTTATTCCCTTTTTATTTTTTACATGATCTTGTCTATGAGTATTCAGTTGTTTAATCTTAAATCCCCATTTCAATTATGATTCTAAAGCATTGTACACAATCGGGTCTGTTTTTTTTAAAAGCCAGGGCAACAGAATCTTGAATGCTTACAGAATGAACAGAGGCACATGCAGGTGATGCTACAGCAGACAGTGCCTACAACAAGGACTTGAAACATTTTAATACCTGCACCTGAGCTGTGTCAGACAGAACAGTGCCAGCAGGCGCAGGGAGGTGATCTCCTCTCTGCCCAGTCCTGGTGAGACACAAATGGGATGCTGGGTATTTGTCTTAGGCCTTTAGTACTTATTTTCTCTCTATTTGACATCCTCTTAATATTGCTAATAAGTATAGGCTGAAACCACTTAGGAATAACACTATGCTATTTGTTATTAAGAAAATTATTTTTATTGGGTGAAGAGAACTGTTTCATTTCCCATGGTCCAAAGAGTTGTCCTTTCTTTGTCATGTGTTTTGAGGTCATCTGTGACCTTATCAAGTTTTTCTTTTCTTTTCCAAATATATCTTGACTAAAAGCAGTAAAATTCACCAATTAAGGCAGATTTTCCTTTTTATAAAACATAATGTGATAAAACAGCAGGGAAGTTCATGCCTTAAATTGTTCCTGCACAAAAGAATTAAACCCAAGGTCTATTATCAAGTGTAGGCACTCAACATTCAAAATCAGTGAAAAAGGAGCAAAGCAAACTGCAAGCTACTACTGCAATTTACTGTGTACAGACCTATAACTTTCACTGAACACTATGTTAGAGAGTTGCTGAGAGTTTACACTGGTGATCTGACTTTAGAAATAAATTTCTCCATTTCAGTGGTTACCCTGAATCCATGATTCAGGACATCCATTAGATGAAGTTTCAGAAAACAAGTCTACTGAAATGGAAGTGTGGATTCCTGGTTCAGAGCTGGAGGACATCCACTTATGTTCCCTCCCTGACAGAAGGGGATAATAGCACAGGATAACACATCCTTGCTGACAGGAAGAACTGACAGCACAATTTTCCAACAACAACAACAACAGCAGAAAACAAGAAACTTTTCTTCTTCAGCTCAGGTCACATAAACCATTCCGTTTCCTTTCTGCCTCCCTTCTCAGCAAAAAAGAACAAACAAACCAGGCTTAAACCTTGTTGAGGCCAAATGGACACTGTGGGTTTTCTTCAGGGGAAAGCAAACACAGTGATTCTCCTTGGGCCACCAGACCATGAACAATCTCAATTCCTTCCCACCACAGAAAGCAAACAAGGTACAAGCCAACCCAAAACCCTACATCAGCCTTGATATCTTAACATTGACAAGCCACAAATTTCACACTCCTCAGAAAAGAAAGATTTTCTCACAGCAAGAAGCTATAGGACCAGGAATCCACTGAGATAATTCAGAAGGAAATACTAATTACTATTTCTTTGAAAAACAGTTGACTCCAACAGTCTGAAACAATTTCTGTGGTGAAATCTCACATGTACCTCCTCCCAAAAATTGTGACATCAAGCAGTTGACGTGGATGAATCAGTAGAATCTGAAAAGGAATTTCATGCATATCCACTCTTCCGCCACAACACCAGGGAGACCTCACTCATGCTCCTGTAAAATGATTTATTTACTTATGCCACTAGAAACTACTTGAGAATTCTCTTAGAAACATAAATTTATAAATCCTTTGAAGAAGTGTGAATCAAACCTCAATTGTTTATTCTCATGTTGTCATAAACAATAACTTCAAAAATAATACAATAGTTTAAGATCTTTCTAAAACCATTTTATATCAACACATAGCTTAATTATTACAAATTAGTAGAGTAGAAAATGTTTTTCAAGAAAAACTAAGCGCATTCTTGGTAGTAAAATAGGCAAAACGAGATTGTAATTTAAATTGTAGTTTTAAAATTAGATAACAAATATAGAAATTAAAATTAATGAATTCCCACATTAGCTGTTCAAGAGGGCTGTGGCTGTACCCTTCACAGTGCTCAAGAAAGGTGTGATCATGAGACTTTATCAAGAAAGGAAATGGATGGAACTGAATTACTTAACCAGATGAATGCATTTGGAACAGAATGTGAAATTGTTTGAACTTTAAGGGTTTACAGTGATCACAGGTACTAGTGGTTACAGCCACTAAAACTTTGCATAAAAGCAGTTCTGACTAGAGAATGACAAGATGGGGAAGAAACACAGCATACTCAAACCACAAAAGCAAGGCCAAGAAGCACCTACTTGTTTCAGCAGACTGTTAATTAATTACTGCGCCAAAAAACCACCACATTCCATTAATGTAAATCAAAGTATACTTCAAAAGCTGTAGCTAGAGACAGTTTTTAATAACCAGGGGGGAAAATATCTTGTGACAAATTAACTACTTAACTGGAATCTGGAGAACATAAGTTCCCAAACAAGCAGTTATGACAAAAGTCTGAATTTATGGAAAGACTGTAATATTGCCCATGTTATCAAGAACTAAACAACACCTTTTGACCTCTAATCTGGCTGAACTAAATCAGATTTGAAAAGGGTATTTCAGTTATTTAAATGCCACTTTATTATTCAGCCTTTTTTTTTGTTTGTTTGTTTGTTTGTTTTAAGCAAACCTATCTCCTTTGACCTCTTAGCTTAAACTTACTGTAAAAACAACTACCAGGCTAAGCTACCTTTATCCTCCCATAAGGCAAAATTGCTCTGTGCTTCTACAACATTTGCCAAACAAAACGATATTTTAAGCATAATCTCTAGTGGGAAATATTCCAGGAGAATAGTGAATTTAAGTATTTTATTTTATTACATATTTAATTTGGAATTTTAATGCAACAGAAGGTTAATAAGTAAAACATTAACATTGTCCTCCAGTCTTTTCCATCACTCTGAAACAAAATGGTGTTAAATTACATGGTCATGTGTTTTACATTTTATGAAATTTTATTACTCAAAGATAAAATTATTTTCACAAGCAACTGTGCTGCTCAGCTTGCTAAATAATGGAGTTTAGCTTTGCCACTTTTCCTCAGTCTGTAGCACATGTGCTTTAGAGACAGAAAGTGAAATCCAAGGACAGGGACAAGATGAAGAAGCTTTTAACTATGAAGCACAAAATATGAGAACAAATGTCAGGAAAAACAGTACATATGTTTTCAAGATACAGCAAACAATTGTGTCAAACAGCCTGTGAAAAACTGGCTTGGTTAGAATAGGAAAAGACACTGCCTGTAAGCAGCAGCACTGCAGTTTGCACCTGATTGCTCTCCTTCATTCCATGAGCAGCCTCGTTGGTAACTGTCACATTAGGAATCCATCTCACTTAGAAACCATAAACTTAGAGCATCTCAAAACAACACAAAACATTTCAGAAATTGTTTTGAAAACACAGTAACACAATGGTAGCAAATTTTCAGTTTTATTGACATATCCTCCTACTTAAAACACTTTAAGGTACCTGGAGCCAAAAACTGAAATAGCTCACCCCTGGCTTTCTTCAGCAGAGTTGTGCATCTTCCAAGACAAATTAATTCCTGAGACAATGTATTTCCTACTAATTATACCAGCATAAGTCAAGCTTCTTTTATTCCGAACTCAGCAGTGACTAAACATGTTGAGAGAACAAAATGATGGCTTTACAAATATATTAGACAAATGTCAGCACATTAACCTGTGAGTTAGATACCATGGATTTGGAAACTGCAGTTTAAGAAGACCAGTAGCCTTTTCTTAGGATTTTCAAGCACATCCATCTGTTGTTAACATCTTTAAATGAATGTCATCCAGATATTAGATCAGATATTATTTTTATATAAGCTATATGCAGGATTTAAGGCGGTGAAAAATTGCATTATTGGCCAGAATAACATGCCAAAATTCCAGTTAGTAACTTGAAAGATATATAAATATATACGACCTTTTCCATTTCTATAAGATTGAACTTTTCCTCTATTTTTTTATGCTAATCTCCTAAGTACTTTTAGTTTTTTAACCATCTAATTTTATAACTAACAAAGGTGTATTATAGAAATCTGCCCGTTGTTAGTATATGTTCATACATGCAGTTGCAAGGCACATAGTTTGAGACCTAATTATTTGTAGGATTCTTGAACAAATCCAAGGAAAAAATCTAAAATTAAGCAAATAAAACAAAACCCAAAGCCAACAAAATACTTCTGATGAGAGACACTATTTTAAAGAATTAGGGCTATGAAAAAATCTACAGTTTTGGGCAACAGACCTACACATCTTAGAAGAGGTATTCATTTAGTATCCCAATGTGCAAGGTTTTCTCCTCTAAAAGTTTGATCTCATGATTCTTGAAAAAAGAGGTCTTTGGTCAAAAAACTAAGATTCTATTTAGCTCAGTGGTCTTTAGGTAGGTGGATTTGCTTGCTCATAAGAAGTTCCCTGGACCCTACTTTCAATTTATTCTGGGACTTGTATTTTCTGTTGTGTAGGTAAAACAAATATTTAAAAATAACTGAAAAAACACATTTTACTAATGAAATAAATATAGATAGAGAAATATATGTAAAATTACTAATATAAATATATAGTAAAAAATACTGATTCATCTTAGTCATCTGTGTCCCCCCACCTCAAATACACAGAATGAAAAAATTTGCTGAGTTGGAAGGCACCTATCAAGAACATTGGGTTGAACCCCCATACCTGAGCAGAATACCCCAAGAATCATATCATGTGCCCAAGAGCATTGTCCTTGAGATCTGTCAGGCTTGGTACTTTGATCACTTGCCTGGAGATCCTGTTGCAATGACCAACCATTCTACAAGTGAAGAACATTTTCTTGATATCCAACTTAAATCCCCCCTCGCTCAGCTTCATGCTATTGATTTGAATCCCTTCAAGGGTCATGACAGTGAAGAGATCAGTACTTTCCCCTTCACTGTCCCCTGTGAGGATGTTGAAGACCTGCCACTGTCACCACAGAGCAGAGATCAGTGCCTGCCCCTCCTCTTCCCCTCACAAGGAAGTGGCGTGGTGTCCCCTCAGTCTCCTCTTCTCCAGGCTGAACAGACCAAGTGCCCTCAGCTGCTCCTCACACGGCTTCACCTCAAGGCCCTGCTCCATCCTTACAGCTTCTTCCAGAAGCTCCCTTATAGTTTAATGTCTATTTTATATCATGGTGCCCAAAATTACTCCCAGCACTCGAGGTGAGGCCCCCCCAGAGCAGAGCAGGATAATCCCCTCCCTTGCCCAGCTGGCCATGCTGTTCCTGGTGCCCCCAGGACAGGGATGTCCCTCCTGGCTGCCAGGGCACTGCTGGCTCACACCCAACTTTCCATCAACCGGGAACTCCAGGCCCCTTTCTACAGCATTGCTCTCCAGCCTCTCGCTCCCCAATCTATACTCACAACCATGGTTGCATACAGGTAAGACAGAGACATTCTGGAAAGTTTCCTACTGTTGTGCAGGCAAAAGACAATCTACTTAAGTCCTTCTCTACACAAGGGAATTGCAACACTGTAGGAAGAAAAAACAGCTTTAGAAAGTGATTTAGCTAAATCAATGCAAGTTCCTCTGTGGATAATGATGGCTTCTGTTTACTTTTTCTAAATTGTTATAAGACACTCTAAGACTGTCTACACAAGAGGGCTGATCAAATTTATCTAAGTTCATTCAATTTTCTTGCGTACACAGATTTAATGGACTCCATTGTCACTGGTAATGTGATGAGGGAAGAGCAACACTAAAGAAAAAGAACATGCTCTACAAACTAGCGATTAAATGTCAATATTATTCTCCTGGCTGGCAATAACCATGTTTTCATATTTAGACAACTATGGACACATTTAAATTAAAGGTCATGTTAAAATGCTCCTAAATGCAAAGACATTGCAATTGCAAGAAATATTGCTGGTACCTGGATATCCTGGGGAGGGAAATGCCCCAGTGATGTGTGGTAAACTTGAGTGGTGTAAAATGTCAAGGGAGGGATTGCATAGAAACAGTAAGACTTGCTGCCCTGGCAGGGCTTGATTTTTTTCCGCTGTGCATACTTAGGAGTATGAAGCACAGAAAAAGAAAGAACAAAAAAAAAGAAAGAAAGAAAAAAAGAAAGAAATCTTAACAGAGGTGCTTTTAGGTGCATTAGTCCCCAGGAAGGTAAGATTACAGTCAAGATAAGACTGTTAATATTGTATTTGCAGACAGAATTGAAACTGCAACCACTAAACAAATGGCATTGTTAAGCAACAGCATTATAACCTGCTGGAAACCAGAAAAGTTATAATAGGAGAATAAGTTTTCTGTAGTTCAATTTTACTTGTAATTTTAGTTTTCTTTATTAAATCAAGGATGTGGTAATATCTGAACATATGTATGATCAATTAATTATAGAGAATTGGGCTAATCTTCTCTTGAATCCCTTTTATGCTTTTCTTCTATTCAACTATTGTCTCAAGTAGTCTAAACAAATTATATGCTAAGACTTTTTACAATTATCCATTTTTACCAGGATTTATATTTCTGCAATATTTATGGAATTTATCAGTAAAATAGTAGTTTTCATCTTGTAGTGTTTCCTAAATCACATTTTTCTCTAGGAGATTATTGGATATGTGAGGAAATCCACTAAAAGAATGTCCATCTCTAAAAGAGTGATTACTTTCAAACTAGTTATCTAACAAATTATTCTACTTTTAGTAGAGTTTTGGGGTTTTTGGCAGTACCATGAAGAATTAGAAATGGAAGCAGATTATGCTTACACAAAAGGATGTCAGCCTAGCAACACAGCACTTGCCACATCACAATAGCCACTCAACTCCAAGTTTGCTTTCACAGAATCATAGAATCATTAAGGCTGGAAAAGACCTCCAAGACCATTGAGTCCAACCTTTGACCAAACACCACCTTCTCAACTCCATCACCTCCCCAGGCAGCTCTTTTCAACGCCTGAGCACCCTTCCAGTGGAGAAATTAGTTATTTGACTCAGTCCCTGGTCCTCTCTGAATGCTGTTAGTGAGCTGTAGAAAGTGGCAGATGCTGACAAAGAAAGTGGAAGGCGTGCCAAAGAGAAGCATGAAAACAAAAAGGATGCTGGAAAAGCACCTGAGTTTTCTTCTAAATGTTCTTGGTTCTTTTACTGAGGACAACAAAAAGTAACAATCTCAGCTTCCCAGCAAGCTGCTAGCTAATTGGTATTTGTTCGTACAGTTGAAAACTCTTTCAGAAATCAAAGCAAAGAACTCAGTTTCAGTATCTGAAAAGATGAAGCCTTTGTATTGTAGCTAAATGGAGAAGAGGCAGAATCTTGCAGGTAGATTAGATTATATTACATATTTGTGTGTTACCTCTGAGGAGTGGAACAAAAGCCACTTGAATGTGCCCCCACTGGAGACACAGTATTCAGCTGCTTACCTTGGCACTACATCTTCATCATTCACTTGTTTATGTGCAAGGGCAGCAGCAGGACAGATCTTGGTACGTTATTATAAAAAAAAAAAAAACTAAGATAAACTTTCTTGCAGATTTCCAAGACTGCATTTTTGAAACAACATTATTCTTTCTTTTGAGATATCATGCTTTCTGGCATCTAGTGCTCAAATTTTCCTCTTTGTTGCAGCATAGGAATTTAAACTTTTTAAAAGAATATCTTTCAGCAACTGCAGGGAAGCATACCCTTCACACTATAGAGTTTCTGAAGTTTTGTTGCTAATATTTATTTCAGAGAGATGCAGCTCAGAGCTACTGAAGTGGAATGTAAAATAAAACTATTCCAGAAATTGATCATTTAGATGTCTAAGTATCTTGCCTGGTTTTGTATTTTTTCCTACATACAGCACTGCTAGCACACTTCCCCTTGGTCACAGGTCCTTCCATGCCCAATCGATTTCCTGGCTTCTGCTCTTATAAGATAAAAAAGAAAGGTCATGGGAAAACATTATGATGTTATACGTTTTGTTGATAACACACAGTTCAGTTCCCCACTGCCACCTCTGGAATGAGGCTCCTGTAGCAGAGGAGGAGGGCTGGCAGAGCATCTCTGCACCCTCCCCAGTCTTTCATGTCCCCAGAGAGTACATTGCTAGAGGACACCCTGAAATTGGGCTTGGAGGAGAAATTCAAGTGCAGTAAACTTCAGTACAGTGGAGGTGTAATTCTTCACAGTCACTTAGCACTGGAAGCAGATTGTATACTTATACCTCATTTTTGCATGAGTGAATCCTTTATTCTCATCAGCTAGTATATCACCAGCAGAGGTGCAAAGGCTTTTTATTTAAAGAAAACTATACAGAAATAGAGTCTGGCAATTCTGTCTGAATTTGGTCTATGTTATATAGTATATTTAACTTTAGTGGCATGCAAGTACGTATTTATTATTAGATTTTATCACTAGGAACTATGTTAGATTAGATGAAGATCAATTGTAGATAAGGAAGTCATCCCTTAAAACCTGATGTTTAGCTACAGACAGTAAGGATGAGAAAAAAAAACCCTTAGAAGTTACTCTTCTTCAGCTGTAGTATACAACTAGGCAACAGCAAAAATAAAGTTCACAATTTCACCAGTAAATATTATCCCCATGAAAGATAAGCTCAAAGGACTAGGTTAGTAATCCTGGCTCTGACATTTAACAGTTCTGTTGTATCAAACAAATGTGGTTTCACTTTCTTTGTGAAGCAGCAATGCTAATACTTGTCTACTTTCCCCAGTGGTATTGTGAGGATAAATGTATTGTCATAAAGGTCTTTGAAAAGGAAAAGATGTAAGTATTTTTATTGACGTTCTACTTCCCAATCCACAAGAGTATATTAAAAATAATTTCACTATTGTCAAGTGCAACCTCTACCAAAACATATTTCTCAATTCACCAGTCCTTCTTCCTACAAATTGAAAAGAGAAAACAGCTCAGCAAGTACATTCTCTAGTCAACACTGCTTGTACACAACAGATAAAATCTGTTGCTGAACATGACCAAAATAATTTTTGCTAAATACAGCTGACACAATTGCCTTGTGGTTACTCTCTTGTAAAAATACCCGAATGACTTGGAGATTTAATCATCAATCAAATTGGTTATGGCTGAATATGAAAGACAAAGACATGATTTCCAAGAGCCAACGTGGCTTTACTAAGGGCAAATCATACCTAACAAATTTTATGACCTTCTATGATGAGGTTACAGATTTTGTAGATAGAGACAGAGCAACTGACATCATCTACCCCAACATATGTGAAAGAATTTGACACTGTTCTCCTCCTCTTTCTCTCTAAATTGGAGATGGATGGATTTGATGAATGCACCACTCAGTTACTGGAAGGCCAGACTCCAAGACTTGCAGTCAGTGGCTGATTGCCCACATGGAGACCACTGATGAGTGGTATCCCTCAGGGGTATCCCTCAGTGGTATCCCTCAGGAACTGTAGCAAATACTGTTCAACATCTGTCAAACAGAGGGATCAAGAGCACCCTAAGCATCTTCGCTGACAACATTGAGCTGTGTGGGACAGTCACACATGCTGAAGGGAAGGGATATCATCCAGAGAGACCTGGACAGGCTTGGGAGGTGGGCCAGTGCAAATCTTGTGAAGTTCAAAAAAACAAAGCGCAAGGTTCTGTATCTGGGTCACAGAAACCCCAGAACACATCTACAGAGAAGCGACTGAGGGAAGCCCTGAAGAGAAAGGCTTGGGGGTGATGGTTGATGAAAAACTCAACATAAGACAGCACTGTGTGCTCATAGCCCAGAAACCCAAACGTGTCCTGGGCTGCATCCAGAGGAGTGCGACCAGCAGGTTGAGGGGGTTCTTCCCCTATCCTCTGATCTTCTGAGATCCCACCTCAAATACTGAGTCTAGTTCTGGTGTCCTCAACATGAGATGTTGGAGCAAGTCCAGAGGAGAGTCACAAAGTTGATAAGAGGACTGGAGCACCTCCCCTTTGAAGACAGGCTAAGCAAGTTGGGGATGTGCAGGCTGGAGAAGAGAAGTATGTGTGGACACCTCACAGCAACCTTCCAGTAACTGAAGGGGACCTACAGGGAAGCTGGAGAGGAACCTTTTATCAGGAATTATAGTGATAAAACAAGGAGTAGTGGGTACAACAGAAAAAGCAGAATTTAGGGTAGATATTAAGAAATTCTTTACCGTGAGAGTGGTGAAGCACTGGAACAGGTTGCCCAGAGAAATTGTGGGTGTCCCAGCCCTGGAAGTGTTCAAAGCCAGGTTGGATGAAGCCTTGAACTATCTGGTCTCATTCCAACCCCACCCCATGGCAGGGGGGTTGGAATGAGATGATTTTCACTCCAACACTTAAAACTCTATGATTCTGTGTTAATAGATTGAAAAAGTAGTATTAATAAGCAATAACTTCAAAAAGAAATTATCTTTCTAATGTGTTGTTCTCTCTCCTTATTCTGAAGACCAGGGAACAAATTCAGTGTCAGAAGGAAAAAGCATCCAGGACTCAAAATGTTTTTTCAACTTAAACTGGTCAGGAATTACATGGGCCAGGTTCAGGGTCAATGAGGACATATCTGTACTTGAGAGTATGAAGAGTTCAGTAGCTACATAGCAGTACAAAACATCTAATACACAGTTAAAGAAAAGGAGGGAAGAAGGGACTAGGGAGCACAACCCTAAACCTAGTCTAATGCTAGCTATTCCTTTGCTTACCTTATGGAGGACAGATATTTTAAATCTTTCATTAAGATTCCCTCTCAGTGAATCCCAATTTGATCTTGCACAGGCTGAAGGATACCTTTTAGGTCCTCTGTGAAATGACTGCAAGTTTTCCCTGCAGTATCCAGTGAACACAATGGATTATTACCAAATACATTTTTTGTTTCCCTTACAAAAATTGCCCTCATTTTCCTGTACACAGGTTTCTCTAGCATATTATAAACAAACACAGGAACATGACAGAAATTAATGCCTGCAGTGCAAGGCATAAAATGCAAAAATAGTTGCTTGGCAACCGGCAAGAGAAATAGGAGGTTATGCCTGTACAAACAGCCAAGTGAGTGGCACAAGTACCATTTCTGACTGCTGTGAATAGGAGACAGGATGTATGAGAGGGGATTGTTTTAATGAAATTTGACTCTGAAGTTTCCTCACAACCATGCATGTGTGATAATACAATAAAGGTGTATTTCAAATTGCTTTCCTCATATGTCCTTAGAGCTTTGTCTTTAATCAACAAGTGAACTTCTATTTTTTAAAAAGCTATGGTTTTTCATAACATTTTCATAATATTTCATAACATGTAAGAATCAGAATGCTGATTTTCATATGTACTTTCCTTACTAATGAATTGGACATTTGGAACTATTTTTCCAAGGAACATCTAGAAGCATTCTGGTAGTCTTAAACAATTAATCAATCTAATGTAACTTTAAGCATATTAATCAACAAGCATTTACTTTTCAGTAATAACATACATGCATTGTTCATACACCCAAATGATACCAGACTGACCATCTGGAACAATAGGGAAAAAATACACAGGCCCTCTCTTTACCATATTTGATTCAGTAACTTTGTTTCTATATACAAACTATCAAAGACAAGTACCACCTCTGGCCCAGAAATCCTGCAAACTGTTGGAGGTGAGAAAGATAATTCAAAGGAATTATAATTTCATGCCTACTTTGCTGTTATACCTCTATTTTAGCATCCATCACTGTCCCCTGTTGGATGTTAAGACTTGCCTTACCTGTGGTCTGATCTAAGAGATCATTCTAATGCTCAAATTGGAAATTTTAGAAATGTGAGAGACATTAAACTGAGCTGCATCCAACATGAACATGCTCTTCATCACAAACAAGATGACACGAGAATCTTACAAGAGAACCTGATCTGCCTGTTGCATTGTATCCTATGTTGGATCTCTGGATCCATTTGTCCAACAGGACTTGCAACTAGGTCATGTTCTACAGAACACCACGTGTTAGTACTGACAAGTAGGTGCCTGTTAAAGTTATCAGCAGTAAACTGCATTGCTTCACTTCCTTTCAGTGCACTAACAATCACTACAACCACCACACTCCTTTTCATTGTCAACAGATGTAGCTATTCACAGCCTTACTTTAACTCTACAAGTAACAGCAAATGGAAAATGAGACTAAAGCTATAGTGAAAATGAATCTGAAGATTATATAAAGAAACAGCAAAACCAAAACCCCCCACCAATCAGTCCAAACTCAACAAAAAAACCCAACCAAAACCAAGACACAGTGCTATGTGTGGATTCAGTAGTTTTTGATTTGTGATCCTCAATGGTTTCAGACTGCTGAAAGAGAATAGAAAGATCAAAGAATGTATTTTTACTCTATGCAATCAATATTACTCTAATGTGAACTTCAGTAGGCTACAATCTCCTTTTGAAGACTGAGACATCTAACTTGCAAATTTCATGAGAATGTGTAGGATCAAGGAAGGAGAATTAACACTCATATATTCTTCCATTTTATTCCTCCTGCCCCTGCAGAATTCTGAAGAGTTATTTCTCTCATCAATTACTAAAGTAATACTCAGCAACTGGTTATTCATCTAACTTTCATAGCTCTGCATTTTTATTAACTAAAAAATATTATTCCTGGTTTAATATGCAGGACCTACTTCAAACTAATACTGTCAATATTATTCTTAATACAGTGACTACCATACTCAAATTGACAAATTGCTCATTCTTTCTATATCAAATACAATGGTTAAAGATTCAATTGAATTCAAGCCCTGTTTTTCAAATGATCAATACAATGAAATGAAACTTCTTTTAAATGAAAAATGTATCATAGTTACTGAGGTGGTCTCAGTGTCCACAAATTCCCAAGACAAAAACCTTCTCATTTCATGTAACAAAAAATTTACAGCTTGAGAAGGTATAACATTTGAAGAATGGGGGATGGATGGATTTCCACTCCATTTATTTTTCAGTCTATGCAAATGCAAGGTAACCTTAGACAATATTCTTCCTAAACCACACCTGACTACAGAGTGAGCAGGTATTTCAGCTTCATCCAGTTGCTTCCACTGTGCTCAGACACATGGTGTTCTTAGAGCTACCACAGGCAACCTGTCAAAGAGGACTAATGAGACTGAAATTTAAACAGGGGGTAGGCACACACCTCAAAAGGCACTTCCCAAAGAGAACAGTGGCCGAAGGTATAAACATGTTTTGAATGAGACAGAAAGATATTTTTCTTTCTTTAGCTGTACCTCAAATTCTGTTTATCTCAGCATGTCAACAGATATATGCTAATCAAGCTTATAAATCAGATCTTATCCTTGCGAAAGAGGTCTGAATTTAGGTTTCCTCCATTTTTAAATTCTTGGGAAACCTTTTCCAGAAAAACAGGTTGAATAGAAAAAAATGATTATATCTTCAGAGTTGTTATTATTTATACCACCTACAATAAAATAAAAACTTACTAGGATTTTTTTTTCATTAAAACTCTACTAGGCCAAATTGTAATCTTATTTACATTTATTTCACAATAAATGCAAGAGCTTAGTTAGCTAGAGGCTCATTTTATATTTATGAGGTATCAGGATCAGCCTTAGCAACATAAGAGAGTGAAACAACAGTAAGACATTAGAGATGTGTCAGCAACAGGTTACACTGTCAATGCTTCTTACTCTGCAAGAAATATCTGTGCTAAAAATGGGAACCTCTGCTGGTTGCTCCAGAGGAGCTGGACAACACAGGTGGATGGAATAGACTCTGGACACCTCTTACTTCACTGAAATTTCCAAACAAACTTCCTGGTAAATGCAAGATGCTGCTGAGACGCTTGAACTTCTTAGCCAAATTCCAGTTCTGAGCACCACAGAGGATCAAATCCCAGCACTCTACATGTGTTAATAGGCTTAATTATAAACACCATTTATTTTCTAAGACTTAAGGCATTTGTCCTGATGGAAATTTAATCCAAGCCATTTTACTTATGTTTTCAGTCAAAAAATAATATAGCATTTAAAAGAAAATAAAATCTGAATATAAAATGACCAAACATGTTTTGTCTCTAAACTTCCTATAGTAGCATCAACTCAAAAATATGCCTGCCAGGTACTATGCATGCATTAATCAATCCTTTTGTAGAAACAGCTTCCTAATAAGATCAGTAATCAAATTACAAGAATGTTATCAGGGAAACCACTTAGTTTAATTGGAGCAACCACCACACAATGATGGCGTCTACATCAAGTGTGCAGCTACTCCGAGTGCGTGACCTTTCCTCCCCAAACCCAAATACTGGAAAGAAAAATAGATGGCTGAACATGATGGACTCAGTCCAGCCACAGGAATCCCCATACCAGGAATATGGTGTTGATATTCCTGCTTGTGAGAATTGCATGCAGCATTCCAAGAATGGAAAGTATCTCATCTAAATTAAGACATAGCAGACTACTGGTTTTAACTCTTATATTTTTAAAGTTTATGTTTTTGTCTTTTTTTTTTAATATCTCAAAATACAAATAAAAGGGTTTTTTTTAGAATGAAATAGAGAGAATATTTGCCAGCAACTCCAGTTAAAAGCAGAGAAGAAAAATACTGTTCCAATAAAAAAAGGAAGCAATGGAGCTTCATGTTTTAGTTATGGGATTGTTATGAGCAGCTAATTAGAATGACATTGTTCTAGTGGCTAACACTGCAGCAAGAAAATAAGTTGTTACACACAACTTCATCTGTAATCCAGGCATAATGGTCAGTTAACAGCTATCTTTACTTAATGTATATGCAAATATTTTAAAATATACCTATGTTGAACTGAAGAAGCCAACCAAATTTCCAAATGATTCTAAAGAAAGAGTAGAAATTCAGCTACCATTATCCTAAACACATTATTTTGCCTAACGAAGACTAGTTGAAACTCACTTGAAAAACTTATTCTATTATTGTAAAGTAACAGCCTAACAACATACTCTGCAAGACTTCTTCTGATCCCCAAATATATTAGCTGATTAAAAAAAGAAAAGGAAAAAAAAAGAAGGAAAAAAGTTAAAGGGAACAGATAAAAAGGGGGTTTAAGCTTAAAATGGTGGTTACGGTAATATTAGATTTGCATTTTCTTAAATCCTTCCTCTAGGAAATTGCTAAAATAGAAGTAAATCACAATACTACCTATGAAAAATAATAACTTTTGCATCCTAGAAAAGTGGTTAAGAAAATTCAGTATGTCTCTTTCCAGTGGCCACAGATAAAGCCCATAATCAACATACAGTTCTTTGAACACAAGAACTTCTAAACTGCACTTTTAAATTGCACAATTTGCAGTTCTAGTGTGAATGCGTAATAATGCTTTTAAAAAATAAGATTCCTATGTTTAAGGGAAAAATTAATAAAGTATAGGAGACCAAGGACAAGCAAAGTACAGTATGACAATGTTAAGGATAGGACTTTTCAAAGTCTTCATTATCAAAAGCTTGTATAATTAATTTCCTGCAACTATTATAATGCATCCCTATGTACCATTGAGTCTGATGACAATTACTCATGATGTTTTTAGTCCCACTCTTTTTGCAAATCTTTTTAGCTGCTTCCTATTAAAATATAGCTCTTCTTGAAAGCAAGTTTATAAACTGTCACTAATACGGTAATACAGGATAAAGAAAAGCTTGAAGATGGCAGAACATTTCTGCAGTTTTTCTGGAGGCTGAAATTTTATGAAGTAATGATCTATTGGCTAAGTTCCTGTATACTTCATTTGAAAAGGAACTCCAGAGAATCTAATTGGAAAAGAGCTTTAGTCTAAACATGGCTTTGATTGTAAACACTTCAATTAAACATTTCAATCAATGAGATTAAGTGTGGTACTGAAGTTTTTCACCACTGATTTTCATTTTACTTTTGTCTAAAACACAACACAGTTTTGCTTCCCAAAATCAAGAAGATTTTATCACAGATCAGCTAAATCTGTGGAACTTCAAAGTGGAAATTATACGGCACATATATTGCTTCTTTTAATTCTAAAAGCCTGATCTGTCCTTCAAAACACTGAATTCCTACCACCCATTTTATGAGGATTAAGTGCTTCCTTCCTCATCCTCCTGCAGCTCTGCCCTGTAGTGTGCATTTGTGCTTGACTGTCCCTCAGAGAGGATGGGAAGCCCCATCCAGAGCTGGGACTGGGGCTGATGGTTTGTCTGAGATCCCCTATCCTACCCATGGCAGCCAAGAACACTGAGCTGGGCTGTGCCAGGGGGGATTGTGAGTGCCATGGACAGAGAGAGAGAAAAGGCAAGCATTTCCCACAGCAGCTTGTGAGAATTTTTAGGGAGTTGTAAGGATGTGATAACTTGTTAAGTATAAACAATCTGCAGGTGCTGTTTTTCTACTTCATCTTTCTGTTCTTCTCAAGGACAGCGTGTGAGGAAGATGTTTTTGTTAGTTAGACAATCAAATAGAATCTATCGTATCGCTCTATATAAACCACGAGGTTCTCTCAAATAAAGCCTTCTTTGCCCTTTCTACAATCCTGCCTGCCACCTGTTCCTGTGTCATTCTCGGTGCAAGAGTGACAGGGGACAGCAGAAGCACCTTCAGTGTTCTGCTGTGCTGCACTGCAGGACACTCACAGGAGGTGGAGAGGGGTGCAAGAGCTCAAACAGGAGCTGGGGGAGCTTTGTGGTGATGCTGAGCAGCACCAAGGGGCACAGGGTGCCTGGTACTCCCCCACCTTACCCATGGTGAAGCACAGTGTGCCAGCACCATTTCCCTTGGCTAAAGGAATCTAACTGAGCAGCTTTTACAAGGGCACAACAGTAAGCTACTTCTTTCTGGCTATTAACATAGGCTACTGGTTCACTGAAATGAAAAACAAAAAAATGAAACTCATCCCCTTCCTAACAGATAAAATGCAACCACTGGAAGAAGCACATTTTGATTTGTTTATCCTCCCCCATCCCCCACCCCCAAATACTATAGTGTTTTCTCAGTGGTAGGCAACTGAATGCTGAATCATGAGACATTTTACCTAATCCTGATGCACAGAATAAAAGCAGTAGATGTTTTGCCATCTGTGCAGTAAAGCATAGCTACTTAAGTGTTTTCATTAACTTGGACTTAAAAATATTTAGCAGAAGTAACTATTCTATTTTATAAAAAGAATAATAAAAAGCCCAAAAACCAAAAAAAAAAATCCCACTTTCCTTCCCCTTTGTACACTAATTATTGATGCAATTCTGAGGTAATAGGTTTTCTAAATAATTGCATCCACCCCAAATACTAAAAAGTTTAAAGAGCTGAATGAAAGAGATAAGAGTCTGTACCTATGCAACCACTAAAACTTTTTTGCTTTGTTTTAAATAAGCTTTCAGAATTGAAGGCAAACCTCCACAGATTCATTGATACCTTTTATTTTTAAATCACATTTTCATTTAAGCAACTTAAATATTTTAAAAGCAGCCTCAGGCTCTGGACATAAATAAAATAATGCAGCAATATCCTTTGAAAGATGGGAGGCAGTACAACCAATTACATTATTGCTTTCTTTTTGTGGCAGACTGCCTTCTAAAGGGGAAAAAAGCAATTTCACATACAGGAAAACAAAGAGGTAAGTTTAACATTTTTTCTGTTTTTTGTAGGAAAGATATTGATGATAAAAATGACAGGTTAGTATATTTCCTAGTACATTTACTCTTGTGTTTAGAAGCCATAGAATCAACTGTCAGCTCTCTGATACAATTCAGGAAACAGTGACTTTTGCTAACAGATACTGGGTTCCAGATGCTCAAGGAAAAGAAAATCCAAAGCAGATTCTCATTGACTTTACTGTACAATAATTAGACTAAGATGATAAATATTACTTTTAAATAATAGTTTAAGTAGTTTACAAAAGGAGAATTATGGTTTTAAATTCTTTGAAAGTGAGATTTACTAGGTAGCAAAATACCCTTTCATATATTGTTTATATATTAGATATGTTCCAAATTCATACCAAAATTTTTCCTTATATATTTGTTTTTATACCTGTATATGAATGTAAAGTGTGTATATTTATGAGTGCTAATATATGAATGCATACCCACCCTAGGTAAATGTGCTTTCATGTTGAAAGACATTGAAATGTTTTGACTGAGTTTAGCAATTGCACTGAAATAAAAGTGTTTTTTATGAAATGATACTACAGGAAAACATACCTGTGATAACTATAACTAACTTCAGTACTTTACAGATGTTAGATTTCCCTTTTGTGGAGAGCGAATAACAAAGAATCAGTATTAAAAAAATGTCAATACCAAAACCAAAAATTTGTACCTTATCTTTTGAAATGCTATTCCAAAATTGATCTTCTGTAGAATATGATACAGATTATTGTTTTAAGACATTTAAATACATAAATAGTCCTCTAATTCTGCAGTCAGGATTGTAGAAAAGTAACTACTTCATACTTTTATTTCCTAATTTATAAGTGGAATAACAGTAAAATCACTTTCTCAGTCTCAGATGTTTCCTGTGGATTTATAATATTCATTTGCCATATTGATAGAACTAGGATGACACATAAATCATTGATGAGTGAGAGGCAGGAAGCTTAAACTAGATCAGAAAGAAATAAACAACACTTCTTTTTCTACTAAATTGCAGAGAATAAGGCCTCCATGAAATGGAGAGACAGGTTCATGAAAAACCATTTAGTTTTATAAATTAATCATTATGATATCATCCAGAAAACAAAATGTGCTGAAGAGGTAATTATAAACTTGTCACCATTTTAGGAAATTCATTATCCTTACACATGTGCAGAATAAAGCAAGCTGCTTAAATGTCTTCTGGAGAAGTTTTGATTTCTATCAGATGGCCAATGCCTTATTTCAGTATTTTATACGTTTTTCATTCTATTAATACAAAACTTTAACTACTTGGTACTGTAATACTTGAAGTCATTTTAGGTTTCAGCTTAGGAATGCCACATAACAAACAATAGAGTAGATTTTCAGGACATTTCACTAATTCTCATATGTTCCCAGCATGACTTGGATGGGTCAGTAGGATGAAAAAATCTTGATTTATTATTAATACAAAAGTTGTGAGACTAAGTCCTGTAAGATCATTTGATCTATGAATGGCACATGCCTACACACCTGTAGGAGACAGGGCAGACAAGACCCTGTCTTCATACTTGCTTGGTTACCAAAGAAATACAATCCCACTAAAGGGTCACATCTCTGCCCATAGATTCTGCATCTCTCTGGAGTTCATTAGCTAGGGCTTAGCAACACATTTCATCATGGAACTATAACATCAGCATAAAGTCATAAGTCTTAATGTTCAAATATTTACTGAGCTTGTATTTGAGCTACTGCATGTCTTTCACAGTACTTAAGAGCTATGCATCAAATAAAATATTCCTCAGAAGCTTGGGGAAAAAAATCAAGCATTCTTCCCTCATAGTTTTTCACTGCATGAAACATCAAGTCATTCTGGTTATGCATGACCGCTGAACAACTTGCGAGGAAAAGAATTAAATCCCTAAATTATTCCCTGAAAGAAACATTGAAACTCTACGCCAGTAAAGATCACAGTATTCTGGATACAGCCAAACATGAGGCAGAAATTCCTGTAACTTGAATGAAGGCAAAAAAGACTGGACTCTTCACACAGCAAATTGATTATCTACTTTATTGGATAGAACTTATAATGGAATGCCCAATATGCTTATTCAATAGTCTTAACTTTTATATTATAATAATAATGTTAAAATCTATGGTCTTTTACCTTTCACTGTACTAAATGAGTAAAATAATATTAAGCATTTGTTCCACAGAAATATCTAGTCTTTTTCTCCCCAGGATAGTTTGTCTTGCAAGTATCACTTTTTGAAAGAGTGGTATGACTAAGTAAAAGTATTTATAAGAAATTGAAAGTCAATTTTGAGGTAAATTGAAAGAATTTCATTTCCTCCCACTTGATTAAATATATTTGATATGGCTAAGGTAATTATTTCACCTGAATATTAAGTATATTAAAATTATGTGAAAAGCCAGTGCAAGGTCTTCAGCAGTTGAAATTTGTGCTAGTATTACAGAAAGAACTGTAAAATACCTAGCTGTGCATAAGCACCAGCCATTTGGAAGCATTAATTGAGTTTAAGCTATCAAAAAATTCATGAGATTAGTTTTAGCTACAAATTTGCAGCCAAAACATGC
Organism: Geospiza fortis; assembly: GCF_000277835.1. NCBI lineage: Eukaryota > Metazoa > Chordata > Aves > Passeriformes > Thraupidae > Geospiza > Geospiza fortis. The sequence continues at coordinate 38,269 of NW_005054374.1, forward strand.
AGGTATTTTCATTCTACATTTATAAAGGACTTCTGAAGGCTCAAGACTGCTGTTTTAAATGAAAAATGCTCTCTCAGACCATAGGAGTGGCTCTACATTGCAAGATTTGCAATACAACTTTTCCCCTCTCCCTCTTTTTTAAATGGTTCACACATTAACCACTAATGCGGTACTTCAAACTATTCTACAGTATTTAAGTCCAAAGAGTTTAGACTTTGTTAAAAAAACTCACATCTGATCTTCCCCTTTGTGTGACCCTTTCATCAAATATGTCTCCTAAGGCACAAGACATGTTCTCTGAACATGATAAAAGGTAAAGCTCCTAGCACCCTTAATTTTATACTCTTTGCTAAAATAAGGAATCACTAATAGCCACGATAAATATAGACAAGGAAATCTGTCTACAGAGACACTTCCTAGAGCAAGTGTACCATTTGGTGAATCTCAGTGTGATCTTCAAGCATTTTAGACTACATCGTAGCTAACCAGAAATTAGTTTGCTTTCCAGACAGTGGAGATTAAGACAGCAAAAGGCATGAAAGTGAGAAATGCAACAACGAAAGTGTCATTTGTTTACAATTTATCCAAGCTGCATGCTCTTGCAGGCTCTGTTCTACCAATAGTTACGTAAGCAAAATGACTAAAAGAGAGTCTCATGGGCTAAATGCTCTGCTTTTCAAGAAAAAAGCACGAAGGAGAGGAGGCCCAGGAGAGAAGAGCAATGAGATAGCTGGGCCATTGCTGAGACTTGCAGGATACCAGCCCTATCCAAACCAGAGGAAATGCCAGGGGATGCCATGCTTGCCTATGAGATATTTCACAGCCTGGAACAGACACGAAGCATACTTAATGAGAGAAGGTTGAAGTGGAGAGGAACTGTCTCGGGGTCTCTAGCAGGTCAGAGTGACCTTGAGATGCTTTAGAAAGTCTCTTTTCCCAGCCCAGCAGTTGAAGAAGGAGTCAGAGCTCTTCATTTCTCAGTCTCAGGGTTGTTTATTGTAGCTTATCTATAAAATTCTTTCTCCTGACCTGCTGAGGTCAGCTCAGTAAGACAGTCAGAGGCACTTTGCCCGCCTCAGAGGCGGCATTGTCTTTTTATACTAAAAACTGCGTGTACAATGTTTACAATTACTTTCCAATACCTATCACCTGTGTTAGACAGTGAGCTTCTACTCTAAAGCAACCTAAAAGTGCCAACATCACAGCAGAAGATGGAGGCCAGGAAGGAGAAGGAGAAAGTCTAGACACATCCAGATTCCTCCATCCTGTCCCCTGAATCCCCATTCTAAAAACCCTGAAAGTCTATTTTTCACCCTGTGATAAATTCACTATCATTCTACTTAAACTTTTGTGGCTTGTAATTCTTCATATAAGGTTGGTAATTGTTTTTTCCAAGGGCTAAATCAAAGGCCCAGGGGTCTTGGGCTCTGTGCCAAGGTCTCTGAGCCCCTGGGCAGGGGCTCGAGCCCTCCAGGACAGCCAGAGGAATTTCCTGGGTTCTGACAGAAGTGGATCTCTTCTGCCATGTCTCCAGTGAAAGGACAAGAGGAAACTGTCGTAGGTTGCACCAGGGGAGGTTCAGTTTAAATATTACCAAAAAAGTAAAATAAAGTAACTGTAAGAGAGGTTAGGAATTGTAATAAATTGCCTAGGGAGGTTGTGATATCACCATCTCTGAAAGACTACAAGAGATGACAACATGAGGCATTTGGGGATCTCCTTTAGAGGTGATTATGATGGTTCTATGATGGTTGGACTTGATGACCTTGAAGGTCTCTTTCAACCTTGATGATTCTGTGGTACTTTCAATCCTATTCCACGCTTACTCAAAAGTGCCTGTCACTGACCTTATACCTAAAAGAACATTTTCTAGCTTTGCACTAAAGAAATTCTCAAGTTTAGCAGTGTTAGTTCAGTTTTTAATATCAGAAATAAGTTCAATTCTTGTTATCTAGAAGTGGAAATTATCTTCATGATTTTGAACTTTCTTTAAGCATTGTGATACCAAGGGCTTCCTTGCAGTATCAGAGGATACTATAAAAACAAGCTTTCTTTTGCTTCTTCCAAGCATTTTATGTCACTGTAATTCCATACAGTGCACTGTCTGTTCCAGAAATGCATGCAGCTCCCTCCCTCACTTCACAAACATTTTTCTTCTCTTTTTTCTTTCCCCACACCCACACACCACCAATGTGCCAAGATAAGAGAGATTTCTGGCCACATATTTCAAAAGGAAGAGTGTTAAAAGCAAAAAGTAAAATTTTCATAAGGCAAAACTCTCCTTCCTCTAACTTTTTAGAGTATTTAGTTGATGAAAAGAGGTAGCATTTCTTCTGAGGTGACAGCCCCCACTCCCATTCCCACCCACATCCACTCAGTATCCAACATGATAGGCTGTATTAGCCCTAAGAAACATCTTCTAAAAGATGTTTTGCTTTTGTATTAAATTCTTTGGAGTTATTCCCTTGAGTCTGCCTACTGTAATTTTCATCACAGCTTTAGCTGGGTTTTTTTTACAAGTATTAAAAGGTACTGAAAGATATTCCCAAACCATGCAAGTGAAGAAACTGATAGAGGTCAGTTTTTACTTTTCTTACAAGTCCAGCAAATAGAGGGAGAACACACACTTTTAATAACTCTGTTCTTTCAAATGTGAATCAACAACAGGGAACTGTCAATATAAGTTTCAAATTAAGTGTGACATTTTTAGTATCTAAGTGCTAGAAGACAGGGAAAAAAATGCAACATCTCAGTTCATTTTTCAGCTAATTCATATTTTCTCTTTAAAATTATTTTAGCAATTTTGATGAAATCAGAAGATTACCTTAATATTAACACACATATTAATGTTAATATTAAACATCAATATTCTATCAAAATAAACTTTTTAAATGTAAAAGAAAATAATTCTCTCTATTTTAGTTCACACATTCATCATAAATGGAATGAAATAAATAAGATACTTCTATCTTTAATAAGAACATATATTGAGCACATAAAGAAATACCAGACAAATCCCTGAAACCTAGCCTGTTAATCTGTTAACTCTTTCCTTTTGAAACATTAAGAAAGAAAAATTTATATATCCACAAGAAGGTGCCTTCTTTCAATGTTTCCAGTAAAACTACCAACAAATATAGAAGAATTCGCAAAATTGGGTGATGATGTCATCAAGTCTATAATGCTCTAGGTGACTTCAAATAATCACATTGATTTAATTTATTTTTTAATAATGCATCCTATTAATAGTTTGCTGTTCCTGTTTATTACACTACTCTTTCTTGTTATAAAGATTTTAAAACTAACCCACTGATGTTTTAAACAGAATGCCGATTCAGAATGGCAAAAGTCAAGACACAAAAAGGGTAGTATGGAAGTAGATATTTAAGATAAAGAGTAAATTATTAATATTACATATTTTATAAACCGTGCCAGTTTCTAAACTGTTTATGAATAGAACATTAAGGTAAACTCTAGCCTGTATTTTCAGGCATAAATGTTGGGTTTATGCCAAAGTTTGGAAATATGAGCAATATATACATCTATATTTTCCTAAATGACAGTTTCCAGAATAGTCAACCTGCAGTAGATAACTTCTGAAATATTTTCCTTTTTTTAAATATGCTTTGCTAAGGGATGTTAAAAATAATTATTTTAAGACTTATGCTCTTATGCTATTAGCTACAGAATGTTCACAGCAGTGGATCCTGTCATATGTGACTGCACTGAACATACACTAAGCCAGAAGGAGCTGCAGTGTCAGATCTCCATTTTTTTTTCCCTCAAGTTATACACTCTACCTTTTGAACCCTGTGCAATAGATTTGGTAGGAGCAAAGTTATGCCCACAATGCTGACACTTACATTAACAGCCTCACTTATTTTGCACCAGTCACTTGGATAACCACTTTTAATGATTAAGTCATAAGCATCTCCCATCATCCTGCAATAAGCAAAGGAATGAGACAGACAGCTGAAGTCACTTTGTCACAGTGGCCACTGATCACCTCTCACAGCACAACTGAAGCACTACTAGATGAGAAAATTAAGCCTTGTAAAGAGGCCCTGTGGCACAGGATGTGGGAATTTATGGGCCCATTTATCCCAGGCCTTTCCTAGAAAATGCCAGAGCGATTACACACTTCAGGAAGATTACAGTAATCCCAGACAATTCTGAAGAAATGACGGTTAGCATTACTGTACAAACAACACTTCCAATACTGAGCTGAGAACAGATTTCTGCAAATAATGCAACTGAGGTGTTAAAATGTTAACTAATCACAGGGAAGTTTTAAAAAATCAGTTGTGTGAAGGGAAGCTGCCTCAGGTGTGCTGGAAAATAAACTGTAAATACTTATTCAACACAGTGAGAAATTGTTAATGAGAAAAGGATCAAAGCACTTGACTCAAATTTTAGACAAAGTAGGCTACATGACTTGCTTCACAGATACACTCCCCTGTGAGTTTCTTGGAAACAAGTATGTCAGTATAGATAGAGTCTGAGCAGAGGTCTGTACATGCACTTGAAAGGTACAAAATTTAGATTTGACTGACTGGAAATTACTCACAGGGGAAGCTCAGCTGTGCCCCATCCAACACATGAGATGATAGGGCGGGAAAGAAAACTCCCCACAAGCACATGGCTTGGCAAACCACTCAGGGTGGGACAAATCTCATGTGAAATGACCACAGCATGAAAGGTCTGCTTGCTGCATGTGGCTTCAAGGGTTGATAATAAATAGCCCATATATATTCAGGTGACAACCATGTGGTGGCCCAGCAGGGGCAGGCACAGTATGAGGTATGTCTCCATGCTATAGCTGGGCACATCCATCCCTGCTGTGCATTTGGAGCACCCCCTGTCCCCATGGCCATGCCTGGCAGTCCTGAGGCCATCTTGGCTCTATTTGCCCACCTCTGGGCATGGTGAGGCAAGCCTTCTAAGGGACATCCCTGTCCCAGTCTGTCCCATGCCAGTCCACCCTATGCCTCCACACAGCCAAGGGCTCCCCGCTCATTGCACAGTTTGCCATGCCCCCACAGGTGCTGCATGGCTCACAATCTGTGACAAATGACCAAAAGAGGGCTTTGATGGGCCCTGCAGCCTGTGGTTCCTCCACGCCTGCACAGAGTGAGGGAGGCTGTTTGCTGTGGGGTTTACCCTCCCAGAATGGAGTACATGAATGCCAAAAGTTCAGGGATGCACATGGTGCTGACATGCCAGGCCACACAGGTCAGGATAACTGGAGAAATGTGCCTTTTTTGAAATCCACATAAAGACAAGCAGCACTCAATGAACACCAAAATCCAGCCTCAGGTGGTCACCAGCAGTCAAACACAGATCCCTGATAGCTGGCCCTGGACTCCTGGCCTCTGGAGCAGCTGGTCCTCCCATCAGACATCTCTACTGCCCCAGACCTCCTGTGACCCATCACCCTTCCTCCAGTAGCTGAACCCCAATCTCTCATCCTACCCACTGCACAGTCCTGATTCAAGGTCACTGGTGGTCACACACACAAGAGCACACTCACACAGAAAATAATCAGCATCAAACTTTAAATGCAAGACAGAATAAACTGCAGTGCAAAGGTGCAAGGTCCAGCCTGCCAACCATATTGACTATTGGCTTGCCTAAACATGACCTGCCATTAATATACTCCCTTTTCTCCATTTTGACATCCTTCTCTCTACTTTTGCTTGCTCCCAAAACAAGCACTTGTGCCTGTTTTTCTTGCTAATCATAGATTTGCTACAATATTACCAAATTCAGAACTGAATTGCTGTCTAAGTCATCTCAGCCCTAACATGATACCAATGAGACAACTACCAAGGCACCACTTGGCCTGCAAGGTCTCACTTCCCAAAAGGTTTCCAGTACTTCCCCTAGGTACTGGTGAGGTCTGTCTACTTTTCTTATGACCCCTAACAATCTGTGAAGCCCAGCCACTCTTTAAGGTGCCATAAGTCCTGTCACCTTCTCATCCTGTTGCTCCATAGGTCCAGTGATTGCTTGTGTCATGCCTGAATGTTTCTCACTGTTTGTTCAATGAGCTCAACATTCTGGCCTAAACCTGACCATCTCTATGCATATATTAACTCTATATTCTTGGGTCTCATCATTTACAGAAAGTCTCTGAAAAAATCAGAGAAAATTCTCAAGAGATAAAGTACCTTTACTTTGTCATGTGAATTTTCACTCCTGTTTGCCTGAAATGGATATTGATAAGAATTAGCATTTCCCTGCTATTGCTGATGTTGGCAACACCATCTGCATCATGCCAAAAGTTTGCCTGAATAAAATTTCTAATAATCACCTTCAGAATTGTGACCAAGACACCAAAAAATACCCCCTCAAATATCAGAAAAGAACAGTTGTCTAAAAATTGTGAGTTTTAACATCTATTTTGTTTTCTTCTGCCTCAATTTTGAGTTATCAAAACTGAACATTTACTACTCTTTATAGATATTCATGGGGAAGAAGAACCTAAAAAATAAACGAAAAAGCTGAAATTCTTATTCATCCATCAAAATAGGTTTGCTCACAGGTAAATTTATTCTCTGAATAAATTTATTCACATGGGGATGTTTTAGGAAAAAAAAAGAACATAAAAAAGCATGGAAATATGCAGCAGTGAAGAAGAATGTTTTTCTAAGAACAAGGGGAAATAAAGTCCAAACACACTGCCTCGGCTCTTTTTCCACGCACATCAACTCTCAGTGGTCCTACTCCCCTCAAGAGTACTAGACAGGAATGAAATTCAGCAGCCTAAACTAGCTCCCCTCACACTTGCTACTGCTATTAATGTTAATTTTCTCATTCAGGCGGTATCATAATGCCAAGATGAAAGATTCAGACTGCCAAAGAATAACTAGCGGCAGTGAGAGGCTGCCTGGGGAAAAGACACCGTTGCACATCATCTTGTATAATTTTTTCCATCAGGACTGACTGAAGAACTAGAAAGAAGGCAAGGGGGTGGGAAGAAAAAGAAGCAAAGTAGCACAAATTATCCTTTGTTCCTGTCAATTTATTTTTTGTTTCAGAAAAAAAACAAACACAAGATCTTAACAGTTAAAATGAAAATTATAGTAAGATTAATTCAAATGGCATAACACAGAATATACTGTGGAAGCTAATAGCTACATTATTGAATCATAAACATGGTTACTCATAGAGAATCCTTTAAAAGGCTGTATTTTAATTTCTAATACTCTATTCTTATGAGACATTTTAGAACTATAAAGGCTTGGTTGTTCAGTAAATACTTAAAACTTTTAGAACAAAATAGAATAGTTCAGTTAGACAAGACCCACAGTGATCACTTGCTAGTTTTAAAAACTTGTAAGGTAATGACTATTATTGATAAAAAGCTCCTTAAAATTGTATGGTTTTACTTCTATTTTTGGCATTTGTATTCAGAGCCTCAGCACCCATCAGGTGTATCTTGAAACATTGTTTCATTAACATAGGTTATACTGATACTCATAGCTTTTACTTTCTCATAGTTACACATAGTTCCTATTCTGCTTTGTTGCCTGATTTATGTGTTCACTGAAATACACAAGAAAATTCTATAAAAAATTTAAAAAGTGACTGCTATTCAACACCCACTAATTTAACTTATCAAAAAACTACAGAAAAAAGAAAAGCAAAACCTAAAAAAGATGAGAAGAGAGATCAGTTTTGACATCAAAACCGTTTATTACTTCTCTATTGATAATACCAGTGAAATTTCCAATGACCAGTAACAATAATGTGGTATAAATCCCAATATTTCTGTTAGGAAATGCCTCCAGCAGTTAAGCTTAAGGGAAGGAGAAAGAACAGATATTTTGCTGAAGCTGCACAGCACTGAAATAACAAGAGCTAGACTATGAGCCATCAGTTCCTTACTTGCAGGACACTACCTTGAAAACCACTGAAAAACCACTTCCTGAGAAACATCTGGACTGCTAAATTCCTAAGTGCTGGCACACACCATTTCAAACCAGCTTGAAAGCATTAGCACACTCTCTGCACACCACCATCCAGTAATTCCTTTCACTCACTCTCATTTGGGGCTGGAATTTCATCAGGAGGTGAATGATTTTTATCTGATTTTTGACCTGCACCTTTGAACATCCATAGTTTTGTTTGGTACTGGACACAACAGCAAAGTGGGTTTTGTTTCTTTTACGCAAAAGAGTTTGTGAACACCAGTTTATGGGATATTTTTAGGAATCAGATGAGAGCAATGAAGGAGAAAAAGGGGAGGAAAATCCTCCTTGACACCCTGTGCACCTGGCTGGCTGCACTGATTTATAAACACCACAATGGATACACGAATGGATGTCTTACCCTAGATGGTGCAGAACGTTTTTACTGGTCTGAAATTCAGCATTTCTGTTACTTACATTGCTTCAGAATGGAAAATTGACACTTACTGTATACTGTGAATTACTGCAGTACTATCTTTAATACAAGACTGGATCTACACCTGGGCAACTTGACCTGACCCCACAGCTGTCCCTGCTTTGAAGAAGGGTTTGGACTGCTTATCTCTTAAGGCCTTCTCTACACAAATTTGTATTTGAAGAACAGAAAAGCAACAGAATGGCTCATAGTGAAAAACTGAGTTCTGTGGGTTGATATTTGCATGTTAGATAACAGTTATATATAATTACTTAACAGATATATAGAATTCTATGAAGACTATGGGAGTACATCAAATTCATGGCACATTTACTCAGTCTTGAAGTTGAGCATTTGCATATTTTAGTGCACATAAACACTGAAAAATGAACAATAACAGAAGGGTATCACATATGACATGATGACAATTGGACACAGATGAAGAATAGAACCACTAAGTGAGGAAAGTTAATATAAAATTTTATTTAATAAGGAAATAAACTGAGATTTGAAGCAAAAGTACTGTCTTCAAATTAAAGGCATGAATTCAAAATGTATTTTTCAAGAGGTCGGATAAACGTAAGTGCTAGTGATCTTGGGTTTCTTTTTGATCCATTGTTACATCTAATATCACCTAATCTCTACTGAATGTAACTATCTGTCCTTGTCATCACTACTTTCAGCTAAACTGGTCTGAGCGTTCTTTATTTGAGAGATTAACCAGTCTAAATCTTACCTAAGTAGTAAGCTAATTCATAAGAGACGAAGTGGATCACACAGAAGTCTATTCCCCTACACATAAATCCACCTCAAAACACATTAGAACACCATCCTTGAAATTTTCACATGTATCATAACACCAACAGAGGCAGGTTTTTAACATGAAGTTTAAATTGCCCATATGGAATAGTTTCAGTTTCTTAAAACAAGATAATGTCTTGTCATCATGGAATAAGAAAGGATGATAAATGGATAATTAAATGGTGTGGAGTCTTGGTCTTTCTGGAAACGCAGACAACCATATCAGGTCAGCAATTCAAGCTAATGTCAGCATAGAAGCAGCACTAGTTTGTATTTCAAACCTCTGGAATGGGGTGATCTGCAGTAAATGAGGCATCAGAAGACAAAGTGTTCAGTTGTTGACTCACACAAAAAAATTCACATGATATTTGGGAAAAATGTCAGCTTTGTACCAGATGAAGAAAAACTTTTTTCTCATGGGGGATTTCCCTGAAGAAGAAGGTGGCATTTGAGCTCTTCAGATTTGCATTTTCAGGTACAATTGGCAGGTGACAGTACAAAAGTCTACACTTGATTTGAAGGTTTCAAGCTTAATTTGTCTATCAAAGAGTAGAAAACATTTACTCTGGAGCATAGATATGCAGCAGTTTCTGTGACTAAGCAATACAAGCATCCTTAATTATAATTATTCTCTTCTGTTTCAGATGGTAATTGTGGCAAATGTACCTGAAAAAACACCCTTTAAAAAAAGTCCTCCAACTTTTTAAATGCTGAACTACATTTGGAAGGGTAGGAAAGGTATTATCTTTTCTAGTGAGGGAAAAGTGTTAATTAAAGTAGTGAATTTTTCATGTAGAAAGTAATTTAATATTCTCAAAACTTGTGATTTATCTTAGAATTATTTTTTAATAAAAACTTTGCCAGCCTGATGCAACCTCTAACTAAGTTCTTCCAAGATGGTCTAATCCATTGTTTCTCTGCTCCGTCATTAATACGGCCTACATATTCTAAAACTCAAATTATGTTGTCCCACACACTCACACTTTCACTGAGCTATTCCCCAATTTCACCAATTCTTCTCCTATTTTTTATTGCTTTAATAAGGTAGGCATTACTCTGCTCCCAAGCCTTATGCAACCAAGCTAAAAAAACTTGCGAGATTAGTTTTTATCTCATGTTGGTAATACTAATCCTAAATATCTAATCTTTCAGACATTCATAGAGGCTGAAATGGATGAAAACTGGGTAACTAATGATTTTGGTTGTTCTTTAGAAGACTATTGTTTACAGAGTACACAAGCATTCAGATTAATATCAAATAGAGAATCCTGTAATTCCTGTTTTATAGAATAAGTATAAAATTACTTTTATAGAATAAAAAAAAATTACTTTTAATATTAAATAATTAACTCATTTGAAATATTCTAAATCTATAATTGTATAGCAATAAGTGTGAAAGCCACACCTACATATTTTAGAGGGAACGAGTTGATGTGGCTTTCATTTATTCTGTGCAGTTTTTTGGGTTCTTTCAGGTGGGCTGAATGGGTTTTTTCCCCTTTCTATTTCTTCAATCCCTGCTAGACATGGCAAACTTGTTTCTTCCTCATCTTTTTACAGGTCTGTAATTTTGGTTTGTGAATCTCCAGGGCAAGACAGTAATACAGGGAATTGAAAAAGCATCTTACAACCTTCTTCAGCAGACCATACAAAATGTACTCAGCAAAAATGAATTGTTCTAAGAATTTATGGGGATTTCTACTTTTTTCATCTTAAAACCAAATAGCCCTTTTTAAGTAAGTCTATAACATATCAGTATGCTTTTTCTCCCTGAATTGATTCCTGTATTTTAAGTTTTTTTGTGACCTATTATATATTATAGTAGTAAAAGCTGACAGGCCCTTATCTTTCTAAAAGGGGTCCTACATTTACATTGCTGTATCTAAATGACATGTCAGCATTTTACCTTAGTGAAAAATCCACTTTTGAGAGACACAAGCCCCAAAGAGTCTATACGACTGATTCTAGAGTACATATATTATAAACATATATATATATACATATTTTTAAAGGCAATGCTGAGTGAAGAGTGTGAAATTCCTCCCTCCAGCCTCAACAACAAAAAAAAAAAAGCCTACAGATTATTAACAGTTCTTAAAGTTTAAGGGAAAAGAAGTCCACACATCAAACATCAGGAGGAAAGACTGTCAGTTCCACCAGAAAGTACAGCAAAACCCACTTGAAGTAAATTGAAAGCTTAGGCACATTTTCCCTCATTGAGCAGCAGCATCAGTTTCAGCCCCATCCTTTGGTACTGTGCCCCTCCCAGATGCCCTGTTTCACTGGGGCTGTTATCAGGAGGACTCTGTGAACAATACTCAGCCACCTCAGGGCAAGGTCCTGCTGCTCCCCTCAAATCCCTGCCTGGGGCAGTTTGAATTGTGAGCTTTGCACCAACAGAGATTGAGGCATACTCCTCAATTCTAACTCAACATCACTTTTTGATACAGGTGTTTCTTTAGCAAATGCATTCCTGAGCTCTTTAACTATTCAAACATAGCAACTAATTTTGATTTAATATACTGCTCTCTTGAACAGTCTTCAAACCCACTACTACAACACAAATTCAATTTATTGATTGCGTTCATTTGTGAGACACAGGCTTAAATTAATTAGTAATGATCACTTAAGATGCGAAACACATATACTTAAGTGCTTTTTTTATGCAAAAGAATAGGCAACAAAAGCCTCCTTAAGCCTCCCCAGTGCTATATTTGGGCAAAGAGACAGAAAACTTAGGGAAAAAAAATTCCTCTGCAAGTCAGATTTGCATTCAATCTGCATTTTTCAAGGTTTAAGAAAAACAAGAAAAAGAGCTGCTGGCATAACACCACAGAATCACAGGATATTCTGAGTTGGAAGGGACCCACAAAGACCAGCAAGTCCAACTTAGAATGGCCCATACCCTGGTAAAGCTTGCAACACTGGCATTATTAGCACCATCCTCTAAGCAACTGAGCTAATCTCAGGATCAATACACACTGGTCCTAATTAAAGCTCTATATTAAGCTATTCAATATTCCATGTTTCCATAATGGACAAATACTAAGAAATTAAATCAGCATTACTGACAGATTCAAAGAATACTTTAAATTCCATACTAATTTTCTAAGGTATCTTGTTGATTTTTACTGTTTTGAGAAAGTTTGCAATGCAAGCGAGTTCCTGCACGAAAGGAGTAAATAAATGAAGAATTCCCAGTACTTGGAACTTTCTAGATCATGCTATGTTATCTAGAGCCATACTTCAAACAAGACTAACAGTAGTTCCAAAATAACATTTCTCTGTTGTTATGTCTTTAAGTAGCCAACAGCCATTTCCTGCCATGAGAAAAATACATTAGTGGGTACAGCAGTTGACCAAACAAAGCATTTTCTGTGATATGACTATGGGATTTTTCTTCAAATGGAAATTAAATATATTTTATTGTAAACAAGAACTCCATTCTTACAGTGCATTTCTTGTGTTTTTTTCCTCAAAAGAATGTTTTTGAGTTTTATTCAAGGAAGTCACTAGAGTCAAATAAACAAAATCCACTTTATTCAAACAGAAAAATGATCATTTGAACCAGTCATGCTATTTGATGAGCCTTGTAGATAGAAGATTTTCATGAAACAGACAAAAACGGGAGAGAAAATACTTTGAACACAACTATACTTTAGCCCAGAAGCCATGATGTGGAACAGAAGTAGAGTCCTGTAATATAGAGTCTTTCAGCTGAATAAACTTTCACAGTGGCTATTGATTTACAAACATTCCAATTTGCATAAGGAATGCTAAGGAAAATTTTTTGAGGTCTTGGGCACACAGTTAAGAGCTTCTCCATTCCCAGGAAGATAAACTGCTAAACAATAAGCACAGGACTGCACAGTGCACAAATCCAAATAAACTGCTTTTCTTCATCCTATCTTTCATTTTTAAGTGCTCAACACCTACTCTTCTCAGATAAAAAAGTTACTCCAAGTCCCCAACAGATAGCTATGTAAATACAAATATGAGATATTTTTAAGGAAAGTACCCCATCCTGTTGGTTCAAAGAACTCTTTCAGTGATTGTGGATCTTTAAAGCTTTGACCTTCAGTCCTGTAACCCAAAATTTTACAACAGAATTATTGGAACAAGAACTGAATCTAAAGCTGAAAAAAATGCAAACAATGTATATATTGTTTTAGTGTTTTTTCTCTGCTTATGAATTATCTGTATAAATAGGTTGTTTTACAAATATACTCCCATTCTGCTGTGTAAACAAGCAAAAAGAACCACATTTTACCTTTTCCCATATGTAAAAACTCTTTGACCTCAATGCTTACAGCAGTTATGTAACAGCTCCTACACTCTGATTCAGTAAATAAAAATAATTTTAAAAACCCAAACACGCCCACCTTCCCCTCCAAAAGAAAACCAAAAAAAAAAAAACCCTAAACCCAAACAGCAAGTTTTTTACCAATAGAAAGGAAAAGAAGTAAAGAAATCTCAAGACTTTTGTTTAAATGTAACATGTCACATAAATAACATGAATGGGTCATACAGCTTCTCCAAGTAAATAAATAGTCCCAAGATTGTCATCTTGTGCCGGTCCAATGGCAGTGTCACAAATAATAATGTAAGTTAAACAAATGTCACTGCATTAACAACAGATGTGGAACTCTTAAAGTACTTGGTCTGTCACAGACATACTTTGATATAGTGCCTTTTGGCATTTCAATCTACTGAAAGTAAAACCAAAATCCTGGACTTTGGAGTATGGACATGTAAAGGTGCCAAGACATATCAACACTATAAATTAGGTTATTCATAAAGGAGTCCACTTAGAATCAAAGAGAAACTCTGAAAGTCTAAGTAAAGTTTTACTCTAAAAAGCTTTGAGACTTCCTGATAATTTCTTACAAAATAATTACAGTTCTCCAAATAGGTAAGGAAAATTAAACTTTGGTATTTTTTCAAATCAGCATTTCTATAAGATCATCTACTTATAGACTTTTCAGAACACTTCTGAGAGTGCAGCCAATGATTTACCACTTTCAGACACTTTAATTTTTTAAGAATTTGAAGAAAATACGAATGCCTTTTGGAGATGAGATGTACTAATTACTTCTTTGTTTGACTTATGATTCCCTAAATTACTGTCTAAAATGTTATTTAAATAACTTCTGTAACTAATGATTTGGGGATTTAAATGACTAAAACACACTTTTAATTTGACAACTCTTTTAGACCCCATCACCTGGCCCCACTGCTCTTCCTATTGTTCTAGCACACTGGAAGTACATTCATTGTGCTTTTGTTGAAATTAATGTATCTAAAGACTTTAATTTACTGTAGCTAGCAAAATCTCCCAACAAAGGGTTATAACTGAGAGAAGAGACAATCAAAGCCTAGCTAACAATGCATCCAAACCTCTTCTTTGGCAATCCATTATAAAAGCACACAGTGACAGCAAACATTATGAATCTTATATGGTTTCGAATCGTATATGAAAGGTAATGGTGAAATGTTTAACTCATATCCTGGAATTAATTACTTAGCCCATATTGAACACACATTAATCAAAATTATTTACATAAAAATAAGTTAGTTCATTGAAATATACAAACCAGAGGTGTAGCTGTACAGCACACAATCTTCTCACTCCTGTCTTCTTTCTGGGGACTTAACTTGGAAATGTCATATGTAGGATGCCCAAAGAACAGAAGCCTTCCCTTTGCTATAAGACCTGGAAGATCAGTTCCTATGGGATGTATGTACATATTATGAGACTGAGTCCTGCTGTAATCCTGTGTTCATTTACAACCTGCCTACCTGTATGTTTCTACCTCCTCCCCATCTCCAAAGCCTTTTGTCATTTTATAGCAGTACCAGGTACTTCCAAGATTAATGACTTGCTAGGGCCAATGGCCTACAGCAGTATCACAGGTTATCAGCATCTTCCAGCTGCTCTTTAATCTCCAGACAATCCCCAGCACCTTCATCATTATTAGTTAATTAGCATTAATGAAAGCTATGCACACAGTGAGAGGCTAATATACCCCCAAGCTTATATGTCAGTAATCCTTACTTAAAAAAAAAGGTATCCTCTGTGAATAATATCTCCATTGTTGAATGAAAGAATATTTCCTTACCTACCCAAAGGCATAAGCATCAGTTAAGTGACTAATGATTTGTAAAACTTCATTAAAAATAAGAACACTGCAGACTTCAGACATTAGAAAGAATTGAGTTTGAACCCTCTCATCTTCATTATTTTTCTCTACCTGTTCTCAGTCCATCCCCTTCCTCTCTACTTAACATTCTTGACCTCTTTGGTCTTCAACTACTACCTTATATTGGCCTTAAGAAATTGAAGGGAAATCATTTTCACGTTCTTTGCTTTAAGACAAGATGACATAACCTCGAAAGCTCCAGAAATATCTGCTGCACAAAACTACTTGTAAGATGTGACAGTTGTCTCCATATGTTACCTATAATATTCACACTCTACTGGTCTACAGGGCAATTGCCTATGCCTGGCATTCTGCCAGGATTTATATAGATATGTCTGGTCTGCTCTCTTCTACTCACTCATCTGCTGACTGAAACATCCTTTAAATTTTCTGTGTCCAAACATTTTGGTCCTGAGGTTTTGTCACACCCTCAACCTGCTGAGCTTTTCAAAAGTAGCATGCATCGTGAAGCAGAATTGTATGAATAAATACTTCAAGAAAAAAAGATGTAGAAATAAATATTTAACTAATATTTACATTGCAAAGTTAATATAGTAAATCATGCAAATCACATATTTATCCCATATTCACAGAATCAACATTTTCAAATCCATTACTTAACACTTTCCTCCTGATTAAAACTCTTTCCAAAAAATTGCAGATTTTACTTGTTTTTTTGTTTTGCTTTTTTTTCCTAAAGGGCATTAATAGTCACACTGATATATTTATTTGCTACAAAGAAATAGCTCAAACTGCTGCTAAGAAGCCTCTGACTTTTATCCTAGGTTCTGTAGGCCTGCAACTCCTGCCACGCCGGTGTAACTACAACAAAAAGTCTAAATTTTTGCCAAAAGAGAGAAAGGGACCACTTCATTAAATCAGCATAAAGAAGATTGAAATAGGTTCAAACTACACTTTAGATCATGGATATTTCTAGAGGCCAGGTCAAAAAAGAAACTCCTTGACTAAACTCTCAATGGTTCTACTGCTAAGTTTTTTTTTTATTTATGATCTAGGGATCAGGCTCTCCTATGAGAGCTATCCTCTACATCAAGGTTAACACACAGAGCACTGGTACTCTGCAAACTTTAAATGATTCATGCTCAGTTGCAGTCTCACTCCAGCACTAAATGATTATTCCAGTTTCTGTGAAGAATGTTTATTATACTGAGGTAGAAAAAACTATTCAGATCATTTGGTCAACATAATTTATTTGCAGAAGAGTTTTAACTAACATCACACAAGAATTAAACAAAGTTGCTACCAATCCAAATGCATGTTCAGAGTTAAGATTACCAGAGAGTTGTTTGGGACAGGAATTACACCAAGACTCTCACATATTTCAGTATTTCAGATTAATGTATGAAATCCTTGTAAAAAACACTCCCTCCCTTCCAAGTTCTAGATGTGAAGTAATTTATGAAGTAATCAAATCTCTCAGTTTGCATAAAATTAAAAATCGTCTGGCTTCTTAAGTTGACAATTTCAACAACACTCCTTTATCCATTCAAAACATAGCAAACACAGTGCCACTTCATGTACAGTACTGACTACCAGCAAGAGTCAGACAAATATTGTTGTTCAAGCTACACTAGAGGGCTAAATTGAGAATTCATCACTAGATGTCCACCTACCTTATGTACAGTCACCTCATCTAACTCAAATGACTAATGCCTTGAAGTCTAATTTCAAATTGCATTGTCTTGCCCATGCTCTGAAATTAAATATGCTTTAAGTTTCGGGTTTAGGTTTTCTGTGGGGATTTTGTTGTTGTTTTTTTGAAGTTTACTGTCACACAATTCTTACAGACAGAAACACCAGAAGAAAGCACTACTGATTACAGAGCTTTGGATAAGGAAACAATGTTCTTCTTTGGTCTTTCTTACTTTCTCTGTTCTCACTTTTGTCAATGCCATAGAAACCTTATTGGAGACACATGTTTGTTGCGTGCAACTTTTTAAGGGTATTGTTCAGTAACTTCACCTTAATACAAATACCTGCTCATGTAAAGACTTCATAAATCTGTAAGAAGGTTCCTAATTACACTGAACTTATACATTTATACTTGGGTATACATACACAAGTATTGGAGTCATAGACAATGCACATATTTAAAGTTAAGAATATGTACTAAGAAATAGCCTTGCATGGGTAGTTCTTACCATAGTAAATTAGGTGTTAAAGAGTGAAAGTATCAGATCACTTGTGGCAAGGAAGCTGGGATTGTTAGCAAAGGAGCTGAGACTACGACTGGGCTTTTATCCCAATGCAAAACATAGAGAAGGTTTGATAGGCGAACATGTTTATCTCTACATACTGTAGTAC
Source organism: Geospiza fortis (assembly GCF_000277835.1). NCBI lineage: Eukaryota > Metazoa > Chordata > Aves > Passeriformes > Thraupidae > Geospiza > Geospiza fortis. The sequence continues at coordinate 55,983 of NW_005054374.1, forward strand.
CATGTGGGCCTATATAGATAAGTGCTTGCACTAGAGACAGGTATCAAAACCAAGAGCAGTGGAAGAAAGTGCTTTGTAAGATAAATACATCAGGCATGCTGCATGTTCTGGACTGAGGCTGTGTATTATCAGCCACATGAAAGTATAGAAGCTGCCCTACTCTCTCTAACAGTCTGAGTGAGAATTTGTCAATAGGAAAGATGGCATTTTTTCCCCTTAAATTCAACTTAAAGGAGTTTCTTTTTATCGCCTCATTCTTTTCCCCAGCTGTCACACATTCCATGCTTTTGACATCTATTTATCCACTGGGTATTAAAAAAATGGTATTCTTAAAATCATTCCTGACTCTATCTCTTAGACTAAAACACATAGATGTGAAATAATTGTAATAAATATCACACTAACACATTTAAGCAAAAAACCCAAACTGAAACTAAAACCCACATCCAGCCTGTTGATTATCTAATCATCTTTGAGAGGAGGCAGGGAACATTAAGAGCTCCTACAGAGCAAATATGAAGTAGGACGTGTATTAATCATGGTCAATCCATTTTTAAGAGGTTTTGGTGTAAACACAGTCTCAAAGCTGGCAGGAGTACTGGGTTTTGCTACATTGTCCCTCCTCCCTACACCAACCCCCCCCAAGCCTTTCCCCCCTGTCAAAATAACAAAATAATTATGCTAGTTGCATAATTTTGATCATTCCTCTTCACAAACAGCATTTATGACTGTGGTTTAAGAAACTTCTAAGGAGACCTATCTGAGATATTTTTCTTTGTCTGAGAAAGAGAAAATTGTTTTCCTTCATCCTGAACAGAACCACAGAATAATTTAGATTCAAAAGCTTACTTAAGATCATTGAGTCCAACAGTTAAGATAATATGATTAAGTTATAAGCACTTTAATGATTATTTAAACATAACCAAGGTCTATAGGAAAACAACAAGTTAAGTTAAAAAGCATTCTGCTGAACTGTAAATCTTTAAAGAATGTAGAAAATTCACAGCAAAATTCTGTGTATATTTCAAGCATGGGGTTAGAGATTATAACAATTTATCACAAGGAATATATTTGTGTGAAAAAGGAAAAATACATTTTGTCTTCCATATACAGTCTTGAGAGACTCTAGGATTAAAAAGTTCCTAATAAAAAACTGATTTGTCACTATACTACTTCGCACATTCACACAATGTGAATTAACATGCTAACAAATTTATACCAGTTCATTGCAAGAGTAACGAGGTGGCAAATTAAGTTGGAATTAACATGCTAACAAATTTATACCAGTTCATTGCAAGAGTAACGAGGTGGCAAATTAAGTTGGCATTATTAGAAGAACACAAGTTGGAAAAAAGCATGGCTAAGATGGCAAAGCTGAGTATGCTGATTTAGAAAAGTGATAGAAGATATTGCCAGGATTTATTTCAGTCATCTTCTGCACATGCATGATAACAAAAATATTTTCCCATATGTAGGGGTGGGGTTTTGGGACTTAAAACCTTGTTTCAATGAGTAAGAAAAGGATGGAAGTTCTTCTCATTGGGACAGCCTACAGATTATTTCATTTTACATTCACAGTAGAAGATGGCCTTTTTTAGGAACATATTCCTTTCATATCTTGTACATCCCAAGCTGCCATTTATGTACAAAGGAGACAGTAATGTACTGATTCAAAACAAAGAACTTAAAGACAGTGGCATTTAGGTCAGGAATCTCTCCTTTCTCCTTTGAAATACCAGTCAGTGCATCCAGTAATGAAAGATCAGTTGGTAAAGTCAAAATCCACTGCACGTGAGTACACCTGTGGAGTTTGGGACTGCTGACAGTCAGATCCTGATGAAACCAAGTCAAGCACTGAGGAAACATTTACACAGTGTCACATATGATCTCTTTGGAATAGATGTTCTTCAGAACAGCACCCAACTATTTTTGTCTTGTCCTTTCCCCTTCTGAAACCCCTCATTTAAACATGGAATGTTCCACCAATTTGAATATATTCTCATGCAAGTCTCTTGGAAACAAATTCTGTGTGATTACTCTGACAGACAGGAAAAAATCACAGAATCATTTCGATTGAGAAAGATCTTTAAGATCATCATGTCAAACCATGAACAAACACTGTACTGATGGCCAGTGGACTTTATACCCATCTCTCCATGAAGTGCATTTCCTCAGTGCATTTCATCCCAGATATTGCAAAAGCATTGTTCTACATGCCCATTTGCCTGGCAGATAATCCCACTGGGTTTCTATTAGTAGTATAGGGAGTCACACGTTGTCCAACACCTTCTCATGGCAAAGTAGCAATGAGGACAAGGAGTTTTTCTTTCTAATTCAGATGACAGAAAGACAGGGACTTGAGCACTTGAAGAAGGATAGACTTTTCTGTTTATTCTTTCAAGGAAACCCTAGTTTCTTTCTGTTAACTAATATCACCCTTCAAATCTCAGTCTCAACTTTCTACTCCCTCAGGTCGCAGCATCAACCAGATCTAGTACTTTCAACTGGCTCCAAGACATCACTTGCAAACCTTGCCTAATTTCCAATCTCAACACCCTATCACTGTACATGACACAATCCAGCATTAGAATTTAATCCCTTTGCTGGTCAGACTTTCACTGTGTCTTGCCACGAAGTTCTAAGATCATTTTTCCACTTATATTAGGTCCAATTCACTTCCTAAAACTATTGAAGCTGATTGTTTGTTAGTTTGGTATTGTTATCTCCAGCTCACATGCACCATACTGCACATGAGACATGGCAGAAGCACAGAGCTGGATTCAGCATAGTCTGAAGCAAATTCAAAGTCCAATTATTAAGGAAAATCCTGTGCGGCCTTGAACTGGAATAAGCTCATTTGGTTTGAAACTTCAGGGCATGTACATGCAAAATTCAACTAAGCCCTTACTAAGAGCATGTAAAATGTGATTTTCAAGAGCTCATAGCTTGGACAAGCTGGGGTGTTTAATAAACTCATGTAAAAATACACCAGTAGAGATCATGCTTTTTAGCAGACCTGTGTCTTGTGCTCTCCATGTTGGTGAAAGCAATTTCCAAATGTTTCATTATTTTGTCTCCTCTCTTCATTCACATTGGAAAACAAACAAACATTTTATCCCACCTTGAGAATATGTGGAAAGAAACAAATTGACCATCTCAATATTATTCAGGTTCAGTAAAAACTTCAAAGTAGAGAGATCATGCTTTTTAGCAGACCTGTGTCTTGTGCTCTCCATGTTGGTGAAAGCAATTTCCAAATGTTTCATTATTTTGTCTCCTCTCTTCATTCACATTGGAAAACAAACAAACATTTTATCCCACCTTGAGAATATGTGGAAAGAAACAAATTGACCATCTCAATATTATTCAGGTTCAGTAAAAACTTCAAAGTAGAAAGGTCAGTCCAAAAGTTATTCTACATCCAAAGTCAGGTTTGCAAAGATATTGTAAACAAAATTTATGAGAAAATCTACCTAAAAATGAGTTTACCTCTTATTACTGGTAGTACTCTATATTGGAATGTGTGGGCTACTTTATCATAAAGATAGATCTGATTATGAAAAAAAGATTGACTCTGCTTCAGCTCCCTTTCTTTACCTAATTTTAAACTCTGCCTCACGCTACTCACCATAATATTTAGTCCATTATCATATCCTGATTTACACAGACCTGGCATTCTGAGGGTTTTTTATGATCTGTTAAGAAAATGCCCCCTTTTTTTTTCTTCCATTACTCATTCCCAGTCTTCACTTACACACACCTGACCAGAATATACAACAGCGTCACAGGCAGGGTTATAAATGGAACTATCCCTTCTGGCTAAGGCAAGTCTTGGAAGAATAATAACATGTACAATGAATTCAAATATTTCCAAAGGACCCTTAGCTCCTTTATTCTGGATAGCATGACAGTTTATGCAACCTACCACCTGATGAGGCAAATAAAAGAGAAGGAGCTTGCAAGTTTATTGCTGTCGATCAGCATCTTAAACACATTATGTGCCCCAGCATGAGTTTTTCATTTAGAACAAGAAAAGGAAGTCTGTGTGATTTTTTTTCCATTTCTTCCTTGTAGATATGTTGAGTTTTTTATTATTCATGCCAGTATGCTATCAATGCCTCTGCTGACTCCTAAAACATCTGTCCCACTGTTAACAATTCCTGGAGTGCAACAATACCAATCCATGCTGATAATCAGAGGACCCTCAATTAAATACCTACAAGGCAATGAGTGGTAAACAAGAAAATGTACAAAAAGACAACAGATTAATTTTTCTCTATCCCAATTCACAGAAGCCATTAGAATTCTTTTTGCTTTAGATTTGAAATTCAAATTCCAGTGAAAGTCCATTAAATGTTCATATCAATATAAAACCTGAAAAATCAGTGTAAAAAAAATGTACTGAAGACAGAAAACATAAGGAGTTGAATGAGAGATATACACCCTAGGTAATACACCACTGTGATCTCTGATAAAATGATACTTCTCCCTAAGACCAGCAATAATTAAAGATCCATTATTATCAGAATACTTTACTATGACTGGGGGAAAAAAACTGTCACAAAATAATTTCATTAGAGCTCATGGAAACCGGCCCTTGATCACTTAGGAGAGCTGCCCTACCTTTAAATTTTACGTGAATTTTACAACAGTAGCTTAAGTGCAAATCCATTACCTTAGAATAGGAGAGGGAACATAAGCAGACTTCTGGATTGTATCACTTTGATATACAACAATACATTTTGAGGTTATAACAGCAAGTAACAGGACTAATCATATAACTGCCAAATAATGCCAAATTAATAAATAAAATAGCAGAATGGTGTGACATATGCAGAGTCACCAACAGAGAAAGCTGATAAAGCACTTGGTGTTTGTGATGAATAAGAAAGGCAGCTGGTAAAGAAGTAGGAATGTAATGGACAGAAAACATTTGGGAATTTTAATTTTCCTGAACAATATAATGTAGAAGACATGTTAATCTCTGTAGCAATACAAATAGGCTGTGGGAGGAGAAGACACCCAAACAAACCACAAAACTGGAAGAGAGAAGATGTGTACCATATCCCAAGCTGAAATCTCATATGGTGTTATGTATTTTATCACAGTCTTCCATCAGTCTTGGCACTAAATATGAACCAAATTTTAACTTCCCTTGCTTGACTTTGTCTTCAGATGAATTTATTTCCATAGAAATTGAGGAATTCAGAGTAATAGACAATTATCTAGTGTAAAATCCTCAAATAGCTTTGAAAACAAGGTGGTGTTTGTTGTTTTTCCCATCATTGCTCCCTCAGCTTTCTCTGGGAACACTGTTGGTGTGACTCAGTGGTGCAGTTGTATGAAACCATATGCTCAGAAGACTGAGGGCTGCTTAAGCCTGTCAAGAGCCAGACATATCATTGCTGGCATCTGCACCAGTTGTCAAACCAATGAGTATGAATGTCAGTGATCATTAGACTTATTTTCAGTCATCCAGTTATAGTGACATGACCTGTAATTCTTTTCTGCTTCTGCAGGATACAAGGACCAATAGTCTGACTCACCTAATTTGAGAAATAGTAGAATGTGGATAATATCCTCAGTTGCTATGACAGCATTCCAGGCAGCACATGATCCCAGAGCCACAAAGCCTGATAATAGGACAGTGTCCAAGCTCTACAAGTTAATGAAGATGCTCTTTTTTACTTTCTATACACATTTCTAAGGAGGAAGAAAGGAGAAGCTGCAGGAGCTTAGTACTAACAACCCTTCATAGAATGTGCTTTCTTCTAGGGTGGTTTCTCATACATGCAAGAAAAAAGTCAGGATGGCACAGGCAGCTGGAGAAACCCAGAGCAGCCCCCAGTCCTTGTGTTGATAGGAAGTACTGCTGTGATCATTCTTGGAAGGTGTAAGAGAAATATTTTCTTTTTCCATTTTCTATTACATGATTGCTATCAAAAAATCCAGTCAGAAGTGACCCACTAACAACTATCACTTTCCAATAATAATGAGATGCAATCTAAGCTGTAAATCTGATACTCCATCTTCTAGTTCTGCAAACAGTGTCCAAAACTTAGCAGGGACTCTATGCAATATTGAGTGGGAGCATTTCTCCTTCTCCATGAACACCATATGTTTTATTTGAACCTTTCCTTTCAACGCAACTGCGCTAATTTTGTGAGAGTTTGCTGGTTCTTAAAATAAACCAAAAGGCATTTGTTTATTTATTCAAAACATGGAACAATTTATATTCTAGCACTTCCTAGAAATTTCAAATGCATAAATACAAATAGTACTACAATTATTTACCTAAATAAATGGCAATATTAAATTTTTGATACCAACATGAATTATTTTATGTACTTCTATAAAAGTATCTATATACAGAGTTCTTTATTCAGAAAAAAAAAAAGCTTAAATGTCTGTTTTAACAGTTCTTTCCTAATGATAGCACTACAAGTGATACCAGCTACTCAGGACAGATAATGTTACCAAACTACCTTTACCAAGGAAATGGACCTTTTATATGAGCATTTATTTCCACTGTGGTCATCAGGCCACTGCTTAACAGTTTGTGGCACTGTAATCTGCAGCATGACCATTCATCTAATTACTGCTGAAACTGTGATATTAATCTACTCAAAAAGGGCAAGTTAAGGGTCAATTGCCAGCAGTGGAATGCACTTGGTATGGATAATGTGTTGCAGACCTGGTTTCATCTGCTCTTACCAATTTCAACAGCCTGCACAATTTGACTTCACTTCTGAGTGGATAAAAACACAGAACCCAAAACTGGGTCAAATCACACCTGCACAGTACCTGTGATGAATATCTGCATCATTGCTAAAGGCATAAGGGAGTCTCTGACCTGTCCATCATATTCAAGCTACATGGGCTCCCAGACTGACACACCACTGCGACCCACAACTCCACAGACAGATCACTCTGGCCCAGGACCTCTCTCTGTACTTCACTTTCCTGACATTTCTGATCTTCCTTAAGTATCAAAATGCAACTTATATGATAATTTTGGTGTAGAGTTTAAATCTGTGGAGACTGTCCTCCTGTAAATCTGTCTGCTCCTGTGGAGACAGCATTCACCAGGCAGCTTCTGAAACATGAACACAAAGGCATGAATACACTTTTCCTTGGAAGGTACAGGTCCTTAGGAAAACAGTGAAAACCATAGGTTTTTTGGGGGGAAAGGGGGACATATTTGTGGAAAGGTAGTCCTAGAAAAGTTGATTTCCACTCTCTCGTTATAAGCCACAATTTTAACTTAGTGCTTGCCATGCAGAAGGTACACAATTGTAAAAAATAAGCCACAAGTAACTTTACCTGCTCCTCAACCCATATTTATATTGCTCACTCCTTAGGTCTCAGGTGGGAATGTGGTGAAGAATGATCGAATGCCTCAGCTCATCTTGCACTTGAAAAAGGCCAACAGACCTTTCTCAACTGCTCAGTCTGCTTCTCTTCATAGAAAGTTATAACCCACACTAACTTCCACAAATTAAACACTGTTTATACAATCCAGTGACATGCATAAGTAATAACTGTATTTCCCAAACTAGGTTACAATGAACTTTTTAATTTCTCTATGAACAGCAATACAATAAAAATATTTTAAAAATTATGGAAAAAAATACATGCCCCACACAGCAGTCAGTCATGTCAACTACATTTGCTAAAGTGTAGTTTTCAACATTCATTTGGTATCCAGCAAGTAATGTCACTTCAAATGCTTTTCAAAATCATTATTTTTCTGAAATACGTATTTGTGATCATAAGATTTTACCTCAACTTAATTGACATTAATCTTCCATTAAAGACTTAACACAAACTAGAATTGAACATCTAAACTTTTGATTAAACATTTTTGCTATGATTATATGGTGATAAGATTGAGTGCAATAAGATATTAGCCTAATTTAATTCTCTCAATTAGTTTCAAATGACAGAGGCTAGGGACACATCTGAGTGCTGTACCTATACAATCATAAATCAAGTGAATTGGTATTTAAGATTCACATGTTCCATTCTTCCCAAATTCTGCATTTCTACAGGCAATTTTAGACACATAATTACCTTTTATTACTTGCACTAACAAATTAAAACTTCAGCAAAATTACTCAGTTATTTTCTAGTTGTGTATCAAATCAAACAAATTTTTTAATGTTTTGATTACATATTGAGTCTACAATATTTCTATTATTCTTCATTCCTCTCTACTTCTAATTATTTTTTGGCAATTGTAAACCTGCCCAATTGTAAAATGAATAGCACATTGTAATAAATAATGTCAATCTATAGGTCTTCCAAGTTTCTTTATAAAGTACAGTATATTTTTACTTCTTGAATGAGAAAATAAGCAGCTTTATGATTTATTAGCAAATGGCAGGGAAGGGAGAACCTACTTCATTTTCAGAAAAAAATACCTACATAGGTGGTTTTATATTTATGCTTTAGTTTTAAATATTAACACAGGCTTCCCTTGCAAAGGCTCTTGTTCTCTTCTGCCTTCTCAGTCTGAACTTCAGAGATTTCCTCTGCCTTAAACATGCTGAGTTACCAGCTATGCAATTTCTATTCAAAGACTGAGCTTTGGTGAAGAGTATCGAAGAGAGGGCAGACAAGCAGGAGCTCTAATGAGGGAAAAATAGGCTATGTAGAATAAACAACAAGTAAGCAAATTAAATGGTTACAATTTATTGCATTCATAAGCAGTGTTCACAGCAAGTAGGCTTTATATTTTTACAAGCCAAGATACTTTATTGACCATTCAGTAATTCCATAATTAGCTATTTTGTTTTAAATTATATTTTGGACTTAGTTCTGTTTTCTTATTAAACTTATAAACAAAACTCTTTAAGGCTGATGCAAAATACCATAGCTTTCTTCTAAACACATCACTGGAGACAAAACAAAATATAAGCTTAATACTTGATATTGCAAGATAGAGTTAGCAGATCTAAAACACTAGGTTTTCCTTTGGATTGGCTTTATTTTAAGGATTGTCCTGCTATAGGAAACTAAGGGAGTGCTGAGTTATCAGCTTCCATACAACGTCCTTTAATTCAGATAACTAACCTGAGAGGTGCAAATTATTAGGAAAACCCCTGTATTCTTGTATGAAATCATTATCTAGTGAACAACTGATGGAGGCCAGGAACCTGAAAAACCCAAAGAAAGGTAAAACAAAGTGGTGAAAATGAGACAAAACCAAATTGAAGCATTGGGCATCTCCAAGATGACAATGAGCATTGCTCTATGATGTGTCACTTACTGTGTGGTGTACAGCTCAGTAACTGTGAGTGCTTGGCAATACATACATTAATAGGGTGTTTGACTCATTTTGTCTTCATCCATATTTTAAGGCATAGTATCTTAACTGGGGGAGCAATTTCTAAAGAAATATCATTGATGATTTTATAGATGCACTCTCAATTTTTATTTGGTAGGAAAACAGCCTTTTCTTTCCAGAAAGATGCTGCATGTTTACAACTAATTTACAATAATAGGTTTTGATAGGTTATCTGTTTGCTTGTTTGGTGCTCTGCTGCTATAAAGACTTCAGCTATAAATGTCAATTTTCTTAAGGTATCATTTACTATATTCTGGCATACTGCTTCAGATAGCACAACAAGAACATTTCTTTAATCATACAACATTGCCTAAAGTACAGATTTGGTGTTAAGTTTTGTTACAGCACAGAGTTGTACAGTATTTTAGCTGGCTGCTTATAGATTGTCTGATTTTCACCTCTTTATGTCATAATTTAACACCCCAGTGCCAAGATTTCCAAGCTCCACTCAGCTTCATTGCTCAGTATTTATTTTCTGCTTTGGTTTCATGTTCTTATTTTCATTACAATAATTTTCCTAATCCTGTACTTGCTTGTGAAGCAAGCTTCTGTTTTCTATTCCCGCTCTCTGCATTTCTCAAACCATTATGATGCCTAGAGTAGTCCTGAAAGTTGAATTTTTCTTTAGTTGTGTGCTCTGGAGTGGGGATTTTTTTGCTTCACCACTAACCAGGGACACTGAGTTTCTTATTAATGTCAGTTCTGTGGTTTATGGGTGTAAATAATAATGAAATGCAGATATGTTCTAAAGTGCCATTCCTACTGGTTTTGTACTGGAGTTATTCCTTCTCCCAATCCTTGCACAATCAGAACAACCTGAGTAAGTGTGGTGAGAGCCCAAAGCAGTGTGTACATTGACATCTCTGCACAGCACTCCTGTGACACAGGACCACAGAATCCCTGAGCCTGGGAGGCACCTCCAGAGATGGTCCAGTCCAGTCTCTGCTCCCAGCACCATGCTCAGGGCCACAGGTGTTGAATATCTCAAAACATGGAGACTTGACAAAGCCTCAGAGCAACCTGTGCCAGACTTTGACTCCTTTAACACTAAAAAAGTTCCCTCTTAATTTATGTAGAATTGTGTCTATCATTCTCTTACTGGGCCTCACTGTCTGGCTCTGTTGTTTACGTTCACTCTCCCATCAGGTGTTTATGCACACGGATATAACCAAACAAAAAATTAAGAGACATTTCTAAAAAAATAAATATTTTTCTTTGGAAAACATTGAAACAAAATTCTTACATTGTTCTACATTTCTCAAAACAAAATTGAGATGTTCATCAGGTAAATTCTGACACTAAATGACACTTCCAAAACAATAATTTTCTATCTGTAGATTTAAAGACAGTTTTTATCACTGGGTTTTGATCTATTCTTGGTAGAACTGAAATCAAATAATTAAGAATCTGTTTCTCATCTGGTGCAAATTAACAAAATTTAATGGGAATGAATATAAATGCAAACAGGCAAGCAAACAATAACTTAGAATCTAGCTATTAACTTTGATTAACACCGCTCTGTTTAGCAGTTCATCACCCAGCCAATTATCAGAAAAAAATAATTACTTCCTGAAAATTATATTGTAGATGTACTGAAATACAATATAAAAGTTGTCAGAATTATTTCATCTTCCTTCTGTAGTATGTGCCAGTTGAGGTATTATCTATTTTTAAATCCTTTCTTGTCACTTCACAGAATTTTTAATTTCTCAACCTGAAGGATTCCTAGGATTTCGGTGCTTCTGATGCAAACTTGGTCTTTAAAAAACAGTAGCTTAAATCTGGACAGCCCATACTTAGGTTTTTAAAAGGCAATCAGAAAGAAAATATCCTGTTCGTCCTATCCAGCCATTCAACCAAGAAATCTAACAAGAAGAACAATAAATCTACAATAAAGATCTACTAAACTCATTTATGACCAGATTTTATTACTTTTGCCCATGTGTTATCATTATGCCCATCAGTACTTATATGATAATTAAAATCCCTATTTATAAAAGCAATATAATTAAATGTTTGTAAAGCTTAGGGTTGCATAATAAATGCAACAAATTCTACAAATATAGTCTTGTCATCTCCTTAAAGGTGTTATTGTCACATTTAAGGTGTGAAGGTATAAGATTAAGAGTAACCTGATTTTCACATGAGCTCAGAACAGAGCACAGTCGTAGTACAGATGGTTGACATCTTTTCAGATCCATCTGAACACTGAGAGTTTTCTAAAGATTAAAAGAGGGAATCACCACCAGTAAAGAAACAAGAGAGTTTATATTTTTTACTGTCTATACAGTAATTAAACCAGATATTATGGCAATAATGAAAACACAAATCATTAAATTCAAGAAATTCTTATTCATTGAGAATGCAAATAGCTTTTTTAATTTCCTGACCTTATAGTGTAAGAGGATGATTAATATATCATAATCTCATGGAAGTGATAGGTTAAATACCCAATTACAAATACCCTGCACAGCAAAAGACTATATAGTAAACATACTGAGTATTCTGAAAGTCGAAAGCTGACTTTAAGCACAGCAAGAAAGAGAAGATATAAAATTTTGGGTTACAAAGTCACTGGGGAAAAAGATAAATTAAATGTATGCATCTCTTATACTTCCTGACATCAAATGTCTGCCTGGTGAAAGTTACACCAGTCTTCAACTGCATTGAATCATACAGGGATTATCTCTCTTAATTTTAAAGAGGTTTTCAACAGCCTTGTTTTATCTGTAGAGGTGTGTGTGTGTCTGAGGTTAGCACATCCTTCCTGTGCTATGCACCCAGAATAAAGCTGCTCCTGAGCCCCCCTGAGCTGGCTCTGCCTGGGAGGGGCAGCAGCCTCTGTGGGGCTGTGGTGTGGATTTGAGACTAAAGCTGCACTGAGAACACACCAGTGTTTAGATCCTGCTGAGTTGTGAGGGAGCACAGCTGGGACAGCTGAGCCCAGGTGAGCACAGGGGTATTCCAAAACACATAATGCGAAGAACTGGGCAGGGGGTGTTTGTCTGGGAGGCAGCCGTTATATTTATTTTACTTGCAATTGAGTTTGAGATACCAGCGTATGGCTAAAATAAATAGAAAAATAAGCTTCACAGCATATGCAAATATGCACAGAAATCTGACCAAATTAATCCAGTGGGGGGTGAAGAGAGATGTACATGCATGTGCATATTTTAATACAGATCATAAATATAAAATATGCAAATTATATATCCTCCCACTCATATCCCTGTTGGAGACTATAATTTATTCTACTGACTATTTCAGGAGAAAAGCATTTAAAATCCCCTGTCCCCTGTTTTTTGATCTTACATGAGGGCTCTTCCACCTGAGATCTAATGTCTATCCTTTAAACTTATCTATTAAATGAGCTTAATTCATATGAGAAATAAAACACATTTTAAACCAAAAATGGCTGACTTTTTAAACCAATGGCAGGCTGAATTTACAACTCAATGGTGTACTACTGGGAGTCTCAAAAAGTAGTCTCTCTCTACTTAAAAGTAGTGATCCAGCTATAAAAGTCATGCCTGTGCCTGGTATTAGGAACAATCTATGGGAAGCAGGATGAGACCTAGGTCTACTGTGTAGCTCAGTAAAACCTGAAAGTATCATTTATTTTCCCATGGTGATTTTTGGGTTCATTTTTGTGATATAGACCTGTTTATTTCTGTTCTATATTTAGACTGAAAACTCTATTTTGAGTATTTTAATATTGGTCAGCAGCGACCTGGCTCACAAGCTTCTTGTATTAATGCTGTACAGAGATATATCATAATTGTAAAATCCTATGGATGGAAATGTGCATTAAGGCATCAGAAGTAGCAGAGACATGTCTAGTTACTTGAATAATTGTAGTATACCTTTTAAGTTTTCAAAAGTATTCAGTACGATTTTGAAAGATTTGTGACAGTATAGGTTTGACCAAGAAATCCTTTTAAAATTAACCAAGTAGATTATGAAAGGAAGAACAAACAGATTAAAAGCAAAGAAAGAAACTATTTGTAAGCCTGTTACTGAGAATACAAGCAAAATAAAAGGTTATGAAACAGATAAGCATGGAACATCCAGCTGGAATATAAATGAACTCTTAGGTCTCCATTGTGTGCAGTCCTCTTCTATTCCCCATCCACACTGCACTGCTTACTCAGTGTTTTGTTTGCACTGATTCCTGTGAGTCAAATATACTACAAATAACCTTAACCTTTCTCAGCACAATCTATACATATCTCTTGTTATATTATGCCTTAAAGGAAATTTAGAGTATTGCTGTTGTACATCGTTAATGTACACAGAGGTTTTCCTTCTTTCTTTGGTCAATGAAACAAATAGTGTAAAGAAATTAAAGCAAATCTGTAACTAAAAAAAGTTTACAAAAAAAAAGGTTAGAATTAGTACAGTTACTTTCTGAACACAGCCAGTCAATGTACTTGCATGCTAGGTGAATAATAGACAGAGCAGTCAGTCGGAAGTATAAAATGGGTCCTGAGGCCTGTTACAGAAAATATTAAATTATCCAGTCATAACAATTAGAGCTCAGATTAAATTAATATTAGCTATTGTTTTTCACAGGTGCAAGGAAGATTGTATCTGTTAATAATCATCCCTTCCAGCAGATCTCCCCTAAGCAACAAGTCCAGGCACGTGGGAACCGGACGTTCAGGCTCAGCTGAGGATCTCTTCCCACATCCACATCCTCACTCAGCCACTCCCTGGGATGAGCCAGGAGCTGCATCTCTGCAGAGGACAACATCTGTCCTTGCAGATTAGCAGAGACCCAACCTCAGCCCACAGCCTCAAAGTGCTGAGTTCTGAGGGTAGCAAAGTCCTGAAAGGAGCATGACAGAAAGAGGTAGAACAAGGACTCGCATTAATAATTGTAGGGGGAGGGGAATTTCTGATTTTGTGTTTTCTGATTTTGTCCACTTAACAAATGAAATTTGTGTTTCCTGGAGAAGAGAAGGCTCTGGGGACACCTTGGAGCAGTCTCCAGTACATAAAGGGGCCTACAAGAGAAATGGAGAGGAACTTTTTATAAGGCCATGTAGTGATAGGAACAAGGGGTAATGGCTTTAAACTGAAGGAGGTTAGGGTTAGATTGGGAATAAATTCTTTACTGAGAGATTGGTGAGGCACTGGCACAGGCTGCCCAGGGAAGCTGTGGATGCCCCATTCCTGGAATTGTTCAAAGCCAGGCTGGATGGAGATCCAAGCAACCTGGTCTGGTGGAACATGTCACTGTCCATGGCAGGGGGTTGGATCTAGACCATCTTTAGAGTCCCTCCAACCCATTTGATGATCCTGTAAAATTATGCAGTAGTAGAAATGGGTCTCCTTAAAAAACTTTCGTATTTCAAATTTTTCTTTTATCTTAGACCAAAAAAAAAAAAAAATGTTGATATTCATAAAAAATGAATTAACTTTCACATTTCAATTAAGCTATGTGATTTATTTTTTTTTTTTTGTGTCAGCAATTAGGAAGATTTTGCTTGCTTGGTAATTAAAACTACTGCAGGGTTTTGGGTTGTTTTGCTTGTTTGTTTTAAAAAATAAAAAGAAAAATTAAATTCAAGACACACGAGGATTAAATCATATTTCCTTAGAGTGCTGTGATTCCTCATGAGAACGTCATATCACATTCTTACCTTTGTTCTCCCATGAAAAAACTATATTTCGTATTATGTACTCTCTAGCTTAAAGTGAAAAAAGCCAATACAACATGGATAATATAAAAGCTAAAGGCTCCTCATCCCCCAAACCAAAGTAATGATTCCCAGCAAAGAATAAGGGGCTCATCTGCACATCCAAATTGGGGTGGGGTGGGAGTGGAATGTTGATGACAACCTAAACTAAAATTTCAGGACAATTGAAATTTTATATAGAAAATTATTGATTTTCAAGGACCCACATTTGTCAGAGGAAAAAGTCCCAACATAACATGACAGATTTGATAATCTGTCACTAAAAACCCACCACTCAGAAGTGTCATTCTCAAGAGACTTGTAATCTTAGTTGTTTCAGTAGAGACACAGAGAAAATGCACATATTATTCCCCTCTGCAGCTCAAGCTACTCATTTGCCTACCTTCTGTTTTGAGACTATTCAGAATATACATGATCCTCCAACTCAGAAATCTCACATTTCCTAAAAGCAGAGAAACAAAACTCCACCAATTCACACAATAAAAGAATGCATGCTTTTTTTTAAGGCATGCATATTTAGAAGGCCTATTGACTGTTGAAGTCATACAGACAATTAAAATAATCTTGCAGAAATCTCTTTTCTTTGTTACATCTTATGTACCAGATACTCTGTTTTGCTTGCAGCAGAGTCAGAAGTTGCATACTTGCAACCAGACTTTACAGAGATTTCTATCCTTGTGTCTCCCACTGTGGCACTACAATGGGCACTACCTGGACTTAAAAGAGAAGATAAGACACTAAACATTAGACATGAAATAACTTGTCTTACTTTTTTAATCTAGGTGTATGTTCATATCTATATACTGAAGAATTTAGAAGGCATTGTGGGTACATAGAAAAACCTGTAAAATGGCATCTAAACACAACTACTGCCCATGGAGAAGGACATGTTTTACATAAGAGGCTACAAAATCCCAAAATTATACCAAATATAGGAAAGACACCTGTCAGATTTACAGTCACCTTTCAAGTTACCTGTCACAAACCACATTCTCTGATGCACACTCCACATCTCCCCCAGATGTCAGTGAAAACAGTGTTACAATTGTCAACTAGAAGGCCCAAAAGATAGAACTAAAAGAATTAACATTGCTTCTGCAAATCTAATAATACCTCTTGAGCAGATATAATTTTGATACAAATTTTAAATGCACAGTCACTTCATTTGACATGAAACTATTCAGTATTTAATTTTTACCCAAATCATTTAATGGGTGACCTCATGCCTTATTTGCTGTGCACTATTGAACTGTGAATTGGGAAAGAATTATCAGGTCCCACAATGAGCTGTTTGAAGCATGCATCACAGCAGTGTCAGAGTGCTTACCAATTCTAATTATTTTCCACAGGCCTGCATTGAGACAAGGATCTATTATTAGCTCCATTACACAGAAAGAGAGTTAAGACAAACAGTGCATAAGGTCAAAGTATTTGCTAATTTTGGATACCTATTTGAGATGGATATGATGTGATTATTTGCTATTGTGTACCACTCCTGACTCCCAAATCAGAGTTCTCAGTAATTCATTTAGATAAAGGGCTCAAGGAGTGAGCTAAAAGCCATGAGAATTAGCTCTTCCCCTTACCTCATCCTATTCTCATTAGTCAAAGTTGCCAAGACACCTCTGCCCAGCTACCACTCTTCTACCTTGTGAGCTGCTTTTACTCTAAGTTTCTGATTTCCCTTCTCCAGCCTGTTCCATTCACACCTTGTCACTAATTCACTCCTGGATTCCTATCTTGCCATTGCCTAATGTGATTCTCTTTCTTCTGCCCTACCTTCCTTTCATCAAAGTAACCTTCATTGTTTTTCCTGCATTTCCAGCCCATTATGACACTCATCTGCCTTCTCCATGCAGGACTGATCTTAGTCCTTTATCCTTTGCCCCTGATCTCTCTGTAAATCTGTGCACTAATCTAAGTTTTCACAGGTATAGATGCTATTATGAAATATATTAAATGAAACAGGCAGAAATTGGCAATTGATATCTTGATTACATTTAAGCACAAGGAAGCCAAGTGACAGTCACATGGGGCAGCATGTGCTAAAGAGATCAGATATCTGCAAATTTCAAGGACTAATGTCTTCATTAGAAAAAACAGTGGCTGTTTAATATACTTATATTTCTCAAAGCATCAAGAGAAAGCCTACCTATAAAAGCATCATCAATATTTGTAAATGCCCTTACAAGTTTTATGGGAAAGATATCTAGATGTGCAAATAATCTCATTTGTAAGCATATTGAAGCAATCACGAGTTATGCATTCTTCACTGGCCAGCAAAGACGTAATAAAACAAAGATAAAAATACTTTCAAAGGAAATATTCCCACAGCTAAGTACAAACGGTGAGTTACAACAGCATAATTAACTATTAGAGAAAGCCTTACCTTAAATACAAAGCCTGCAAAACTGAATTTTTTTTAAAAGTATTTTCAAGTAAAAGCTGTTCTTAGTCTACAACATATCTTAGACAACTCTACACCACAACCCTCATGGAAAATGAAGGCAAATGGCCTTGAATAAATCACAGTTTGATTACCACCATCACATTGAGAGCCAAGACCATGGTAAACAATCCCAGAGGAAAACATTCCAAACCATGAAGCATAAGCTCATCAGCCTGTTCTAATTCCAGTCAGTAGATAAGATATTTTTACTGTAGTAATGACAAAATAACCCAAGGTATTGCCCACACCAAGTCCACTTTTCCAGTATTTCAAGAGCAGCACAGCACTGAATATTGCTGGAAGTGTTTATTCCTTCTAATGGACTCTTCTAAGGACTTGACCAACTTTGAAAACCACACTCTGCAGTTTAGGGGCAGGACCCAAACCACAAAGGATGACAAAGTCTGACATTTCTTACTCCATGCTGGCATTACTGCAGCAATGTAGGTATAACTCCAAAGCTCCTACAGACACCCAGGCAATGCTTCTTTTTGTTATGGAGACAAACTGCTAGTTTATGTTAAACCTGCATTTTATAGTCTATTCCTTTATATGATAGCACTACTCTGCTTTCTCTAGCCATAACAATAATACAACCCTTATTACTAGGAAAACAAATAGCAGATAAAAGCCAACATGTAATTTACTAGTAGGAAGTCTTAAGTAACACAAACTCTTTACCTGACTTTAAGGAATAGCTCAGAACCATTTTTGAAGCTTTGACAGTGACTTGTCAGGATCCTCACATTTAAGAAAAATAGCCCTGAAGCAATCTAAACCAGAAAATCCTGTTCTTACATCTCCCTTCATATTCCTGTAACAAGAGGCAAGCTCATGACACACAATTTTGAAGTTAGGTATTTGATTAAACAGTCAACCTGCCTGTACATGATCACTGCAGATGACCTCCACAAAAACCTATCCAAACCCTAACAATAAAGATCCAGAAGCAGAAGCACCTGGTGCTGCAGCAATTCTGTCACAATGGCCTGGCTCAGGTCACCCCAGAGACGAGATTATTCATTAGCATACAATAATGTGGGGTGAAAATAAAAACTAAGGGTCAAATTTAGATCCTATTTATGACACCATAAATGTCTACTAGGCTGAGTAAGAGCAAAGCAGAGGTAGAAATATTACCTTGTTCATTGCAAAAGTAAATGTTCCCGTGAACCAATGGAAGGTGACCTGTACTTTTGACAAAATTCCCCAATATTTCACCAGTCTTTGTTCATATTTCCCAATTTGTGACTTTAAAAGTGATTTTTAAACACTTTAGGAATAAAATATTGTGCATTATATAAGATCAGAATAGTTACTTTACAATATTGATTATCAGAATAAAGATGACATAATGACTCTGAATTGTTAAGGATTATTCAAACAGAGCTGCTAAAAAGCTTTCCTCTCCCACTCTCCTTACATCTGCAACATAGGAGCAGATGTCTAATTTACTGGTATGATTAACTTTTTCCTTCTGTGCTAGAGATTTTACTAGTAATATATATATAGAAAGGAAAATTAATAAATGTACTATATTTTCCCCCCTCTAAAAATACTGTCTTATATTTAAATAAACAGTCTGAAATGCACAATTTTAGCAGGAAGTCTGTATTCAGCACTATAAAAATCAGGCCAACCCTTTCAGCATCCTATATTTAGGTTAAGCTTTGCATATTTTAAATTGCTCACTTTTATTTCACTAATGGGGGTGAATACTAAAAATCCAGCAAACCCAAACCATTCAATTTTTGACAATTATCCGCACATATTTGCCTCCATGACTCTTAAACAAAAAGAACCCAATATAGGCAACAGACAATGAATTTTGCTAAACATACTCTACGTTTTCACACACTGACAGACAAGTCATTCAAAGAGAACAGGGAAATATCAGTTTGTTGTCCACTGAGGATGTTTTATGCCATGTTATGAATTGAGTGTTCTTGTTTTCCAAACCTCTGTGCTTTGTAATGCAAATGAACCAATGAAAGCGACGTCACAGGACTGCAGATGAATTACATTACATGAGTGAGAATAACTACTGCTGCTCTAACAAATGAATTTGGTGAGCTAGGCACAATTTATATCATGATAAATATAAGCAGCTGGTGCAGGTGTTCTCAGATCATACTTTACAATTTCAATTCTCCTAAATTTTCTGCCTAGTATCTTGCATAGTCACATGCAGTGAGAAGATATGAGTAAGACTGTATATTCTCAAGGAGCCAGCTGATGTGAAAAGAGACTTGTATCAGAAAATTATGGAAAATTTCCACTGAAAGGTTATTATTTCAAATTATTATCATAATTATTACTATTATAGAAATTGATAGATTATAAGGGTTTGATGTGACAAGAATAAAAGATATACCTTTGGAAATGTAAATATTGATTATGGAAATGAAAAGGAGTAAAGTGTAAAATGAAATTCCTACACTAAGAAATAACAATGATATTGTTTAGATACCAGTGGCTCAAGACCAGTGCTGTTTGCTCTATTAAATACAGCCATATTCAGAGGGTTAATTTATACACATGAGGAAAATAAAACAGGAAAATATAACACAAATTCTAAATCCCTAAACTTATTTGTAACTGAATTTTTAAAGCATTTCACTTATTTGTGCATATAGTTTTGAAGTACAGTTGATTAATATTTTATATTTTTACTACATTAGAAAGAGAGACAGGGATCTATAAATCAGTGCCTGACAAAGAGAAATTACTAATTCAGTCTTCTTCCTGGCCTTCTCATAATAGAGACCTCCACTGGCATGCACATGAAAAGAATGCACAAGCACAGTGATTGTCAAGATAATTCATTTAAGACTTAATTACAAATAGTCATACTTTATCACAGGCTAACTCAGAAGCTAACTTTAATATTCCATTCAAGAAACAGTTATATTTTTTTTCAGTTGTTAGAAGTGCCAGATAAATTATGTGCCTCAATCTACACACAGCAAAAATTAAAACAAAAACACAAAACAAAAACCCAAAACAAACAAAAAACCCAAAAACCAAACTGGTTTTTAGCACATTCTCAGTAGATTCTTTTTTATTTACTACAAGGAATACAACTTCATTTTTATCTGTTTCAGACTACTTCAGTGGTGGAAACACTACTCTACCTTTCTATCCCCACTTAGCAGAATTCATATATCTATGTGGAATGATTTTCTGTTTTCATTTTCTTTGTCCCGCTTAGCAAATATATTTTCTATCATCTTCTATTTTATCTTCTATTGCAAAATGTCATCATAGATCCCACATGTCTATCTATATATAGACATCTGCAGGCAAAATGCAATGAATTTGTAATGCTTGATAATAGGAATGTTTCAGAGAGGCTGCTTGGTTTTGACATAGCCTTGACAACTGCAAATGCTTCTGATGAAAGCCTGCTTAGTTTCCTTCAAGCTTATGTGGCTGAACTTTTGGTACACCACTTCATAAGCATTAGTTTCCACTGGAAACTAAAAGGAAAATATTTATATGAGATATAGGAAGGAGGAGGAGGAGGCAGAAGAAACGTGGGTGGAAAATTGATCATGGGCAATACAATGCAACCAGTAAAGGAAGAAAGAAAAAGAATTGGGGAAAACAGAGATCAGGCATGAAGGTAACAAACTTAACTCTCTGTTTGTTAATGTCAGACAACAACCAAGGCAGGGGAAGAAAGTTGATAAAATTTTGCAAATGTGCAAGTATTTCCCAGGAGTTATGACACAGATGATACCATTGTATTTGAACCTGTGTTTTAAACTCAGAGCTGAGCCTGTCCAACCTTAACAGCTGGCTCTGAGCTAAAACAAAACACAACATAAAAATACATGCAAAATAAATTCAAGGAAGCCTGTAAGCTGGTCCAAATTAAGTTCCTCAGATGTTTATCTTTTTAAATACATCGTCTTTTAATATGAGGATGTCTGTATTTTTATGACATTTATTGATGTATACCTTCATTATTGGGAAGTTATAATTTCCTCTAATGAAAAATGAAGCCAGTTTGAGTTTCATCTATAATAAAACTGGCCTATTAATCTAATTTTTAATTGTATAAGAAGACATAACTGTGTTCGATTGATATGATTGATATGATGGTTATTAACTCTTTTACAAAAAGCTCTTTTCATATTGTCAACTTTTTCGCCTACTTGAGGAAAGGAAGGGATGGAGAAGCATAGACACTAAGTTATTTGCCCTGATATTTTTCTTTTTTATGCACATATCTCATGTACATTCAACAGTTTTACTGACAGCATTTCGGTCTGATTCTGCAAGTAGTGAAAAGAGTGGAATGCAAATAATTCCATTGTCACTATATTTTTTTTAAGTCACATAAAAATTGTTCCTTCCCAACATTCTTTGAGAGAAAGAAAAAAAAACATTTTCTGTTTTTCTTCTAATGGTGGTTTTTATGTTTCCTTATATATCAAATTCCCTGTAGATAACAGCCTTGTAAATTGAACTCTAGCTGAAATGGAGAGACAGAATGGTTTCCTCTCCTAGGAAGTAAAAAACTTTATTTCTTAAGGATTTGAGGGGTTTGCTGATTGTTTTGGGTTGGTTTTGTTTTTTTTTTTTTTTTTTTTTTCACTTCCCACATATTAACGTTAAATTACCTAGTGTAGAAGGATTCGAACTATTGGTCCTTTTTGATGATAAGAGTTAATGGATATTATTCAGCCATTTTACTCAGTAATTAGATTTGGAGTTCACTAATTTAAATAGTCACTGCGGTAATCTCTCTGTAGCCATTTATGCAGTGCTGTTACACTAAATTCATGGATATGGAGCATGCAAATATTCCAATGAGATCAGACTGTACTTAAGAAGCTTCAGGAGGTGAGGTTGGTCATTTGAATATAAAAAACTATAAGAATTAACAAACCTTTAATACATTTATTTTTTAATTAATAAACATTGTTTGCACAATTGTTTTAGTTCTTCTCTACAAAACTATCCTACTATGTAGTCAGCAGTACTTCCAAATGAAATGTTTTGTTCTACAACCAGAATGCTGCTTGCAAACATCTATCCCCAGCAGAGGGTATTTCAGGATAAAATGAATTTGCATTTTTAAAAATCAAGGTGATTTTGACATGATATGCTATACCAACAACAAATATATTTTAGAATCCACTGTCCCAAGTCCATTGCCAGCCCAAAGTCTTTGATTACTTTTATATGTGGTCCTGATCAAGAGTCATAAACAGATGCAAATTTTACTGTTTATAGGTGTAGGTTTTTATATCTTGCAGCTCCTGACAGAAAAATTTGGAAGAAATGTTTAACATGGCTGGAGAGGAATTTAAATGTGGAACACCTAAAATTAAAATCCAAACAACTGGCTAAAAAATAATTTAAAATCTTGGAGATCTTAGCAATGGATAAAACCTGAAGTACAAGGCAGAAACATATGATCCCCATCTAGAATGCAAATACATTTGAGAGAAGAGGAGAAAGAGATTTTTGGCTGCTTGGGAGTACAGATTAAGTGAACCACACTGCAGGCTTCCAGAAAAAAAAATGGTCCCACTCTTTCCTGCCTTCCTGGCATTACTGTCCCTCTGTCTCAGCTTGAATCCAGCAATGCTGCACCTGCTCATTGAACCAACTGAAATTACATAGGTAGAAAAGGATTATAATTATTTTAAAAAGACACATGCTAGAACCAGAAGAGATGGGAGGAAACACTTGGGAACATGCTGCTGGAGAGGAGGATGGCAGAGAAGGACTGTTCCTTTTGGCTGTATCCTGTGTTACAACAAAATCTCACCTTTACCGTTCGCAGAAGAAACACGGTGTTTTTTCTTTCTAGTTTTTATTTGCCTTTTGTAAACATTCGCAGCTGTTTTCTATTTGGGTGCTATGAATACTTTACATTGTGCTATTATCTAAAATTAATCAATATTTATCTTCCCCCCCCCCCATTCATCCCCATTCATTTCCCTTGTTCTCCAGTACATGAGGCTACACCTCACTCAGTATGGCATTTCTCTTAGCAGCCTACAAATTGTCAAACTCAGGTTGTCACTGTCACACCCAAAGTTTGGGAAAATCTCTATGCATCACCACTTAACTGCATTGTTAAATCCTTTCCTATATGCCCTCTGTCAATATTTGTGTATCTGGTTGGACATTGCCTACTTCTTGAAAAGTTATTGTTTGAAAAAACTCTTCTGCTTCATACAAGTCGCACTTGTTTTGCTCTCTATAACTAGTCAGAGGGAGGTTGCAGTGATATGGGACTTGGTGTCTTCTCTCAAGTAAGAAGTGATAGGAGAGGAGAAACTGCCTCAAGTTGTGCCAGGGGAGTTTCAGACTCGATATTAGGAAAAAATTTTTCACCAGGGAGGTTGTCAAGCCCTGGAACAGGCTGCCCAGGGACTGAGTCACCATCCCTGGAGCTATCTGAAAGACATGGACATGTGGCCCTTAGGGACATGGTTTAGTGATGCACTTGGCAGTGGTTTGTTAACAATTGTACTCCATGTTTGTAAAGGTCTCTTCCAGCCTAAATGGTTCTATGATTCACAAATTTATCCACAAAGGTCTCTTTCTGTTATCATTTAAAGGCTTCCAAAAGCCTTCCCTGTCCATATTTTCTTAAAACAGTGTTTGTGTTTGACATTTCCCCTAGACTGCCAGCAGGCAGGAAGCATTTTGTGGTTCCTGAACACTTGGATAACATTTTGCAGATTGTGGATTCCACCTGCAGCTAAAAATATGACAGCATAGAATCTCCCCATTTTCCCAAATGGAAAATATCTTGTATACTACATTAGGAGTATGTCTCTTCCCATGATCTTTGAAGTAACCTATGATTTTTTTCTAATGGAGTCTCTTACTATATTATTCAGCACACAGTATTTACAATCTCCACTCTGTTTCACATCATATGCATGCTACAGGATGAAAATATACAGTACTATAATGAAATCTGCATTACCCAACTAGTCAGGGCATGTTGAGTAGACACTTTGCTGAGGATATTATATTAACAGAATTGGTTTAGAACTTTAGCCAGGCAATAAATATGCAAAATGCCTACAACTCTGGCATCTGGAGTCAAATGAGGATCATCACAGGCCTGCAAAAGATACAGCCCTCACTGTGGCATTTCCATGGCTTCAGTAGCTGAGTACCAGTGGCCCATAAAGAGCATTCTTTAGCCCCATGTTAACAGAGGCTACCTGAGAGGTCATTTATGGCACTTAGCGCTGGCTAAAACCTTTTCTGTTACTCTCTAACTTCTTTTCCCAAACCTGCAGTTCTTCAGCTCCATTTGTTTCCCCTTCTCTACATATCACTCAAATCAGTTTGACATTTTCAGCAACTACAAAAGATGCGGTATAAAAGTATGAAATGTATATGAAGTATCTCACAATACACATTTTAAATACGTGCTGTACCTCTGTTTTCCCAGGATGTGCAAGCAATTTCTTTGCTAAATTCTACACAGATATCTAATACCATTTGTCTAATTCTTCTTTTTTCAGAAATATAATAATAATAATAATAAGGAAAGCAGACACCTTTACATTACCTAAAGATCTTAAAGGGAGTTTAAATACATACTTAAATTAACAGTAGTCTAACATTTTGGACTACTGTTATAAATTGTTTAGGCTTTGTTTATTTGGTTGTTCTTTGTATATTTTTTTTGGAGAACAGTTTTTCCCCCCGTTTTTAATTTCAGTCACAAAGCACGAGAATCATGTGCCTGAACCCAGCTACACAGTTCCTGTTTTCAGACACTGTCTCCAAAGAATCCCAGCTAGCCTCCAGCTGCTGCTTGTAAAAGTCTCTCACTTGTAATCTCTATACATCTACCAGACCTGTATGGCTGCCTCACTCAAAAGTGTATGAAATGGCAAAAAGTGCCAGATTTTGGAGAAATTAGGTTACCCTTTGATGAGATCTGTCTGAAAAGTTGAATAAATGAAGCCTTGAGAGCCAGACAGTCTTTTGAGAGTCAACTGAAAAAAATTCATGGAGAGTAATTTTTTTATAACTAAATGCAAAAATAGGCATTCTAGAAGCATTCTAAATAGCCCTATACATGGGAATTTTAGGGTGTCCTCACTAGTAGTACACCAAAAGATTTGCCCTCCATTTCACCCAGGTGTGTAATACCACTAATGTGTTTCCATATGCTCAAGTGAGACAAACATACAAACTTTCTTTTCTGAAAGAGGAAGTGTTGCACCACAGTGTGTATGCTGGTTACAGATACCCTGGAAGAATACACAGAACAGATTCCAGATTTGTTCTCTTTCCTTGATTTCATTACATGGCTGCCTTACTTTTCCAGGCCATTTGTGCAGGTTTTATAAAAGTACCACAGACATCAAGTCCTGCACACCCTTGGTGAAACATCCAAATTGTGAAAATGAAAGAGTAGGAAATTCTGCCAAGGTATTTCTCTGAATGAAAAATCCTTGGAGGGCCATCATTGTGGTCCTCTGTCAAAGGGCCAATAAAAATTAACAGTTTGAAAATAAGAAAGAAACAAACATAAAGTATCATAATGGAAAATCCTTCTTTAAAGCTGTACAGTTAAGAACTTTTTAAGTTCAGTGTGGTCCCCTTGACAGTAATTCTAGCAAAGAAACAGCTAGAATTTTCAGTTTTCAGCTTCAGTTTTCTTCTTTTCTTAACAGGGTTAAAAGTTAATCTCCTCTAGGTTACCAGTGAGCAGAGAAAGGGATTATGAAAGTTACTCTGCACAGCACACAAGGTTAATACACAGTGCAGTGTATTCAGACAATATATTCTTACTTGGAGCTTTTCAGTAATAAGATGTTATCCCTTACTTCTCTGTGCCACAGGATTTAGGGGAGATGCTTGGCATCTCAACTACAGTTAAGACACTAAGTGATTTATATGAATAGGGCATTTTGTTCAGACCAGCAAATAATTAATTATTTGTCCCTTGAAGGATTTGGGCAGCAACAACGTCAACACTGAAGCTTCTCTAAGATTCTCTACTCAAATTAACCATCAGACATTCACTAAAATACCACAGTCTGAATCTTTATTAGAAAAAGCTCAGTGTAATGAAAATCTAATTACCATAAACAAAATATAAATTACTAGATCCTTTAGTAATGCAGTAAAGCAGCACTGCATAGGTATATGAGATTTTATATTCAAGCTGAGGAGACAGCTGAACACTTCTGAGCTTGTCTGGGGCAGGTTTTTGAAACTGTCCTCTAAAGCACAGCCCTCACTACCAAAATATGCTACTTTTCTTTATCATGTATTGGGTTTCTAAATCTCACACAAAATATTACCTTACTGTTTTAGGAAAATAACTGAAATGAAAGAAGTTTAAATTTCTATGATTACACCTTCATTTTTTTTCTCCCTGAAAAGGTTTTTGTTACAAAAACTTACTGTTATAACCACTCAACAGAAAAATAAAAGTAGAATTTATTACTATTATGATATTATTTAGTTCCATCACACAGTGTTGCATCCTTTTTCAAGTGAAACATTGTCTTTGAACTGCTACTTAGCTTTTATGCTGTTATTTCAGTTATTGCTTTAGAATTTTAGGTATTTGACCTAGGTTCTGCATTTTCTGTCATAAAAAACATGCACTGAATATTTTTGGGGGTTTAAGTCAGTTAATTTGAATGTAATTAATTCCAGTTTATGACTGCTCATGTAATTTGATATTTTAAATGAGGTTTCAATTGAATTGTAGGTCCTTTGGGAAGATGGACTTCAAAACTGTCATTTTCAGAATGTCTGTGTTAGAAAAATATTCTTCAACTTGAAAGGAGTCAAGAGTCCATATCAATGGAATAAAATGCAAAGACTTCAATAGAACATAATTACTCTGTTTCACTGTTTTATTCTTTAGTATGTCTTTACTAGCCACAAATGAAAGCCAGGTAAAAAAATAATCCTTAAACACAATAATTTCAATATTTATAGGGAAACCTTCCTTTCTAAAGTCACCTTTCCAAATTAATAACTCCAGAAGTAAATTATAAACAGTCAGTGCTGCAGGAACATATAACTATCTGGGGGAAAAGAAAAAAATATGGGAAAAGAGGATTGCCAAAAAGTTCAAGTAAATGGCTTAATCTCTTTTATCAAACTAAATGCAAATTTCAATACATCCATCAGAAAGTGAGTTTCTTCCATTATGTTCTGAACCTGAAATAATATGAGAAGCCTTATTTCCCCTAGATTGGCACACTGACCTAAATATATCTGAGGAAAACCCAAGGGACTTAGTGACAGCAAGATATCACATAAATGAAAATGACAACTTGTAACTTAGAATTCTAAGAGGAAAGTATGAACATTTCACCTTTCCCTGTGTGAATTCCTTGAGATTCAATAAGTATGATTTTGCCCCTAAAAATAACTGAGTTAGAGCATATGAAGTTACATCTCACCCACTATAATTAACTCTTATAGCCACTAAAAATTGACATAATGAAATTAAGTGATATTACAGTTAAATAATTGTTGTTTTGATGTAACCCAAATGTTCCAAATAGTGAAGGTTTTGATTGGAAGAACAACATCCTTCTCCTACAGATATTAAAAAATATTATAAAAATCTCCAAGACTATAGGGAGAGAAAAAATGCTGGAATCTTTAATTTGAAAACATGCTTCCTCATTAATCATAAAATCACAGAATCATTTAAATTTGAAAAGACCTCTTTTAGATCATTGTGTCCAGCCATTAACCCAACACTGCCAAGCCCCCCAAGCACCCTGCATACATGTCTTAAATACCTCCAGAGGTATTGATTCAACCACTTCCAGGACAGAAAGGAATAATTGGGAGGCCAGACTAATTGTTGGGTCAGACTTCTGCTGAGGCTGAATCCTCTGCCCCTTGGCATTGCTTCATGCTACAAGACCCAGTGACATTCTTAGACAGAGTAAGCAAGAGATAAAGGGCCCTTGAATTAGCATAAATGACACGGAAGCATATCTGATGAAGGCATGTAAAAAAATTCTTTCAGATTCACATAAATATTGTTATCAGTACCACACTTGTGTTCCTCTGTTAGTTGGACTGGAATGATACCTCATGCTCACTGGGCACTGTATCTTCTCCACAACATGATGGAGGAAATTAGTCCTCACAGCAGAGAAAAAATAATTTTCTTAATGAATGTGGACAGTTATTTTGTTAAATGCCCTGAAACCTACACTAAAGGTTCCTCTTTAAAATCCTGTAAATTAATAACAGTAATCTTTAATGAAAAACACAGGACTATATAAAACATTGACTTTGTTACAAATGAAGCACTTAACAACAAAAGTTCAAGAAATCCTATTTTCTTATAGCTGAGCCATGTTCCAAAAAAAATTTCAAAAAAATGTACATTGGACTTTAAGAATAATAAGTCTATTGCAAAAATCTGAGAATCAAATACTTTTCCTAATGTAAAATCACTGATAATTGGAAACAAAATAGGAACTAAGCAACAATGAAAATTTTTTTCAAGATTCATTCCTCACACTGTACACTCCTGTATAGTATTGTGCTCTATAAATTAAATCCGTAGTCAAGGATGTATTATACCAGAACTATGCCCATTCTCATGTATGTAAGAATTAGATTAAGATTGTAAAGAAAGATAATACTGTAAAAAAAAAAAAAGTAGGCATTCCTTACAGTAATTTAGAAGTGTACAGAGAAAAAGATATTTTATACTCCATGTACTGTACTGCGCATTTAATGTATATTAGAAATTCCAAGGAGGGCACCTTTTATCAAATCTAGGCCTCCAGATATGTTATATTAACCCTGAATAAAAAGATAAACTACCTTATCATGTGTGTTAAAATCACCTTCAATACACATGTACTACATCATGCAATAGCATGAATTTACATCTTTATTGCTAGGGAAAAAACCTAAAGTTAATCACTCTTTCAATATATTTTATGGCCTACAGCTCTGCTCTTTTTCAGACAGTACTACGGAGATCTTACCAGTTTATTAACTAAAATAATTTGTAGTTATCATATAACTTGCAGTTATTTTTTACATATTTTACTTGGAAATTTCTGTGGCACCAATGAACTATGTGTTGTCAGATGGCACATTTTTCATGATAGACTGATATACTGAAATGCTAAATTTGAAGTCTGTATCTTAGTAAGTTTTGTCTGAAACTGAAGAAATTAAGCAGTTATGCTCTGAACAATTTTCAATTTGTGTGGCCTTGAGACAAACATCATCATGGAAGCGACACAAGTACTCAAAAACCTGGCACTTTGAGGTGCCATTCTGAATTTCTAGTTAGAGTTGACTACAAGGTCAGAAGCTACTGCAAGGAAAGAATTATTTTAACAGAATAGCTAATGATATAACTCCTGACTGATGACTTATGCCTAGATCTTGAGAGGATAACTGATAAATCTATAAGGACAAACTTTGACAAGTCAGTCAGAAAGTCAACAGTGATTCTACTTGACACCATTTCAGGCAAAATGTTGATATCAAAGGTCGACTCCTTGTAACACTTTGCATTTCCTTAAGTATTGCCTGTTCCTCCTTTTGGCTCTTCTCAGACTACAGACTTTCTTTCTCTCCAGAGTTGACGGAATAGAGAGAAATTGCACTAATTCTGAGTCACCCAGAATGTAAGAAGTCTTTATTTTTCCCCCTCCCCTGAAGACGTAAATGATAACTTCTTAAACAAGAATGCATTAAAATGTAACAGCCTTATTGAAAAGAAATGCCTGATAGTTAAATTCTACTTATTCAGTTGGAATAAAAACCACCAAACAACAAAACCAAATGTGTTTTAAATGCCATCTTTTATTGTACTGACTAGTTTCTATTTTGTAGCTCTTCTTAGTTCTGAATATATTTGCATGTGCATACTGTGCATACATTTTACATTCACATCTACACAGCAATTTACCTTTGAGAAAAAACTGCATTCTTGTAAAATATAGGAGTAACAGAAGGCAATAATGATGTAACAGTGAACTTATTTTCAATACCACTTATTTATTCAGGTTTTGTAGCTTGGGGATTTACAAAGCCCCTGTTAGTAAATAATTCATGATTCTCATTAGAATTCTTTGTTTTTTTTTTTTTTTTTGTACTGTAGGCAAAAAATACAATTTGCAGTTTGCAAACAATGGATAAAGATTAAGTTTTGACCAGTGCTGTGACCTTCTTTGCCTTTTTTTAGTCTTGTGCTAAATGTAACAAGGGTAATACCTGACTATTCCCTGAAAGGATATATTGTTGAGCTTTCTTTAATAACAGCCATACAAAATGCCAGTGTTATACAGGATAGACCATTGTGTATATTTTGTCTATTTACATTTCACATAGTACACATTTTCCTAAAAGAAATTATCCTCTGATGCTAATAAAATACATGATTTCAGAAAAATCTGAATACTAAGGATAGGAGTAAGTAGAAAATAATGCAAGAATCAGCATGGGGCTAATAAAGGCAGTTTATAGCAATTATACTGACATAGTATCTCTTTGTGCAATCAGATAATGCTCTTTTGGAGAAAAGAAAGATGGTAGATTTCACTTACCTAGAGTTCAAGAGACATTATTATGCTATGCCACCAGAAACCAACAGTGTGCACATTGGGAAAACTTTGATTAGTGCACTAGGAATGACAAAAACTGAAAAATGTAGCAGGACTATTCCTGATTTATTTCAAGATCAAAATTGAAATTGTACTGATTAGATACTTAGTGATTACCCGTGTTATAAGAGCACATTGATGAAATATATTTGACACTAAGTTGCTAGAAGCAGAAAGAAGGAGTTAGAATGCCAGTCTTGAAGGAACTGCCCAATCTACATCACTAGAGTCACAAAAATAGAACTCACAGTATACTGCAATTTCTGTCATAGTGACAAAACTGAAGAGAAAATAAGCAGAACAAAGCATAGCTGCATATAGAAAACAAACCACTCAGCCCTGAGTATCCTGAAAAAGAATTCAACAAAACACTTTCCTGTTCTGAGGGGAGAAAAGTTAATAATAGTGCTGATAAAATATTCATTGAGATAAAGTTGAATGCAACTTATATTGCTACTGCTTGTGTATTTTGAAGTAAAGCAATAGTTTATTCAAAATGAATAAGCAGATGCAATCAGTTTTATGAAAAGCCACTGGTTTCCTGCTCTGCTCAAAGATTTAAACATAGCTTAAACATGTCATGGAAAATTGGTTTGTACTTACATTTTTAATAATATATTATTTATCACCAACTGGATTTTGTGTTTGTGTACACAGTTGGGTTTGTTTTTTTCCTTCCTGTAAGCAGCAAGACATTCCTGGTGGTCTTAGCAAAAAGGGCAAGCAGAATATTAAATATTCTAGGTATCTTTTTTTTTAATTTAGACAAACATCCATCCATGTAAAAATACTCAGGACTGGTCACATTAAAGCTACTTGTTTCCCTTAGAAATGACAGATTTTTAGAATTATTTATTATTATTATTATTATTATTATTATTATTATTATTATTATTATTATTATTATATTTTATTTTTAAGAAAAGTAATATACAGGCTTAAAACCCCAAAACCACAAACTACCCAATATTTGTACCCAAGAAAGTTATGGTAATATTTCCAAGGTGGAAATATTTTAAGAGGCACTAATACAAGTATGTGCTTAGAGCCCACTGAAAGCAGTGATGTAGAAAATGTGTGTGGACAGAAATATGAGGAAGGACACATTAAGGACAGGGACTGCATGTACATTTTTCCTGGAGACTCCAGCACCTCATCATCTATAAAGGTGTCACAACCCAAACCAAGACAAGAGACCCACAGCGTTCACACCTCCCCTGCCTCCAGTTTGCGCATGCAATCTCCTGAAATCATGACACAAACAAGTATTTATTTCTTAGTATTTAACTTATATATATGTAATATCGATGGGGCAATCCTTGGCAAGAATAGAACAAAGCACAGGGACAATGAATTTGTGAGACTATTCAACAAATCTTTCAATGCAGTAACACATGGTAGCATGTGACGGTGGTCACAAGGGTTTTTGGGATGAAGGAAGAGATGAGATGGGCTCCATGATCAGAAGGCTTGATTTATTATGTTATGATATATACATCTATTTAAACTATACTAAAAAGAAAAAGAAAGGAGAGTTTCCAGAAGCTGCTAAGCTAAGCTAAGAAAAGCAAAGAATGATAACACACAAGCTGGCCTTGACAAACTGAGAGCTAGCTATGCTGCGACGGTCACTGAACTAAAACATCTACACTAGAACTAATCACAGATCTACTTGTTGCATTCCACAGCAGCAGACAACCTATTGTTTACATCTTGTTGCTGAAACTCAGCTTCAGCAAGGAAAAAACCTTTTTCATAAAAGAAATGTCTGTGACAGTAGCAAAATAAAAATACAGCCACACTGTTAGCACTTTATAATGTTCCCAATATTGATTTCTGACCACTGTCAACATTTCAGTAGGCTGCCAACAGAATTAATTAAGCAAAGAATACACTGAAAGGAAGATAAAAATCTTGAAAATGTTAGAATGAAAATTGAACAGGAGGATAACAAAAGTGCATGTTTGAATGAGGGGATGGAGGTTGTCTTACTACAGGAATTTTACATAAAGTGGATATTTTAAGTCAAATTGCAGGAAGAAATGGATGAAAAAAGTAATACTTGGCCAGCAATGGTTTTAGAAGGTTCTTAGGCTATATTATTGGTTAAAAATAGCTAAAGAAGGAAAAGAAAACAACACTGCCTTGACTAAAACTTTTTCTCTTCATTGTTTCTTGGGAGTACTTAGTAAAATTGCTGTTCAACAGCATAATACTATATAACAACATGATTATTTTTACAAATCCTGAAAATAATTCTGCATCAAGTAACAGTGAAACTCTCAGTTTATACTCTTCACCATTCTGACTGAAAGACAGAAAGACAAGAAAAAGCAGAGGAGAAAATTATAAGCAGGAGAAAGATGAAATGAAGATTCAGTTTAGCTTTTTATTTTGATTAACCTGTAGACTGGAGCTCAAATGCTGTGCTAGAATTTAAAGGGGTTTGAAAGATAGATGAATCTTTGCACTTTATTCAGCTGAAATACTGAACCCAGTTTCAAACACTGAGCCTCAAGAAAGATGAAGTGCTGTAACCCTAGTGAAGAGGAAGCAGAAAAGAAGAAAAGATCAGAGACCTAGAAAACATAACCCATGTTCCACAAGAGAAAAGAGGAAGAAATAGGTTTAAGTACATAAAGGATCATTGGGAAAAGGATGGGAATAATCTGCATAAATCATTAACAGACTTTTAAATTTGGCAAGACAGTTTCATGTTATGTATTAGGAAAAAAGTTCAACCTCTGAGGCAGCAAAGTTGTAGAGGTGATTGGAAAGGCTGTGATCTGCTCAAAGAGAAAGATAAAAGCCTGTGAGAAAAGACAGATTCAGTGATGCTGTGGCAAGGAGTAAAGGAATTGGATTAACTTTTAGGATCCCATCCAGATCCAGGGATTTTTTTTATGTTTCAGGCAAGTTAAGAGACACTAAAAACAATTAATCAAATTTAAAAATTAAGAAATCTTCACTATAACTGAAATCTTGGATGCATATAGAATTTTCAAAATATAATTAGCCATTTTAAACCACTTTTATATGTCTATTAATAGAAACCCAATGCCTTTACATTGACGAAAAAGAAATAGGGAAGAAATTCTAATTTTGTTTTATTATATATAAGTTTGCATGTCACCCTGGTTTTTTAAGATTTTCTAGGCCTTCTGATGTTGACATTCTTGTGGTGAACTTTCTCAGACACTTTCTGTAAATAACTGATTATTTTGTCTTTTATGGAGGAGGAAAAGGTTGATGGACTGTTGGTTTGACTAGTGTCGTTGGAGAGGTGTCACCGTCACTCTCCAATCCACTGTCACTTTTGGAAAACTATAAATGTTGGAGTCAGAAAATAAACTTCCTCTTTCTTCCTTCACCTTGAGAACAGTGGTTTGATTGTGCTCTTTCATGTCATATAGTGATATTTGCACTATACTAAGTCAGCATTAATTTAAATTTTTAGCCTTTTTTTAAACAAAGTCAGGCTGTAATAGCCCCACTACAGTCATCATTTGTTACAATCTACTTGGATTTGTTCATGATTTTCATCTTTGACATGACAGACTTCAAGGTCTTTTCGTGCCATTAAATGCTGTAGGGATAATTGACACTAACTATAAATTCTAAGAAAACGTTGTGACCTTTATCACAACAGCTGAGCGATTCCTTCTTTACTATATCAGTTTACTAAAAAGTAAATCAGAGTCAGAAAGAAAATATCAATTTATAAGTTTTTCTAAAAATATATATTCTACCACTT
Organism: Geospiza fortis; assembly: GCF_000277835.1. Taxonomy (NCBI): domain Eukaryota; kingdom Metazoa; phylum Chordata; class Aves; order Passeriformes; family Thraupidae; genus Geospiza; species Geospiza fortis. The sequence goes on from NW_005054374.1 coordinate 90,853, forward strand.
AAACTAGACTCATTATCATATATTTGATTCTCACTTGTCAGGCAGCTGTAGAAAGGCTTCAACAGACATTTGTCAAAAATTTGAAATTCTGAGAGCCAAATTTTATCAAAAGCTTGAGAGATCGTAAGTCTAACTTTGCATCTTCCAAAAAAGCAAAACTTTACTTCTCCACACTCATGAAAGATGATATTTTTAGAGGTTCATTTTCAAAGATAATTATTTTGCTGTTCAACTATCCCACAGCAAAAGGCAACAGGCACTGCTCTCAGCCTACAATATTAGCCTGGGACATGAAACATTTTCTTCTCCTCAGGTCTAGATCTTTGTCTCTGCTGTGAAGTAACATAATGTTGATATAAAACCTCAGTCCATATCTTCCTTCTGATATCCTGGCTTCTACACAAAATAAGCCATGTAACATTCACCAGAATGGGTTCAATTTCTGAGTCAATCCCCTAATCTGGGCATCTGTGATTTAGGATTTGAGAGACTCACTAAGAACTGCACCAACTCTCAAACAGAAATACTGTAACCACCGACTGACAGTTAAAAAACCATGGGTAACAATAGGAGAAAATAATAAATATTCACATGTTATTTCCAGCTATCAATTATAATATCCTTTTCTTAATTAAAAATGTGTGGATTTTTTTTCTTCATGTATAAAGCCCATCTTCCTCTTGCAAAGCACTAAATCTTCCCTCTAGTCCATTTCTCCATAGAGATCTGTAGAGAAATTCCTTATATACTCATGTTTCCTTGGCAGGATAAGGCTCTTTCCATTACAAAAATCACTGACCTAAATCACATCAAAATCCTCTTCCTCTTTTTGTTAGGTATTTATGCAAAAGAAGCTGAACATTCTCTGGTGTCTTGTAGGCCTGTTTTGTTGCTGCTTCTACCTTTCAAAGAAGCATTACAAAACACGGTCTCCAAAATTTTTCCTTTTACTGTTCAAAGTCTGAATCATGATTAACCTTGCCTTTGAAGTACAAGGCACATTTACAATAAAAGACATGAAGACACTGAAGAAAAGAAAAGGTTCTCTTTTTAAGGTGAAAAGAAAATACTACAATCTCCCTGCGTTATCATCCATTTTTCTGTCAAGTGCTTGAGTTTGTTGAGTACTCTCAGGATGTCGTAGGATTCCAGAAAAGGCATTCAATACTATTTCTGTTTTAATCATGAAGAAAAGTGGGAATAGGGAAGTAAACTGATTTGTTTTAGGCTACACAGCAAACTAGATGTAAAACTCAAAGCAGCTGGCAAGTTACTGGGAAAGTTACTGGGAAAAATAAATCATTAGAACAGTAAATTTAACAAAACTGGAAATTTCCTATGGTTAAGGAGTAATTTCAATTAATTTCTTGCTGGAATAGCCTGACATTTTCTTTTAAAACTATCCTGTGTCACAGAATCATAGAACAGCACAGATTAGAAGGGACTTCAAAAAATCCAATCTTCCATGGGAGAGGGAGCCTTGATTACATTATTAAGCACCCTGTCCTATCCCAGCTTGAAAACCTCCACCAACGGGGACTCTACCATGTCTCTGAGACTTTGTTGCAGTGAATGATTGATTTTACTGTAATATAGACTCTCCCTTATGTTGAAATGATGTCCTGTTTCATCTTTTTTAATTAGTAAATATGCCTTTGCTCATTCCAAGCATACTTTTTCAAATAAGTTAAAATGCATGTTATTTTAATTAGGGAAAATGTACAAACATTTGAAATGAAATATAATTACTCAACACTTCACAACAAAGGAGTTTTTTCATCCTTATTCAGCAAAAGCAAAAATTGTAAGTCTTAAATTCTCACAAAAGAGGAAAATTGTTTGTTTCATGTTTGTAGCCAGCGGTTGATATGAGTTTAGGGCTATATACTCTAAAACACTTAGACATGAGTCCACATTTTTTGGTTACCAAAAGGAAAAAGAAAGACTTTCAATTGAGGTTGCTGTTTGAAGCAGCTGCATTGTTTGGTTACATGCATGTTTGCCACATTCCGTGGGCTTGCAGCCGTGGTGGTCTCTCCTTGGTGAGAAGCAATTTGTTAGAATACTAAGAAGTTTGGAAAGGCTTAATATACTTTTTGGAGCACAGAAATACAAAAGCTTTTGTAATAGAGTTTGTGTATTAATGTTCTGTCACACAAACCCATCCTTTACAAATGGGAAGTCGAGTACAAATCAAAAGTTTCAGTCATGCAAAATGACTTGTTTTCCCTTATTAAAGCATCATAGAAAGCCTTGGATTGGAAGGCACCTTAAAGATCATCTAGTTCCTATACCTTTCACTAGATCAGGTTTCTCAGGTCTGCCTTCAGCCTTGAACACTTCCAGGGATGGAGAATCCACAGCTTCTCTGGGCAACCTGCTTCAGTGCCTCACCATTTGAACAGTAAAGAATTTATTCCTTACATCTAATCTAATCCTACTCTCAGTCTGAAGCCATTCTCCCATGTCCTGTCACTACATACTGCTGCAAATAGTCTCTCTCCATCTTTCTTGTAGGCTCCATTCAGGAACTGGAAGGTTACCCCAAAGCCTTCTCTTTCCTAGGATGAACAATCACAATTCCCTCAGCCTTTCCTTATCTGTATTTGACATGTCCTAGTGCTTCAATTGTATACCAAAATTGAACTTTAGCTGTGCTAAGATAATTACAAATATAGCTGCATTTAAACAACAATATAAACTATATTGTTGTTCCTTTTGGCTAAGAAGGAATATGTTTGGAAAACATATTTTATGAGGTTAATGGTCTTTAAATGGTTTTTTTAATGGCTGCAGTGTAATTATACATTTGGTAGCCACATTTCTTGAGTCAAAACTAGTAGTGTCAGTCACAGACATTCATTCTGCTAAGGATTTCCAGTTGTAAGTCACATCAGGTAAGTGAAGCTGCTCACAGACAGAATGGTTAAATCCTGAAAGAAAAGTGCCACAAGGCTCCTGGATCAACTCAAAAAAAAAAAACTCTGCAAAGACAAACAGGATATAAACAATAATGCTAAAGAGTGTTGCCTAAAGTTGCTGTGTTTTCTGTATCAGGACTTGAAAAGTTGAATCCTCAGAAAAGAGCTATGGTTTGCATATCAAAACCAAGAAAAGCATTTATCAGAATTTCTTCTTGCATAAAGATGCTCAATTGGATATAAAATTCCATAAGCATTTTAAAGCAGTCACTACAATACAAAGGGCCATTAAAACAAACCACAAAGAATATCTTTAATAATCCACTCTTTATCAGAAGAAAGACAACTATTTTGAAAAAATCCAAACCAAACCAAAAACACAAAGGAAAACACATAAGAGAGATGTAGATGTTTGAGGATGACTATGTGAGTGAGATGTTCATGCATATAACACATTTCCATGCATATAAAATGAGACTAATACTGTAACTGAGTGCATCAACAGCACAGCAACAAGAGCAAATTGCAACTATGTATTCCCTCTGTCATTTCTAGCTTTTCAAAACTCACATGAAGCACATGGGTTTGTTTCTAACATACCTTCTGTAGTTAGTGGCTTGCACATTCCATTTCATTATGGCTGTGAATATTTACTGGGTTTAGAATGTGGTCAATATTTCCTTAAAATAGGACATATTTATATGCATAAATACATTCTAAATAAACATCTAACTTCCTACAAGATAGGTCTGGGATTTTTAAAGGTTTTGCTTATAATTTTTAGTATGTGGAAATTCAGAAACAATAATTTATACAGGAGAACAGGTCTGCTCTTGAGGTTCAGGGAGACTCATGTTTTATCACATGGAAGATCTGAATATTTGCACTTGTGAAGATGCCCTCCCAACTCCTGTTGTTCATATGTTCTATTTGCAAAACAAACTTTTAAAGCCATCTGAGTAGGTACTGTGGTTTTTGGCAGTAATTAGAAGAGAATAAGAACATTTCAGAGATCACCCTATCCAGAGAATTTAATTAGACTGTCACTCAAGACTTTTTGCAAGGTCCCTCCAGTGGAGGTCAAATATTAGGGTTATGATCTGCTTTTTAAAGTCAAACTTCTGTACAAGAACAAAAGTAACCTACAAGGTCAGTTCAAAGTCAAGGCAAATGCTGATCATATGGGATACACAGATACATGTCTTTCAAGAAAGATGTATTATTCCAGTACCGTTCTGATGATTTGGAGCTTTAATATATTTGGCTCTGGCCCGTTTGAATTCTAATCAATATTGCCTAATGCAGTTTGCATAATTCTTTATCATTATATTGCATATTATATATATATATATAGCATTACTGCACAATTCTTTATAATTATAGCTAAAGAAAAAATAAAAGTATATATTGTTCCAAATTTTTGGCTGAACAATTCTGAGTAAATGATTTCAAAGACTGTCTTCACTGAAAAAGGCATTCTGAAAGTGGAGACTCTGCAGACTCCAGAGCCCCAGATTTACATTAAAATAATTGAGTCTGATTCTCTGTATAATATCTCTGATCAAATCGTTGGCAAGAAAGCATTAGGATATTTATGATGCTGTCCTTGCTAATACCAATGTTGACATACAACAAAACAGATATGCTGCTGGTTGTCTTTTACTATTAAATCAGTCATTACACGCGTTGGGCCAGTTAATGACCATCTACTACTGCAGGCTGAAGTCAGCAAGCAGTTTCACAAAAGTAAACATGGGTAGACTTGTCTGAATTTACTGAAACATAAGTATTCTTCATAAAAAATAAAAATACTAGGGAAAAAATGAGTAAGACATAAAACTTTCCTTCAGATAACCATTAAATATAAATTATGCAAAGTTATCTTTGTCATAAGTTAACTGAAAAATTCTAAAAAATCACTTACTTCAATTATTCCTCTCAAATACACATCAGGGGTATCTTAATTCAAATGAATGTTTCAAATTTTTTACTATGATCTGCCAGTGTGTGTGTTTTTGAATTCTGGGTATGCATCTCAAATATCTTTTACCACAGCCTTGGCCTCTGACCTGCAGTTCTGCTTTGATTAAATGTAGGCTAAACAAAAAAGAAAAAAAGCCTCTACATTGTAATTAATCCATTGCTAGCCGTAAAATTCCTTGTGAGAATGCTAATTCATAAAAGAAATAAAAAGTAGCCTGCTAGAAAATGGTGTTTCAAAACTAAGAAAAAATTTATCAGAAAAGAAAAAACAAATGTGGAACTACAGCAGAGTTGCACAGCTAAGGATCCAGGTTCTGGGGATTTTAATTTTTGGTTTTTCTTTCTTAACTCTAGAGTTCTTTAGAATTCTGATCCTAAAAAAAATATTATTATTGGCCCAGATGGCAAAATTGAATGAGAACTGACCCATCACTAAAAGAAACAGGAAACAAAGATGAATCTTAAAACAATGCTAAAGAAAGAATATATTTAGGGTTCTGTGAGGTGTGACACTTCGGTGACAAAGCTCTTTTTTTTTTCTTTGAATTGAAGGTTACTCTGGTTCTTCCATGAAATAAAGACAGCAGTTTCAAACAGTTTCAAACTTGATTTGCTTGATTTTCTTCTGCGAAATCTAGTTTACTTCATTGAAACTCTGGCTCAGGCATGTATGGTAAGAATATGAGACACAAAGTAAAAAAGCCTACTCTTTCCTTTTGCTCCCCAGTGAACGACACCATGTCACGCTTTACCAGTGGAAAGCTCTTGCTGTGCACACTGGACCTGAAAGTAAGATTCCCAGGAATTAACTGAAGCCTGAACTGAATGTACAGTGTTAACATGAGGCCATAGGTGGGGTTTACCACTTTTTCCACTTCAGCAGGGAAAAGGAAATTTCATATGCTGAGTATCATGACAGTCAGTCACTTTTCATCCAAAATGTTATTTGGAGGAAAAAAAAATACACATTTATAGGCTAACTACTCACCTTGAAATATCACTTGGAATTTAGAAATATAGAACATAACTCAGTAACTCAAAATTACTTCAGAAACTGAGATTAAAAATAATAATAATCATAGTATCTCCCTGCAAAATATGGAGTCATAATCAAAGAGGATTATTAATTCCTTATATTAATACAAACACACCGTGCTATCAACTTCACTGTAATTTTCTCAGTCAGTTGTCAGAACTCAAGACTATCCTTTCAGCTCATTCTCTCTCCCTCCACTTATTAAAGAAAATGAGAGTCCACAGAAAGAGCAGCCTGGTCTGCAAAGGTTTGGTTTTCCATTTCTGACTCCAGGCAAATACACCTCATAAGTTATATTCCTTGCCATTCATATGTCACCTCAAGTGCATAGACCTGATCTACTTATCTAGTTTGACTGCATATCAAACTCCACTTACAAGACCAAACATCCCAATTTCTCTGAGCACTCTGGTACAATGCTTAATTACTCTTGTGGGGATATTTTTTTCCTTCCTTCCTAAATCCAGTCGTACTAGTTTTTCCAAATTCATGATCAGGGTCCTCTGTTCTCCTGCCTGCCTCTCTCTCCCTGTAAGGAAGGACTGGGGGCTGCTGGGGTTTCCCACAGCTGTCCCTCCTCCAGGCTCTGCAAACCCCAATCCCACAGCCTCTCCTCACAGAGTGAGGTCTGCACACCTTACTGACCACCTTGGTGACCCCTGAATGCTGCTTTCTGTCAACATCATTCTTGCACTGGGCATCCCCAAACTGGATACCTTATGTGAGATATGGTCCAGCCAGTGATGAGTAAAGGGGAATAATCAATTCAAATGGCCTATTGCCCAGGATGCTCCTAACCTTTGCTGGTGCTTGGTCACACTGCTGCCATGTGTTTACCAGTTAAGACCAACAAAAGAAAACAGCAAAACTCAGATTTCCTGCATTCTTTTTTTTTCTTTTTTTTTTTTAATTTCTGCTGTTTGCAAATGGAACTGAAGTGAACAAAACTACTTTGAACTTCTAAAAAATTCAAGGCCCCTATATAATTAAGGTTAGAAGACTAATTAAAAACAACAATCCATTTTCACATACTTCTTTTAATTTCAAAACATCCTGTTCTTTCACTCTTTTTTTTTTCTCCTTCAGAATCTTGCTTTCACATTCCCTCAGAACCACAACCTAATTTCTCAAGATGTACAAGGAAGGGGTAAAGTGAATTTATGAATTATTATATAATCAGAAATGGTCCCATGAAAGAGTTCAGCTGATATGATGTTGGGTCAGGCAGAATCATCAGTATTAACATATTATTCCATAACGTGGAAATTAATATATTTTTCTTTTATTTTCTCATGGATATTTGGTTAGACATCACCCATCACTAAAGGGTATGAAAACAGGTATAGAGAAAGGTCTGATTGCCTTCAATCAGAGCAAATCTGCATTATTTGTGGAACTCTGAGTATTTGCAGAAAGGTGCCTAAATACTTGCTCACTACCTCCTGTGGAACACTGGCTGATGAGAATCAGTTTGTTGGTTGGACTTGTTTAGTGGGGTGAGTTTTTCTAACATATATTTTATTAGTATCAACTATAAAAATTTAATGTGCAAAATAAAGGCCTTGTTAAAACTTTGGATTTTATGCAAAAGATGCATATCATACTAAAAAATTGCAAAACTTGAAACATTTTTCACAGTACCACCATTGTTGCCAGTGCCATAAAAATGTTTGCAGCTCTTTTCTAATTTTTCTTGAAAGCCTTTGACATATTCTTGTAATGCTACAGGCTAAAGCTTTGATCTTTGTAAAAAATTAAAACAATACCATAATAACTGGCTTCTATAAACCAAATCATTTTACAACACAAAATATATTTTTTAACCATTTCACACGTTTAAATCCAGGTTTCAGGATTATTTTTTTAGCAAGTCTTATTACTTCAAATGTTACACAATGATTCATACTTACATTACTGCTACAACAATGCACCAGTTATGAGTGTGAGGTCAACCTTCCTTCTGTTACATCCTCATGTGAACTTTCAAATAAATTCTATTCAATATTTCTGCTCCTAGTTTGATTCAAGTTTTACTGACATGCACAAAAATGGGATTAACAGAAGGTATTTTTCAACATGGGATATGATTGCCAAAAGGAAAATTGTATACATTGTTATTCAAATGTCCACCAATCTGCAGATCTTGATAGACAAGTCCTTGCTTTACTTTGCCTTTTCTGCACAGTTTTCATTTATTCCCTACAGAATTGCATCTGACAAACATCATGAAGGCACAAATAAATGAAAATAACAAGGAAGGTTATAAAGGTGAAATGGGAGAGCTGATTTGGTAAAACAAAGACATCGACATCTTCCACCAACTGAAGATTCAGCAACCAATCCCAATGTAACAGATATGCAGTAGAATGATTGGCCTCAAACACCTGATCTTTATTTTTATGAACTATACAAGCCATTCTTCTTCCTAGGCTACTAAACTTCAATTGAAAATTAAGGTTGGATAACACAGCTCTGAAAAAACTGAGTCTAATTTCTGCTTCAGTGTTTTACAAGAGAATAAACTTTATTACCTGGACCTAGGGAATAGGCAAGGTGTTTGGGTTTTTTGAGTGAATCTGTGCAGAATTCAGAATTAAAAGCAAACTATTTCATATGTTTAGGTTCACTTTGGTTTCCACTGGTTTATTTTATAATTACCAAAAATTCATTCCTGAGATTGGACATATCAGGAAAAAAAAAGCAAAACAAAAACCCCAAACCATCCACAGAAAGCACCAATAAAAATTTTTATGCATCAGATACCTTAAGTTAAAATATGTGAATTGTCTTTTCATTATTGATGCTCCTTTCTTATGGCTGCTAATTAATACACTCAATTGTTTCTCTCCTGTATCCACATCTTGGTGTTTTGTTTTTAAAAGTACAAAAATTCTATACAAGTTTTAGTAGTGCAATGAAAATATGCTCTTGTACCCTGAAATTAAAACACTGATTATGTATATTACTTTTCCTACCTTCAGCATCTCTGGGGATCTTTTTGTTGATACGCGGTCCAGAAGGGAAATTAAACAACTCAAAGAAATAACAGCAGGACTTTTGTTTACTTTAAGCTGCTGCATGAAGGATTATATTATTAAGCATGTGTTTTATTATTACCTATTCTATTGTTGAATATTAGCTCAAGAAAACAGAGCATCCTTATTTTAAAAATCATGAGAAGGGTTTTATTGTTTATTAAAGTAATATTCTATTCTCTTACCCTTTTCAAAGGACACATTAAATTACCTTATCTATGCAGAGAATATGGTGATGAATGTTGCTAATAAAACAACAGAAGAAGGGGAGAATCACTTCACAGTGATGGTACTTTAAATGAGTAAATTGGTCCTTTCACACACAGGAGTCACGCTCAGTAAGTCTCATGTTGCCCTTTCAGAGAATAACTGGATTGAGACAGCAGCTACTTAAACTGACCTGATAAGACCAGTGCATGTGGTATTTGAGGCTGCTCCTGCAGTCTTCTGAAAATGCCCAAGGCTCCTGGGGAGCGCCCTGTCCCAGGAAGGCAAGCACAAGGTATTGGAAGGCACCCTTCACCCCACTCCCTTGTGCCAGCACTAGCACTCCTACAGCCATTTGGACCAAAACTCTTCTTCTCCTGGTTAGTTTTCAGACAGATTTAATAAAAGGTTAATTTTTATCTGGGAAATTAATTCCAGTTTGCTAATGCTACTCATCCTACAGCAGCGAGCGGAGTACTTCCAGCACAAAGAAAGGGGTGGGACTGTGGTTTTCAGTAGCAGCCCACATTTCTGGCTGTCTAAAGGAACTGTGGAGCTGCAGCTCTTCACATCTCTCAAGGTAGATTAAATGCACTTTTGCATTCAGGGGGAACAACAAACTGCTGTCCCCCCACTGAGATCAGTGCCTGACTAAACGAGCATTCCTCTTCTCTGCTGCCTGTTGCAAAGCAAATAGGTAATTTTGAAGGTTTAAACTAATCTGTTTTACTTCATGCTGGAAAAGGAGAGGAGTGCTATGGCTGGAGCTGATCTCAGCTGAGAGGCTGCACAAATCAAAGGGTTCAGTGCCTGTCACCTTCACATGCACGATGCCTGCCCTGGGCAAGGAGGAATCTCAGCAAGGCACAGCCTCCATTTGGGGCCTATGAAAAATGAAGCACATTAATAGGTTTGTTGTGGGGTTCTCTCTTTTTCTCTCAACAACAGCATAAGGAAAAGATTTCTGAAAAGGAGATGGACTGTTGCTATTCCACATATGGATTCTGTGAAGGTTGAATTCTCACTGCAAAAGGTGATTTTCCTTCTCGCTGCTTGATAAATTTGAGAAATTCATAATATTCAGTAAATTAATGCAGTTATAAATGTAAACTTGCATTTAGCTGTTATATGGAAGAGCCTAAGGGGTACAGATTTACTCCACTTCAAATGCTAGCGATAAGTTATATTCTATGGTTGCTGCTTCCTATGGAGTGCATTTCTGCTGTATGGAGTAAGATGTGAAGTTTTTCCAAGAGGAAAATGAAGAACCAGCAGTGTCCACAATGGGATTCAGGAAGGTATTTTTATATTGGAGTTCACTGCCTGAGAGGGTGCAGCATCCACACGGACCTAAAGTGATACACATTTGTACATGTCATAAGTTATTAGCAAGATAAGTGGTGTAGAGTCCCTCCTGGGGGACAGCAAGGAAAAAGGTATTCTCTCAGGCTTTTGCTCCTGCAGGCAGAATATCAGCTGCCTTCAGGATAGACATAGGGCTTTTTGTTTGTTTCACATTTGGAAAAAGAATATCAGCACAGTTAAAATCTCCTCTTGAGGGTGAGCTCAGCTGTAAAGTTTCCAGTGTCGCTAGAGTCTCAAAAGCTCTAGGTGCTATAAATAAGTGTAGTGTAATCTATCTGCTGGTTGTTTAAATTGCAGTTAAAATCTCAAATAATCTTACAAATGGCTCTACTGAGATGCCAATAAACTTCAAGATCCATATGATCTGTTAAAATAGTTATAGGTAGCATCTTAAATCCCTTTACACTTCCCTACAGTTCTCTTCTCAGACTACGTCTTTCTTCAAACATTAGTTCTACTTTGAAAAGACAAAACTGAATGTTTTTTATTTTTTAATATAATTAATTAAATTACTTTTATCAGGATACCATCTTTTCCTCAAACTAGAAAATACCAAATTCTTACCTAAATTACTTCTCTTAATCTCACCAGTCTGAAACGAATCTCTCTCTGCCCTCTAGGTAATTTTTTACATAACCTTGGGAAAACTCACTAGCTAGAATAATCCTTTTCTCAAATCTTGTTGTGAAGTATTTCCTTGTACTCTAGGGCCTTTATTCCACTTATTCCTCCTCCTATACTTTTCCTTCCAGATTTCCATTTGCACATTTATCAACTCTGCTTGATTTCCTGCATTTCCCTCTTTTCCCATAGGTCAGTATCTCCCATGTACTGTACTCCTGTGTATGTTATGGACACATAATCTGATCAACGCCAGGATTTTAGGTGCTTTATCTTTCCCTATGCCTTAGGCACCCTGCTGATCTGTTCCAAACTTCTCAAAAATGCCCAACTTAACATTAAACACTATCAAAACCCTTAACTTCATTGGTGTCTATAATCTATAAGTATATGATATAAAATATATGTATATAAACAGCCTTATCTTGTATGAGGGTGTATGTAACAGATGGCAGCAGTGTTTGTTTGCTGCTGTAAAACTTACTGGGCATGTACTATGTACTACACTGCTTCAAATGCAAGACAAGCTGGGCAGTGTGGAAGAAATCCTCCTGCAGGGCGCTGGCTGCAGAACTGTGCTTTCACTGTGCAGGACAAATGCAGACTGCTTGATTCCCCAGAGGACCTGAATTGAAACTTCAGGGTGCAGAGCAGGGCAAATAGACACAACCAACACTGAAGGCAACCAGAAGAGAGCAAACTGCAAGCCTCTGACTGGACTTGGGTTGTGCTATCAGCAGTGAGCAGGTTTCTTTTCAGCCCAAAGACAAGAGAAGAAAAGAAAGCTTCCTAAGAACCCTGAGGGATATTTTAGAGTTCATTCAACTAAGAAGACACAGAAAGTCATGGGACCCATAGGGAAGGATGCAGGAAAGGACCAACACACAATCACACAGTAAACAAAGAGATTTTCTTTTACATACTTTTGTTTCATATGTCGAAGTAGATCTGACTTTTCCATCTCTTAAAAGCCATCTGATTCTAGCTTATTAGTTTGTGCTCTAATACATTTAACTTTAAAGACTGGGAATTGTTTGATGCCTTTTGTTACACTCACTACAAAGGGAAAGGTGGGGGTAGTTGCACTGCAAGGCTCTGGGCAGCTCACAGGATCCGTCACAGGGGTGAAAAGATGAGACTAGGCAGATGTTAATACTGGATGCATTTTTGATGCACCACAGCTAAGAGGTTCAGCCCTCCAGCTGGAGAAAAACAAAACAAAACAAAAAAATCAGTAAAAAGAAAAACTAATTCCATTCCTTGTAAATTGGAGCATAAATACTGCAGTAGCCTGAATAAAAACGACTTGAGAGACCAAGTAACAGTAATGGCACAACAGTTTTATTCAAGCTATTAAAGAGAGGGGTTTTTTTTTGTTCAGTCATTTACTTGCAACTTTTAGATGGGTGCCATAAGCAACTTAGGCAGAGTCATCCAAAAATAGTGAAACATAACTTCTAGATGAGAAATGCATAAGCAAAATACTGCAATGTGTGTAGATATATTTATGCAAGACTGATGTTAGCTGCACAGCAGTTGACTTTAAGTTGATGGACAGAGTAAGAGTTTAGAAATCCCATCTTCTTTATTCCCTAACACTCCTGTGAGTTAACAGCTGTGAAGTAACAACTGCTTGGCTTTAGCATTTTACCAAAACACTCATCTATCTCTCCTTTTTGTCTTTGACTCAAGATACATTTTGATATTACCTCTTTCCAGGAACACCTTTCCCATACACAAAGATAACTTTGCCCACCCAACCTTCAAAGGCAGATATTTACCTGCCCTTCATATTCTGTGTTGTCTCCTTCCTTTATCCCCTCTGAGATACCAGACATCAATAAACAGTGTTTTCATCTTCTTGCTTTGGAGCATGTATTTGTTTCCTTTCTGCCTCCATTGTACACCACTAAACACAAACTAAAATCTTTATTTCATTGACATCTAATTTCCATCCTTTCTTGTCTTACACCCCACTAACAATTCAGGACTCTAACCTACTTCTCACTGCACCAAGCTGTTCTTCCTTCCCCTTATTTTCCCACCTCAGTTCTCTTTTTCAGATACATCATCCTGGAGAATGGAAGCAAAAAGCAGGCATGCAAGCATCTCTGAGGGATGAATAATGCACACTTGCATTCAATTATAGCCTTCATTCCACACTTTGCACACAGACATGTAAACCTCACAAATCACTTTCTAAATTTTCTGGAGTTACAAAATTTTATCCAGCTTACTGAAGTAATCTAGATGGGGATCCCTGTGGCCCAGCCCTTTAAATATCTGATTGCCTCTCCACAGCTTCCTCATTCACTTTGCCTGGCTACAGCCCAGTATTACAGGAAAATGCTGTATAATGGGCGATAGAGGTTTCAAATAAAAACATGCAAATCATGCACAATTTGTCTAAATATGCTTATGCAGGCCAGATGCAATCTGCAGCTGCAGCACAATCCTGTTTATATTCTTGACGGGTAGAGTTTACAGTCAAAAAGTTCAGCATTATTCTCAAAATGTAACACAGGCCTCACTATGTCCTCATCAACAATCCCTTCACAGCCTACATAGCTCTCTTGTGTGGAAGTAGTAAACAATTTTAAATGAAATACAAATGTTCCGTTTCGCAGATCGGTGTGCTCCAAGTCAATATGAAACTAAGCATGCTTTATTTAGCAGTTATTTACACATACAGCTCCAAGAACAATAAAATGGTCTCCTGAAGGCAAGGGGCTAAAGAAGCTGTTCCTGTCTGCCTGGTATTTTCCACACTACATGATCAGGAGCTATGGAGTTCCTTTGAGAGGAGTGCTACCTCTCCTGGAATGACCAGGATGGCACAAGACAGATCAGAAAAGGGACATTTTGCCCTGGCGATCTATTGAATATCTGTTTAGCTTCACAGCGTTAAGACTCTGTCTTTCCAAGATGAAATATGGGATCCCTTCCATCTAAGTCATCCTCAGGGTCAGCACTCTCAGAAGATCAATCCTTGATTCATCACCAGCCAGCTACCTGTAAGGCAGAACATTATGCAGCCCTCCAGATCTTTTCCTCCATTGTCATGCCACTCTGACCTCAGCCGCCTAGAGTTTCAGACAGCTCTTTTAAGGTTCTTTCTTGTCACAGATTTTCCATATGGGCTATAGTAAATCTTGCATTTTCCTCTAGTCCCACTCTGCCATCCTCAGGCTTCCTTAAAGCTGACTTTGCTGTCCTCTGATTCTTTAATTAAGTATCTTTTCAAGATGTAGTACCCTTTGCTTCTTCAGTCACATCACTCCCTCCCTCCTCTCCATATACATATTTAAGTCCAACTGAAGTCACAAGAATATTTAGCATGCTTGCATGGGAAAAATCACATTTCATTTCAATCACAGAATCATGATTTACTAAGGCAGCATTATAAACTCCAATCAAATAAAAATTACTGTGTCTAGGGTTCCTTAATTATTAATTTTCATGCTACGCGTAAGAAAATAAATCAGGAAGCTAAAATTTTTTAATGCTGTTGAAGAGAAACATCTCTGCAAACAGTGGTTGAGCACACTGACAAGATCAATAGCTTTAAGTAATTGTGATGTTCAGTGGAAAAAACATTACACTGAGCATAAGATCAAGAAACAAGGGATTTGATTCCTCCCTTGGTCTAAATATGAGAAGAAAATCTAGACTTCATTTTGCTGACTGGGGCGTTTATTTTTTTCCCCTTTTACAACAACACATGGAACAAAACAAAGCACATAACACTTAAGTACAGTTTCCTAACTCTGAAGATGCTTAAGACACAAAAATCAAAGTAAGTGAATAATCAATCAAGTAATGAGATTAGCATTTTCCTGAATGTGATAAATCATTAGAAAAATATAAAAAATAAAAATAAATTAAAAATAAAATCATTAGCTGCTTGGAAAACTTTGAAATATATATATATTTTTTTCAAACTACACATTCATAAAGCATATGAACAAGATTGGGAGATATGTTTCATTTGAAGCCTGTAATGAAAAGCCTCATTAAAATCTTAAAGACTCTTCTGCTTAGAGATCAGAAACTATCATCTAGAAATGAATTCATATTAAAGAAATATATCATTTTGTGTTTCTAAAAAGATTACTTACAGTGTCATGTGTGCCATCTGTAGCAGCTAATTTCCACATTACAGTAAGGAACAGGAGAGTAAAGTGAACATCATCTTTCCAAAAGGAAAAACTGAAATGGCCAGTAGTTAATCCACTGGATACTGTGGAAGCATATTTAACTGCATTTCTAAACTGGTCAAACCATTAAGACAAAATGTTGGGATGAATAAACTTTCACTTCTGTCATTCAGCCACTTTATGTCCTATAAGAAATACAGAACACACAGGGAGCAGGAGGCAAGTGAAAACCTAAGGCAGCGCTGCATGAAATGTTGCAATAATAAAGGGGTTAGGCAGTGTAGACATTAGGACAAAGTCTAGTGTGCTCTTTTTACTAAAACTGGGTCATTGTCAAGAAATTACTGATGTTAGGTTTTCTTGTCATGAATAATAAGAGCAACTCTGCCAGAATGTGCAAGTCATAAAATAGACTAGAAAATCTTATGAATGACGGTAGCATTTGAAGCTCACTGTAATGTTACTAGATATGCCCTCTAACTGATGCTATATTTAGTATCAGTTAAACTTGGCATCAAACCCACTGGTTCTCATGAAACTAGAAAGCAGAGGTGTTTTAAGTTCAGCAGAGCATGCTACTGCTGACATTCAGTGGCTGTGCTATTTCCCTGTAAGGTTCTAGGGGGAAGAAATAATCCCAAAATATGGTCAAGAGTCTGTATGACCAATTTTTCCATGATTCTCACATTTTAAAACATTTAGTATACATAAGAAAAAAAAGTGGAATAAAGTATTCTAATTTATAATTACTTAAATTAAAAAAAGACATATTCACAGATTTTAGAAATATAGTGATTAGTTATCCATAAGGACTACATTCATTATCAACATACAGCTTAAGAAGTGGAAGAGGAAGAAATTGCTAAGGTTTCACTAATGTCAAAGCTGTAAGTAAATTAAACATATAAAAGTTCTATCTATAAATATCTTTGGCATAAGGATGTCTGACAAATCTCATTGACTTTACATTTCCTTAACTCTTGTAAAATGTATAGTCCTATACAATTCTTAACTTGCTCACAAAACCTCCAACACCTTTTAATCTCCATGAAATAAACACAAAAGGGCAGACTACAATTTACCAGACAACATATTGTAGAAGGAGACAACACAAGAGAAAGCATGTACCTGCTACTTCAGCTTTTGCATCTGTCCTGTAACTCTGTCAAGAATAATGCCCCAGGTCAAGAGAAACCCCTCAGTGAATCTCACATCTGCTTCCTGTCTTTTCTCACCTTCCTTCTTTCATCATATTGCTAATATTGTGTTTATAAACTAAAATTTGTATTTAAATAAGCATCATTTTATATTAAGAAAAATATTAAGTTATAAGTATTAACACATCACTTATCTTGGCTACTTCACTAATATTACAGAGAACATTTTTTAAAATGTAATCTGTTCCTCTTACTGCTAAGGTGTGAAGAGTAGCCTCTTTCTGTTAAAAAAAAAGAGAGCTGTCAAATGATACAAAGTCTAAAAAGGATGAAATAAGGTAAAATTGCTTTGCATATGGAATTTATGGCATAGATTTTATCTTCTCTATTCCACTGGAGAGAAAGTCCAGAGTATATGGTCTCCAAACAGTATATCTGTACTTCTGGAGGCAATGTCAAGGACACTGAAAGAACAAATTTAGATGTTTAAGAATTTCTAATGATATTTATGAGTGGTTCAGCTTCTACAGATTTTTTTTATGTTTGTGCTCATCTTCATTCCCAGAAGCAACAAAAAAGCTAAGAGGTGAGGGACAGAAAGGCATGAGGCTTTGAGATGGTAGTTCCTACAACCTGTGTCCATGTTATAACTAAGGCAAGTGATGAGAAGGGACAGGGCAAGATGAGGAAAGGATCACAATATTTTCATTTCCTAAAGTGAATAAAGGAGAGCAGATAAAGACGTTTTTTTTCCCTTTTGGTTCTATTCTGACTTGGGCACAGAAACTTAGCAGAGGTTTCCTGACAGCACCGATTGTCAGAGAGCTGGTGGCAGCAGCTGTTTCTCTGAAATCGAGGTAGGTGCAGATGTTGGATGATCCAAAGATGCATCAGGCTGGTCATGGTCATCCACAAAGACAGTCAGAGCCCAAATATTGCCCACTAACATCAAGGTTGTTGGCACAAAGCACTTGTTGCAAACCACTGAAAAACCTTTATTGATTGCTTTACAGTCCATACTGGGATGTGTAATATGGTGGTTACTTCGCTACCATTAGTCAGACCAAGGTCACCACATTTACTACATTATAAAGCACAACTTTTATCATAACATAGGTAGCAAAAGGCCTTGGCCTCTTAGTTTAATGATTTTGTCAAGAAGGAAGAAAAATTCTTGTGGTTAATGCTGTACCATAAGCTTTGAAGGTTGGTAAGACGACAAAGAAGAAACACTAAGCAAATGAGTAATGAAATCAAACCAAAAGCTTAAAAAAAACCCAAAAAACCCAACAAAAAAAGTGCCATACATATATAGCAGAATTTCAGTAAGTTATTCAAAACAGAAGCAAAATCTATGAGAAAAGAAGCAGATGTAGGTGATATTACCAACTACAATCTTCTTCTGGCATCCGAAATCATATGATCTATATTCCTTTCTACCCTTGTGCAGAAAAAATGCATTTGAAAATAATTATGTATTGACAATAATACATACTAACATTTCAACATAGCTGAAAAGTCTGATGACTACCACATGCCTCTGCACAGCCAGAGTCCAGATCTCAGATTTTACGCAGAAATATCCAAGGCTGCCATTTGGGTGTACAGACAGGCTAATCCTGCACATGCATCCTGCTACTGCCATGTAAAATGCAGGCTGCACTAAGTGCCAAAAATGGGGGCTTAAACCCATAAGTTTCTCAGAATATGCCTAACACAAAGTGATAGAACTGGGTTTCTTGCAAAAAGCAGTTATGGTTCCCATTTTTCTCTTAAAAACAGGGCCCTCCCTTATTGTGTTATAGCCCAGAGATTAAATTACATTCATCCAAAAAGTAAGAGACTGAGCTTGAGCTCCTTCTTTTGCTAGAGGCAATGCAAATTTGCATTACTGGCTACACAGAAGTTAAACTAAAAAAACATTACTTTGCAAAAGGCATGGTCATTTATTAAACCACTCTAACTTGATCAAATTCGCCCCATACTCACTGTCCATAAATGAAATTGCACCAGCATGCTAACCAGAGTACTTAACATAATGTGAAGGTGTTTTACTGCTTTCTGCACAATATAATTTCTCATTCTGTCCTGACATGGAGCTTTGAGTAAATAGTCAGCATTTTGGAAGATGAAGCTGGAAAATTAGAATCTATGAAAAAACATCAGGAAGACTCTATTCACCCATAAATAATTTCAGCTAATTTTACAGTTGTTATGCTGTCCATAAGTACAAAAATGCAAAAGTGTGTATTCATCTGTTCTATCAAACTTTTTTTAAATGGGTAAAGAGAAGAAAACAAAAAGAAATAAAATAAATCAATAAAATGTATCCAAGATAGAATATAGTTTCAGTAAAACATCATTAATCTTCCTTAAATGCATGAGGGATGTAGCAGCAATGTCTTAGCTGTCTTCTGATGAACCAAGACTAAGAAGACACCTAGCCAGTCACCACTGGTGGCCAAAACCAAAAGCAGAGAAGAAAATAGGGATAACATCAAGCAGGAAAAGAATGAGATGAAGATACCAGCAACCAGGCTGGGGGAAGGGAAGGGAAGGGAAGGGAAGGGAAGGGAAGGGAAGGGAAGGGAAGGGGAATTTCCCTGCAAATCATTAGAACTGATGAACCTGAAAAAAGTTTGCCTAAATGTGGTTTTAGTCTTGCCACAGGTTGTTGTTACCACGGAGAAATAATCAAATAGTTACTAAGCTAAAAATAATTTTAAAACCCTACCAAAATGAGGTTGTCAAAGAGATTGTTGGTATGAAAAAGACATATTCCTTGAATAATCAATACAACAATGAAAAAAAAAAGTTACTATGCAAGAAACAAAAGTATATTGATAATTACATACCTCTGGTGGGTTGCCTCTGACTGGATGCCAGGTAGCACCACAGTCACTCTATCTCTTACCTCCTCAGCCAGGAAGGTGAGATACATTTAAGTGTCTTGGGCTGAGATAGGGATATGGAGAGACCACTCACCAATTAACTGTCATGGGCTATACAAACAAACATTGGGGAAATTAGCTCAATTAATTACCATGGGCAGCAGGGGCACAGCTGGCTCACCATGGTCTCCACCACGGATTGCAGGGGAATCTCTGCTCCTATGCCTAGAGCACCTCCTCCCCCTCCTTCTTCACTGGTCTTGGTGTCTGTAGAGTTGTTCTCATTCTCACCTTTCTCTGCCAGTTGCTGTTGCACAGAATTTTTTTCCCCCTACTTCTTAAATACATTATCCCAGAGGTGCAACCACTGTCCCTGATGGGCTTGGCCTTGGCCAGTGGTGGGTCCATTTTGGAGCCAGCTGGCATTGGCTCAGTTGGACATGGGGCAAGCTTCTGGCAGCTTCTCACAGGAGTCACTCCTGTACCCCTGTGCTACCAAAACCTTGCCATGCAAAGCCAGTACAATATCTCTATCAAAAATTATGCTATTTAACATAAGAACATTAGGCTAAACCATGTCACTGTTACTGTGCCCAAATGCTACCAAATGCTGTCAAGAAGCTGCACTGAGACACTGTCTGACAGGGTGATCTGATCCCATTCCTCAAATCCCACAAACCATTAAAGAAGTTGCCCATGATCCACACCAGGTAATATATTTCCTATCTAACTCACAGCTCCCAGGAAGGAAGCATCCTGAGACGTAATTATTTCATGTTTGCCCAAAGCTGTGAGACGACGGGGTGAGGGCAGTGGGCTCTGGGCTGCTGCTGGCTCTGGGCTGCTGCTGGACAGCTCCCTCGGGGGAGGGAGGCTCATCTCACCAACCTGAGAGCCCATGCACTGCACCCAGCCTCTGCCATTTCACCCTTTGTATGCATTCTACTCTGAATAATGCAGAGGCACAGTATATTGATGGGTTTGTTTTTTGGTTTTTTTTCTTATTTGAGGAAAATAAAAAACTAAAACACTTGCTCTTCA
Source organism: Geospiza fortis (assembly GCF_000277835.1). Lineage (NCBI taxonomy): Eukaryota > Metazoa > Chordata > Aves > Passeriformes > Thraupidae > Geospiza > Geospiza fortis. The sequence continues at coordinate 111,267 of NW_005054374.1, forward strand.
CCCACTTTTGTAGGACAGGAGGGAAGCACTGGATCTCAGCAATTCATGCAGGCTGGTAATGTGAATGAAGTGCACTATCTACAGGCAACATCTGTACCTTCTTTCAAGCTTATTTTTTATAACAACTACCATTTTCACGTGCAAGCAAGGTATGACCTCTTCTCAATCCCTGTTATTTGAGATTTTCTGAGCTCATTGTAAGAAAGGAAAAGAAAAAAAAAAAGCTGAAAAATTTTGCAATCAAAAAAGACCTTAATGCTGAACTTCTAAGAGAGTCTAAAATTACTGACAGTTGTGACTGAAGGAAATAGACAGTTTAGTGCTTTTCAAACAAATTGATGTGTAGTCCTGAAACAGTCCTATATGTCAAATGGCAGGTTGGAGACAGGGAGTTGACTGTAAAATCAACATCTCAGTGCAGTTCCAGTAAATGCTAACAATAATATTTTCCAAAGGTGCACACACATATATGCATGTTCATAGAGAAATTATATATAGACATTTTAAAGATGCCACTGCATGCTTCAAATATCTATTAAAAATAACATCTGATGAAAATTACCTTTAATGCTCTGTAATTAAATACAATACCTAAATGCTTCTGTATAGACATCCACAAGGAAATAGACAGAGATACAAATGGATTTACTAATCTTTCTGTTCATATAAAGTTAAAGACTGACAATTATATCAGAGTATTTAAAAGGAAGTCAGAGAATAAAACTGCAGTATTTCATCACCATGCTATTTAACCTGCCAGTATATAGATAAAGGAAAAAACAAAACAATGCAGAGTATTGTAGATGTTCCTCTAACATCCTTTGTCCTGACTCTAAACTCTAGCTTTCCTAGTTTGTTTACTAAAATGTTATGTTTAGGATTTAAAATTATCTTAGCAACTCCTCTGTTTCGTCTCCACTTAAAAGAGCTATTTTTACATGTTTTTATGCTCAGGAATACTTGTCTTAATTTATTCACACATACTTGAGACTAAATAATCTATGACATAACTGTTTGTTTTCTGAACTTTTATGAGGAGGAAGACAAATATCCATCATGAAGAATGCAAAGCACTCCCTCACAAGACCAAAGCAACAGTGCATGAAATTGAACTCAAAAAGAGCCTCCATTCTGTGTGACTTCTTGGCTGACACAATTCAGATATTTATAGCTTTATGAATATGCCACTGGAAAAGAACTTGAAGCTTTTTCTAGCTAGGAAGGATTAATGAACATGTGCACCTGGTAATTACAGCACTCCATCTTTCTCAAAGCCCTCACATTGCCTCAATGGCAGAAACTGTAATGAAAAACCATTGAAAATATCAATCTGCAATTCCATAAATCATTTAATTACTAAAATATATAATCTCTTTTCATACTTTCTATGAACTGTGCTAACAGTGGCATGCAAAAAATCGTACTTTTTGCCTCATGTTATTACCTGGAACACCTAATTTAAAATGAAAAATTCATCTGATATCAGCTTGGGGCTTAACTTACTCTAACCTCAGATTGGAAAATGCATGGTAATAACTGTCAAATACTTCTGCAAGAAAAAGCAGAAAAAAACCCCAACAGCCTGGGGTAATGCATGCAATTTCAAGACAAAAATTACACACTAAATTTCAAAAGAAGTTTATTTTAAAAGAAATATTTAAAGATTGGGGAAAACAAGCATTCTGTACTTTTTTCCTAAAGAAGGTTCTCAGAGTTATTGTCAGGTGGAAACTTTTAAAGAAGTAATGCATGCTGCCACAAACATTTGTCTAATATATACACCACTAGAAATCTACAGTAGCTGGGGTACTGTTTGTTTGCTAAAACACTTCCTGAATAAACTTCAAAAACACTATGCACTTTGTGTTCTATTTTGAGATTAAACAATACTGAAAAAACTTGGAAAATATTACAAAACAAAAGCCACTTTATCATCAAAGTAGTAAACCTCCAAATAGTCCATGAGCATCAATATTCAAATTTCTCATGTTATTCTGACATTTGATATAACATTAAGCTGAAACAGCCAAATACATGAAGGGATGAAGCAGACCACCCAAAAGTAAAAACAACCTTACTAATACAGATTATTTTAAGCAGAAAGCCTCAGCTGCTTTACAAGTGAAATTAAATTTTAATATACATTTTAGTGAAGTCCTTAGCTGTTACAACATTTGAATGAAAGCCAATTATAACCTACATGCACAGACATCTATATGGCTCTAAAAGTAGTCTTTTAAAAGATATTAAGCATAGTATGAGACTTGAGCATTAAAAATGGCTTTTTATTGTTAAAACATACTGTTCCTTGGTGGATTATAGAACAAGAAAAGGTTCCAGTACAGATAAGTGTGCATGAAATGCTCTCTCAGGAGTATTCAGCCAAACTGACTGCAATAAGGGGACTTCAAAAAGCAGCAAGAGAAGGGATGTTCAAAGCACCTTGCAGCTTTGGGCTACTGGCCTCTACTGCTGTTTTCAATACAGTTAGGTTTAACTTGGGAGTGGATAAATAATTGACAGAGGTATTTTCAGAAAGCTTTGATCGCCGCACCGTTTGTCACAAGCTCCAAAGTAGTCGCTGCGATAGCACTTAATCTGGGGCTTCTTATTTCAAGTACAAAAGCATCCCCTCCCACCTACTGCTCGCAGACTCCTGCATCAGAGCAGGAGACTTAAGATGCAGCCTGCACAGCGCTAACACGCCACGCTCTCCGCCGGCAGATTCCTTCTCCAGCACGCCTATTTTCGCATCCTTACCTTTAAAAGGCTGTCCAGAACCTGCAAAGTTCCCCCAGCCGGTTTTAGTTCAGAGCATCCAGCAGTGCATCCGCACAAAGCTTTGCCATTGCGAGTGTGAAGAGAAAGAGCTGCTGGGATGCTGAATGGCACATCAGCCAACTTTGTGTGTATCCGCGGCTCCCTGAAAAAGCTGGACCGAAATTCCCCTCGCCTGCGGATTGGATTCAACAGCACTCAGTAACTGTGAGAGACAGCAAGGATTTAAAAGGGGAAAAGGGAGAAGCGGGAGGGGGAAGTGGGGGGCACGTCTGAAGAGAAAGGAAAAATCCTGTCCTGGATACTGGCTGTGATAAGTCTTGGCTGTGAAATACAAGCTGCTCTTCAGAGTCCCACAAATACTTGCAAAACTACTCTTCTGTAATGTTTTCATTGCACTGTGTACCATAGGATGCCATCAGTCTGACAGCTGATATTTCAATATAGAATGTGTTAACTATTTGCCTAGCTAACATATTAGGGGATAACCCAAGCATTTCAGCCTTCATGCTGAAATCATAAAAAGAAAGTGCAATATGTGTATAAAACTAATTTTAGACATACTTAGACTATAATTTTCCTAATTTTCTGCAGATAATTTGTGTACTCATTTAGATTCAACTAAGTGTAAAAAAAAGTTTTCTTTCTTCCCTGTTAAATGTAGATATTGAGGTTCCCATATAACAGCCCATCAGTGTAGACTGTTCCACCTGTGTTAGTTATCCAGTCCTTGTGGAAAATCTACCTATAACACTAAGTGCCACCTTTACACTTTATGTGCTAGTCAGTCTAGAGGAATCAGAGTTTGCAGAAATGCTTCTGGCACATTACACCTGCTTTAACTATTTACCAGAACAATGCTTACACTATTCTGAAATGAAACATTTTTACCTGTTATAGCTAATGATGTACACAGTATATATAATAAAAGTTAAACTTTATGTATCTAGGAAAATTGGTGCTTTTTCCTTGCAAACTTGGCCTTTGCCATTTTTGGAATAACTCTTAATAACATACAATATATGCTTTATCACACAGTCTTTCTCAGACCATAGTAGGGTACAAATTTATTTCCGCTTGCTGACAATGAAAATACCATTTTCTAGTGGCTCTACTCTTTTGGCACTGGCACAGCAATTTGAGGTTAGAAGTAAAAGTGCCAGGAAGATAAGAGGCCAGATGTACCATAGAGGTGATGACCTCGTTTGGCAAAAAGAAAAATATTTTTGGCATTTAGTTTAAATAGCACAGTTTATTTCTAGTAGCACCTTTTTTCAGTGAGGTTGGGTGAGGAGGAACACCTCAATCCCCTCCAAGGTCATAGGACCCATTAAAACATATATGACACATAATAAAGGTCAAGCAGGAGAAAGAACCACCAAGGTAAAGGACATGGCTCACAACTATATCTATCCAGCGTATTTTTTTTCTCTACAAACATTGTATCTGTCTAAATGTTAAGGAGTTTACATTCCAAATTGCATTACCAATTATGAGGCGTTAAATTGGCCTGTATAGGTTTTCCAGCTCCTATTGACCTCATCAAACAGCTGTGATTTCTAAGCAATCAGTCTCTAATGAGTTTAGAAACAATAAAGAGAAGTTAAAATACCAGATGTATTTAATTTATCTTTAAAGAAAAAAATAACTCTCTTAAGATGTACATCTTGAAAACTTTAATATGTACAAAATGTTCCTTGGTTTTGCATTTTTGGCTAATGTGTGGAGGAATCATCCTTTAGTGACTGAAAAGGAAAAACAATACTTATGCTCTGCTCGTGTCTTTTTAGTATAGTTAGTGCCTTATCAGCACTCAAACACACTCCTGTGAACAGCTCTAGAAAACTACCTAGGATGCTGGAATACCTTAGGTCTCTTTCAATCTTGGTTTTATTGTCTTCTACTACAAACATCTGTAATGCACTCAAAATTATATTGCAAAATTTAAAACCAGGTAAAACCTGTGCATCTAATGAAAGCAACCTCTCAGAGAAAGAGCTGAAATGCAAAATGTAGCTATTAATTGCAAGGGGAAAATTCTATATAGCCATCACAAGCAAAGCTTACAATATTGCTGGAATATTCTGCCTTAGAGAAGATTTTTGTCAGTACTTGTTAAGGCTAGTGAAGATCACCAAAATAAATAGATAATAAATAAATAAGTTACTATATTAAATACTTCAATACATGAATTGAAGGATAGAATACAGGCTCATGTAAAGGGTTATAAACAGAAGGTAATTCTTAGCTACAAGTTCAGTGATTAAAGTATTTAGCTTTTAAGGACAGCCAGTCCATCATCTTTCCTGTGCACAAAAGTAATTGAAAGCAAAAGAGACTTTACAAAAAGCATTTAAAATGGTTTGTTTGTTTATGTTTGATGACTGTTTAAGTAAGCAGGAATCCAGATAACCTCTCTGCAAACAATTCATTATGTAGCTGCTACAGCACTACTTCAGGAATCATATTGCACACACATTTCATGTGCACTGAGCAGTCCCCTTTGTGTCCTATGCAGAAATATTGCACACACATATTAAATATATATTTGTTGTTCCTTCTGACTGTAGTGTACAAGGACCGAATGTAAAGAAACTTCCTTGCAAAAAGATTCAAGTGCTAATCCCAATTTTGATTTACACTACACCCTAAAGTAGTTTTACTTTCCCTCCTGACATTTTGCAGCCTTTCAGTGGAGCTAACACATCCCATCTCCCCAATCACAGTTCTTTCAGAAAACTAGAGGACTAGACCCTGGAAAACAAAAGTCTCTAAAATGACCCCACTGATTGCAGCTATCAAGGAGTTTTACAGAGATAAAATGGTTTCTAAGTTATCTAAGCTTGAGTGAGTGGAGAACAAACTTTGACTTAGCAAATGGATAGGAATTCAACAGAGAGATGCGTCTGTGTTTGCCACAAACTCTCCTACAACTGTCAGAAGGCTGCATACTTAAACAGATGCAGATAATCCACAGCAGATCCCAGATAATGTGTAAAACATTTAACCTGAATGTGAAAAGAAGCACATCAGTGTAGAGGATCCATATTCCGAGTGTTTTGTGGCCAGACAAATCCCAGAAGAGTTTCCTCATTGCTCTTGGATCATCATCTAGAACATCTCTGTAAGGAATATACAAATGACCTTGCCCTGATTACTGACACTTATGCTTGTGACCATAATGAAGATTATATTCTGCACATTAAACACAAATCTGTAGTGTGATTTGGGTAGCCAAAACCAGAAGTCAGGAAAACTCTCAGGAAAAAGAGTGGCTTAAGGTAAAATCAGTGAATGTTACTAAATGAGAATGGCAGATCTATCAGCTTTCAAAATTTGATTCACTGTCCTGCTGAGCCTGACATCTTTTGGTCAGACAGGTATCGTAATAGGAATGCAGAAGAAAAAATAATTTCAGCAGCATTAAAAGGACTGTATCTCAAAGACAGTGTTCATTTTTTTGTAAAAAACAGCACTGAAAGGGGCACTTTATAGACAGGTATTTTATTCATCTAGGTGATTTCCAGGAGGTATTAAGAATCCACAGGTAAAGGAGACAGAGAGGATCTAAAAAGGGCTCCTTTCTATTACCAATTCTCTATTCTTACTGCTAAAAATGCTGCCATTTTGGCTTTAAGCACTCCTATCATTCCTAGGCCAAAGGTCCTTGAAAACAGAAAGTGCATAAAAGATGCTGTCACACCTGAAGTTGTCATAGTTTATGGGCTTTTGCAGCATGTAAGTTAATGGTAATATCGCCATTAAGAATTCTACAACCCTCAGGGCTCATGGTATTCTTTATTCTTTTAGAAGTTAAGTTTGTGTTTTCTGCTTCCCATGACTGTGAGAGAATTCGGTAGCTAACATTGTTAGGGAAAAAGGCCTTGCTGCTGCAGCACACAATCAAGTACTCACACACACAATCAAGTATTACAAGGACACAACTAAGAATAAAAAATTAAATTAAGAGCAAAAGAATGAAAAAGATAACCTTCAGTTAGCCCTGAAAAGGTGAACACCCCCTCACAGCACTGGTCCCTGTTCAGTATTGTGTAACACATCTGCAGGAGGTAGTGATTCCCCATCCCTCCCTCCCATGTGTGCCAAACAAACTCAGGAGGCAAGCTCCTTTTTATTGGCTTTTTACAGACTGGTTACCTGCTGTGAAGTAGATATTTCCAGTTTCCAGCTATTAGACAAGAAAAGGTCTAGTTATAATCCATTATAAGCTTTCCTGACAATGCAGGTTTTTCTGAACCTTGAACTGGAGGTCCTGTAGAGGAGAAGGATTTACTATGAACTCCTGATTTACTCACCTCCACTCCTGTTTTCATCTTGAGCATTTTAAGTGACTTTTTGAAGAGAAAGTCAACAGACTAAACCTTAGGCCCCTTCTAGAGCTACACTCATATCTAGCCGCTACATCAGATCATCCAGATGACCTTACAGACTTGCTAGATACCATTAAAAAATGTGCTTAAATTACATGGACTTTTGCCTTGTACCATTTGTGAGGAACTGTTCCACAGTTTCACTGTGCTGGGTGTCCCCAGGTTGGAAGTCCCTGCATAGCAGGTAAGGTATTCTGCAGGTGTTCATGAAGTTGAATTAAGTCAAAAGACTCAGAAACTCTCATGGGTGAACTCTATTCTTGAGTCAGTCACTCAAAAGTACAATTTGTTTTGTTGATTTCACCTTTCATTTTTCTTTTTAAATAACAAAGTTTTGATGTAAGCTGAGTTTTGTTACTGTCAGGGAAAACAGGTTACAGATACCATTTTTTTATGGGTATAACATACCCATAAAAAGTTATTAGCAAAGTTCTAATGGGATGGAGATGTAAGAAATTCCTTAACACTGACAATATCAAAGATGAACACAGAAAGGAGTAGAAACTGCTCTCTCACCTATAACAAAAAATCCTGCCTGTAACTGCTAGGGAGGGCCCCTGCTGTGCTATCAGCACTGCAGATCTTTCTGCCAATATACTGCCTGTTTCTTCTGATGGGGCTGCCATGCCCTGTCTACAGCTCTTGGCACATGCACAGATTACTTCTGGATTCAGCAGTGAGTTTATCTCTAAAATTTGCTTTGACTAACACATCTGAAAAATGATACTGCAATATCATGCAATGCTTTCTCTTTCCAGGCAGATTAATTAATTTGCCAGAAGCCTGTGGATGAAATCTTGCAAAGGGCACAGGGAGGCTCGAGATGTGTTTTCTCTGTTGTTATCACCAGTCCTGATCACCTGCCTGGTTGGCTGAAAAAGTGGCTGCTCACCTGACAGTCAGCAGGGAGGAGGAGTTCACACAGAATTCTCATGCTGCAATTCACATCATCACATCTCAGTCAATTGGATTGGGCCTGTCTACACAGGACGTTGGATATGAGATTTTATAGATTAATTAATTTTTAGCAAAAGATGTATTAAAAGATGGCAATTTTCCAGGACAGCAATTGCTTTTTTCTCATCACGCAACAAATATAAAAAAGCTTCATTTTTATCTTTAAATTATAATTCTCATTATTACAGTTGACAGAAAAATGCCAATAATTGTTTTGCACATTAGTATTTTTAGACCAATTGCCATATATCTTGAAAAAATTATGAGGTGTATTACAGGAAGGTTGTCAGCTACATTAAACACTGTGAATAGTTTCAGTAGCTCTAATATACAAATTTACATATATCATCCTACCACTGAAAAGCACATTTTAAAACTAATATTTGATTTTGCTCCTTTTACACATCATGTGGTTCCATTCAAGATGAAATTTAGCATGAGAAATTGTCCTGTGATGAAAAAGAACATCCCTCAAAGTGTGCACATCAGTTAGAAAGATGGATTTATACTACTTCAAAGAAATGTATGTCCTATTTAGACTTGTATTTTATCACACTGGGTTTGGATCTTAAATATTCATTTTGATTATGTATTATTTCACTGATTTATTCACTCATTAATTCAATCCTATAGTAATGTGATCAACTTCAATGGATATATTTAAACTGTTACATACATTTTATCTTTTTGTGCTACACCAAATTCCTCCATCAAAATAGTTAATTAAGGAAGAAAATCAAATTTTTCTTAATCTCACACTAATGCATAATTTTTTCCTTGAAAAAAAATACAACTTAATTATGAAAATGAATCCATGAATTATATGAAGACATGTGAGTAATATTAGAAATGAGCATAGCAAATGAAAAGTCGACACAGTATTCATGTTTGATTTAATACATCAAAAGTGAAGCAAGAATGTGTCTAGAGAGCTCATGGGTCATATCATCTGACAGATGTGTAATACCCAAATGAGTGCTGATAAGAAGATAAAATGAGATATATCTGTTTTTCTATCTAATGTTTTGTGAAGTCTGTTTGTACCTATTCATTTTGGTGTCTCAGTTCCAAAGGCAGTGTATTACAAAAGGACTTGGGACCTCCAAATTTTTTCTCCTCAACAAGATTTTTTCTGACTTAGTACAGAATCATTTATTCTATTCCCGATTTTCAAAGAACCTGAAGGAGCCAAGTTCTCTTATCTCAGTGGAATTGATGATCCTTTAGCCCCTTGCTTCTCGGATGTCTTTGAAAATCCTATGTCCTTTCCCTGATTATCCGTCTCTTGAAGAGAACATAAAATTTACTTTTCTGGGGTATCCAATATGAAGAATGTGCACACATTGCTGAAAGATGATGGTGATGTGAATATGATCAAAGGGAAACATGGGGTTAGATTCAGGAATAAGGCAGTGATAATTCAACTGCCTTCAGCAGAGGTAAGAGTGATTTAAAAAAAAACCCTGTCTTTTTTATTAGCGAAAAAGGAGGGGAGTACAAGGCTTACAGTAAATAGGATGTCATTCAAATTACAGACATTTAAGTCAATGACAAATTCCTTTCTTTTTTCTTTTCCTTTTTCTTTTTTTTTACCCTTTCCTTCTTCTGTTTCTTTTCTGACTCAGTCACCAGCATCAGCAACAAGACAGTAAAAGCAACTACAGCATCTCCACATTTTCAGGAGCACAGAGTACTATCATGTTCTATTTGTGTCATAGCTGTGGCCAGTGTGACAGGCTGGAATATTACAAGGATAGGTCATCACTGAAATGTGGCATTTTATTTCACAAAGAAAAAAAATGTTATAAAAAAGACAGCCCTTACCTAGTAAGTCCTATTTCTATTCTCAGTCTATGTAACTTATATATTGATGATGGAGAATTTCATGCATAGCTTATGCAAACTACTTTTTAAACAATTGAAAATATCAATGATTGACAATAGCTACCAATTAAAAACACCACTAAGACTTCAGCTGATGTGTTTACAGTTGTTCAATATAGATTTCTTATAATACCATGACCATCAGTTTCTATATTTGGAATATTTTCTGCCTCTTTCTAATGAAATAAATATCAGCTACATTTTTTCTTTTTCCCCAAAAATGGAAATAAAATATACAGGATATTCTAGAAACTTGTTAGCAAAGTCATCTAATTGTTTTGTTGTTGATTGTCTTTATTAATTGTCAAAGCTTAGAATTGGGCTTGATATGTCTAAAAAACTAAATAAAATCGTTGTGCATAGGAAGTTGAATAAAAAATAGCATCTCAATTGAATAAATTAATTGTTGGAGGCTTGAACAGAAGTCATAATAGGGAGAGAATACTGCCACAGTTTGGCTAGATAATACAGTTGCAGATAATAGTTTTATCCATCTTAGGAAAGCTGCAGAAGTATCACTGAGTCTCTTCAAGGTCAAACATAACCCTGATATTGTATTGCTTATACTGCTATGTCAGAAAATGATACATCACAGTTATAAATTTATTAGTGTGAAAAAACATTATGTGCTATTTGCCTTTTGAAAGCAATATTGAAACATTAACTCCTCAATACTCAAAACACCCTAGAAAGATTGTTAGGCAGAACAGATCACAGAATAACAATAAAAAGGAGTAAATTATATTCACATTTATAGAAAAAAATTAAAAGCTGAGTTAGATTAAATATTTTCCATGTTTCTTGAATATATACAGTTCATACAGATACAATGAAAAATTTCCATTAGATCAAACAAGCAAAAGAAGAAACTAGATGGCTATATAAATTCCAAATACCTTGGGACCTGTTATTACTGAAAATAACTTCACAGTCTTTTACATGTAGAATTAAAGACACCAATGAAGATCATAAAATTAAACTTAAAATTGACTTAGGATTCAGTTGAAGATCTCTGTTCTTTTAGACTGAAACACTGCTGTTTCCTACCTTTATGTTCTGGGCAGACATTTTTTAATGACAGCTAGTTAGGAATTCCATCCAATAAGGGTCAAGAGACATCCAAGAAGATATGTAGAAGTGTTATCATCTTCCCACCCCATCTCTTCCAGTTTTAAAGGCATATCTATTTTCTCAATTTTGTCTCAATTTCAGCAGTAGGGTAGGGCTAGTTATATGGTATCCAGATCAGCTTGACTCCAAACTTTCCCATAGTCCTATTGCCTATAAAGTCAGAGGTCAGTGGTCATCTACAAACTATTAGTAGATTAGTAGACCACTGACCAGATTAGTATTTAAAATACTAACTATTTTAAAATATACAATAGAGGAATTTTTTAACAAAGTAAAAAAATGTTGGAAAAGAGAAAACTGGATCCATTTTGAAAAATTCAAAAACTTTTACACCCTCCCCAACCATGGAAAAGCTGATGCAGACATCCCTTTTATGCAATGCAACCACCATTTATTAACTCTGTTCCAATTAGGTGAGAACTAGCTCTACACTATCAAAACTATCAAGGCAAAAACTGCCAGGCAGTAATGGATGACATTACGCATTGCTTATATTCAAAACATATTTTTTATAATTACAACATATTTAAAATCTTATTAAATTAATATTTTCAAAATTTGTTAGCTATTTTTTATGACTGCCCTACACAGTTGTTAGAACTTAGCTTATCATTTAATACTCTTTTATAAGGGAGCAATCCAAATGAGTAATCTAAAATCCATGTCAGTATGTATCATATAGCCAAGCTTTCTTTTGTGTAAGTATGAAAGCGTCATGGTCTTGAGCAAAAAGCAGAAGCATGAAGATCTCTGACCTTAGTCCATGCAGTGAGCAGATCTTTTGGACATGTGAATCTTACAGAAGATGTCAAACAGGAAGTTTAACAGATCTCCAGTCAGGAAGGAAATATCTGTTTAAATTTGATTATGTGTAAAAAGGAGCATTCCTTAAACTGATTATCTTCTCTATTTATTTATTTATCATTTTATTCCTCATCAGGGCATCTCACATTAGATAAATATATCCAGGTTTATAGAGTGTTTCTTCTAAAATAACAACAAAGAAAGATAAAGTCTCTTTCTGTTCTCAAGTTTGGTTTGGATGAAACACTCACTAGAACTGAGCCAGACATGATTGCTGGGAGACCTTTTCCTCTCAAAAATGGTTATTACAAAAAAAGGATAGTACACATGAGATAAAACAGGTTTCAGTGTAAGTTGCTGTTGCAGACTATAGAGCAAAGTACTTTAAAGCATATTTAGCATTAGAATTTAAAAAAATATAAATAAATAAAATTTAAAATACTTGCATTCTGCCTTTATTCCTCATACTTTCTGCCTGTCTTTATAGCTTATTCTTGAATCTATTCAACCTAGAGCAAAGACCTCCTGCAGAAAACCTATGAATCATTCATTTAAATGGATAGCTCCCAAAAACCAGAAATAATAAAATTTTTTGTGGACCTCCTGCCTTGTCTCTATGAGGAAAAAATAAAATTCAGCTTTAGCCATTCAAGTTAAAGTTGTCTTCAACAAACATAGACCTTTACAAACTAGGGATATCTGAAGAGAAAAAGTTAAATTAATTGCACCTAATAATTAGAGTGAATTAGGCAAAATATTTATCGTTCAATATCATAAGGGTCGTATGCAGGAAAACTATGATCCTATGGAAGGGTCTTTTTGATCTTCAGATAGGAAAACAGCAATTTCCTACTGACAGGATTAATTTAAGAAAGAAGAAATCCTGGACACAAACACACTTGTAATCCAATTTTTGCCATGTCATTCAAGTTCTTATATTCCACACCCCTTCTGCAGGTAGTACTAACTGGAGGATGCAGTTTTGCACAGAAAATCTCTCCCTCACTGGGAGTAGGTTGGCCTGTACAACTATTAAAAAATAAAATAAAATAAAATATTAAAATAAAGAATAGAAACATATAACCCTAAACCTTTTATATTACAATATTATTCCTATGGTGCAGTGATACTGAAAAAAACCCAAACAAACAAAAAACAAAATTTTCCTCAGTAGTACCAATTCCCTGATCAAACTCTTAAAACAATTTTTTATTTTAATTGGAAAAGAAGGGAAGTGTACAAATAGACTTTTGTCATTCTGAGTTAGTTTTACTTTTTACCTTTTTAGAAGTAAAAATAAAGTCCAAATTTATCTGTGAGGTTTTATATGCACACATAATTGTGGAAAATGTGTTAGACTGTGTTGCTTTTCACAACCATAAAATTTGGCAAAGTGAGAATTTCATGCTGGTATTCACTCTATCATGGTCACAATCAGGTTCTGTAAATACGTTTCAAAATGAGACCTTTTAAGTGGTGGTCATCATTCTTGCTATCAAGTTTCCTGGCAACTGAATATCTGTACTTCCATTAAATCCAAGATGCTTCAGGAACTGTATTACACTTTACACTTTTTTTTGGCTCTCTAAATAGATACATAATGATAAACATTATCTGAAGGGAATAGGGGGATTTTCTCCTTTATTTCAAATGAGGTCAATAGTTTACTACTTTTATCACCGAAGATCTGCCCTATGAGTCTGTAAGACAAAATTTTAACAACCAAGGCTATTTAAAAAAAAAAATAAAAAGAGATAGAAAAAAACATAATCATCTATTTGTCAAACTTTAGAATTGATTGAAGATGATAGAATAGAAATACATGAAGACTAGTTTCTACCATCAGTATTTTTGTTAAATTCCTGCTTTGCTTAGCCCTGATTATTTGAAACTCTAACATAAGACATGGAGACACACTGACCAAAGATAATATTTCCTTTATGAATGCCTGCTATGAATATTGCAAAAGACTTCCTGAAACTTTTTAAAAAAACCCTTCCAAAAGTGCATGACTTATTTTCTTCAAAACAAGTAAACTCCTTGATCCAAGACAGCAAAGTATCAGTCATGGTAGAAATAGGACTTTTCGAGGGGAATAAAGAAAGACAAAATGAAAAAGCAAATCCGACAGTGGAGTTACTGAAAGTTCATTTTAGAGATGTGCCTTCTTACCACGTTACTACCACATTTCAAAATCACCTGTTTGCCTTTCCATTCAGTCTTACTTTTAAAAAAGCCTTTGCTTTAAAATTAGTTTTACTACATTTCAGCATTACTGTATAACTAGAAAATGTTTTTCAAAAAGATAAACAATAGATGCAACATCCATAGACAAATCCCTTATTTTTGTTTAGAAAAAAATCACTGAGTTCTACACTTTATCTTACGAGCTTTTCTTGATAGACCAAGTGTTTATTACACTGAAGGAGACTATAATTGATATACTGACCAAAACAATAATTTATGGACATACATGGATGAGTTGCAGTGACAGATGACAGTTCATATTTTACTTTTGGTGCCTCACTTCACACCATTTAAATTCTTTGATGCCCAGTGGTAGGACACAAGACCAAGTCTCTCAAAACTCCAGTCATCCCGTGTAGGATAGATTGTGGAGATAGATCATTAGATAATTTTTCTGCTACATAGAAATAGCATGTCTTGGCATCTCATTTATGAATGCATATGCAGACACCTTAAAAAGAAAGCTTGGGTAGAAAGAACATACAAAATAAGAGTGCCTAGATATAATAAAGAGCCTAGATATATATATCTATATATCTATATCTAATATATCTATAGATCTATATCTATATATCTATATCTATATCTATCCTGTACATACAATCATATTCACTCAGAAATCTACTATGAAGTAGAACTCTATGAAGTAGAAGGGTACAGCAGATGGCAACCAGCAACCAAACATGGAAACAAAAAGTAGGCGTGCTGACATATGTCAGCAGCTGCAAAGGACAGCCCAATAATTTTGATGTCTTTTGCAATTGTCCATAGATTTTTCTGCTTGTAATATCTCAGTTGAGCTAACATTTACTTCAACTTAAACTGCTTTAGGTTTTGTTAGGGAATGCATTTAATTAAAAATAAAAATTTTGTTGCTTAGATTTTCCTAGTTATGGGAGATCTTACTTGTTTCTTTCTTGGTCTGGACTAATAATTCCAGGGATGCCATTTTATTGCAACAAGGGAAAAAAATAAAAAGCATTCTTAGATGCTTCCTGAAAGGTGCATTGTCCTAAATTTCAGAAATCATCCAATCATGTGCATGCTGAAACACACAAAAATTATAGGAAAAAGGTAAACATTTGAATATAACATATTGTCATACGTTAAGACATAATTTCCATACCATCATTGTGTTTCCAAAACTATCTTAGCCTTCATTTCTGGCTTCTTCCACCATATTTTCTGCTTGGTTTGGTGCCATGTGATTTTGAGTCACACCTGAGTATGTTCCCTACCCATATTGTGTATATCTTGCACAGCTTTTGCTTCCAATAGAGCCTTGTAAAATTTCTTCAAAGAATGATTTATGCAAGGTAGAAAAAGTGCTACATTCATATTTGAAAATTATACTACAATATTGTTCTCCGAGGAGCCATAAACAGATCAGAGTCCAGTTTGTGCTGTGGAAAAAGAGCCATGAACCTCACTGGGACTTTTAATCACAATATGCTGGCTCTGAATTGAAGATCCATTTTCTGTCATGTCCCATTGGACTAACAAAAATCTGTTTGTTCATGGAAGTTAATTTTAAAATTTTAGCAGGAAAAAAATAAAAAGGATACTGGAGGTGTTGCCCAGATTTCAATCAAGCTTGACCATATTCCAGAAAAAAAAAGTGTATTGTTGTGTAGTGTTTTCAAATCAGTTTTTCAAAAAACTATAGATACTATTAAATATTTTTTTCTGTGTCCTAAGAATGTTAGGAAATACCCTTACAAAACTAGGAATAAATGTGTTCTGCACAGTCGTCTGTGGACATAGGGAAATGTGTAAAATAAATTCCCATCTGGTCATACTTTTCCATTAGTGCCTTCAGCTTCAGATCTGCACTGGGTAAGTGACTTAATGCAAGAGAAAAGCAGTGAAGACACTAGAAACTTCATGCTTTATCACTGATTTTATTTAAACAGAATAAGAGTAAAAAATCTGACAAAATACCACTCACAATGTCACTCCATTTATCAGAGAGGCCTTTGAGATTTTACCAAGGGGAAAAAAAACATGAGATGGTATAAAACACAGTAAAGAATCTCTAAGCTCTCTGTGTGATTTTTTGACCTTTGGGTAAGACTTAAATAACAAAGTTCTAGAGCTAGATTATACTTAATTTAGGACTTTTGTTGACGATAGACAATAGATTAATGAGATAGGAGAAAATACTACAGATTTCTAGATTTTCCCTGAATGTTTTTATTTTGATTATGACATCTGGGCAATTTTTATATACTTAATAGAATATGGCAGCTGATTTCTGACTCACACTAGGACTGCAAGCATTGGAGGGCTGGAAATATGGAATGGAGAGGAAGAGTTTCCCTCTTCTGACAGAAGGACATTCTGACTGATACTGGTCATTGTTCTGAATGACTTTATATGATAATGACAATATAATAGGAATAATGTTAGCTTAAATCATGGTTATAGCTGAAGAGGTGCTTTGGAAATAATTCTATGCAGAAAAGGAATATTCTTGAGCTGTGTTACAACCTCATATTCATCCAAATACAGTATTTTATGCTGAAATATGCATGGTAGTTATTGCTTGCTAAACCCCAATTGGTACTTGTCCTGATGTGTCATTCTTAAGAAATGGATATATTAGATTTATATATTCAGATATATGTGTGGAAATCACTGGTCCATGTCCTCATGTCAGACAGCTGAGATCTAAATTTCTCACTGCTATAATGAAAGCTGTGAAAGACTGAATTTATTAGAAGGCAAGGGTCACTTGACTTGGCAAAAAACGTAAAACCTGTATTATACACATCAATGTCAAGCCAAGAACTTGAATTTCAATTTCTAATATTTTGATTTTTTTGGTTTGCTACTTCTTATAATCTCTTTAGGTTCTTTCCTGTGTAAAGTACTGAAATATCTAAGAAAAATTACCAGAAGTCAGAAAACAAAATGACAGAAACATTTTAGAAATCTTAAAAAAATCTTAAAAAACATAGATACTTAATCCAAAGATCTTAGGAACTATACGGTAGCCATGCAAATAAAATCCAGAAATCCATGTAATAATGGAACAATGAGAGATTCAAGAGGAATTTAGTTAACCACAGAAAAGTAAAAATAGTCAAAAGTGAGGATAGTCAAAATTTCAGATTTCATACTTACACTTGAAACTTATATTTTAACGCTTTAAAATTGGAGGTGTGCTGTTTTTAGAAATTTTTAAAAATTTGAAGGCAGAACGGGGAAAGAATTACTTAGTCTACTGTTATATTACTTCATCAGTTGCTTAATGTGCCTAATAATTATGAAGCTATTATGGTATGACAGTCCAGTAATACTCAAAATCATTACCTAGCCCTGTTTATACAGTTTCTAAATCTGTACTGTCTTCATGAGATCAAGCACAGCAAACATGATTAATTTCTGCCTTCATGATAAGTGTCTCTGAGGTCAAGGGTGTTCAAAGATTTTAAATCAGTATTATATAATAGCTGCTGATATTAACTTTAAAAGTAATTGCATCCCACTTGAAGTACTGCTGACAGCATTAGGAAGCAAAAGACAATGTACCTGATAATGTAATAAACCAGCCTAATTAGGATTCTAAAAATCCAAACAATAACTCTCTTTTTCTACCACAGAAAATACTGCCAAAACCAAATGGTAAAATGGTCTACATGTTAGTTATTGTGAACAATTCTGTCAGGTCTACAATGCATAATAAAATAGGGTGCTGTAAGTTCTTCTATAAAGCTCATTTTGATTTGAGATGCAACTTTGAAAAACTTCCACATATGAAAACAGAAATTTCCTAATATGTTACATTTTAGCTGATGCTTTATTTTCTGCATCAGTTATTACTCATAAGGACCCTTCAAAGATGTGGCAAAAATTTTTTACCATATTCTGAGCTTTAAGAAAGAGAATCTATGTTCTAAGCTTCTCTCTATATTATTTCATGCTTGTGTGCTATTCGTCTGTTTTTGGAGGAATGTGAACAATTTTAAAACGTAAGTTAGAAATATGGAATTTTATTATTTGCATACATGCCTTTTACAAATATTCTGGTCATAAATGAACCTTAGCAAATGGTGCACATCCCATTTGTATTATAACATAGTTCAAACATTTTTTTATGGGATCATACTAAACATAACTTCACTTGGTGTCTTTCCATTAACTGTAGAATTTAAACTCAGCTTATACATTCACACTAACTTTACTAAGTTCATCTTTCTTTTCTTTTCTCCTGCTGCCGTGTGCTCAGTATAATGATTTTTACTGCCAGAAAATGCATGCTTTTTTCAGATACCAATATAAGAGTCAAGTAGACTAGGATGCTCTTAAAAATTCGAAAATTAGCCATACAGTCATGAGATAAGTACATTTCATTAAAGTGATTTTTATTCCTAAATGTGTTATTCTTTCCCTCAATCACTCTCAGTATTACTGCAAATAATCCAGCCATATAGGCAGAACAAAATATATTGTAATTCTTAATGTCTCTCTGTCAAAATACAAGATGTATGAATTTTTTCCTAATTAGGAAGATGGGATTAAGAACAAAAGTTGCATTCAAAGATTGTATTCTGAAAATGCACTTAGGTTACCCCAAGGGTTGTGTTTGAAAACATCATGTCTTTAGAATGCATAGTCTGTTGAGACCTCACCAGAAATAAATCAACTAGAAAAGAATCAACACAAAACTAGTCAAAGCATTAAGTATTATAACAAGATTAGTTATATGAATGAAGTAAAAGAAAAATATTTGCTACTCAAAATAACTTATCTGAGGAAATGAGGATACAGCAATGTTTCTACTTGTTCCTTATTGCTGAAACATGCTTACAATTCCATCTCAGGCCAGATTGATGTTTCAGTATCAAAATAACTTTTTCTAATTTAAGATTCTTAATATTGTTCTTTGTTTCTCAAAACTGACATTGACAGGAATTTATTTTGTTTTGTTTGGGTTTTTTTTTTAAACCAAACATTACCTTCACATTGACTGGTCTGCAAGGATTTCATGAAATCTGCTGGAGCCCAAGTCAAAATCTCTAAGTAATCTGATTTTAAGTTGTATTTAGGGAAAAAAGTAAATCAGAATTTGAAGACTAAGAGAGAGTCTCTAGTGATAGACAGCTATAGCTCTGTTAGTAAGCAAAGACAAAATGAAGCAGCACATGCACCAGCACAACTGAAAGTACAGTCTACCTCTAGGAATAAAGAATGCAAAACCTGCTTAAAGCCTTGAGCACGCCCATAATGAAAAAAAAAAACAAAACATAAAAAACAACAAATGACCAAAACACCATCCTACAACAATTCTGAAAAATAGTGAAAGCAAGAGAATTGGGAACAGAATAAAGTGGTAAAGAATCAGCTATGCCTGGAGTATTCATTGTGACACAGACAAAGGAGATAGTAAAATTCTTTGAAGGCATACAAAGAAATAGTCAGCTTATGATTCCTCTGTGTTTTTTCCTCAAATATAGCTGTTACCTAAATTTTGTAACTACAGTAAAAGATGGACAAAGTCAGGAATGTGAAATCATCTGCAAAATGATTAGGTTTAGCCATACACTAAATAGTATTGAAAAATGTGTTAATTTCCTTGTAAATGTAATTAAACACTATGTATATGTGAAAAAACCCAAAAACATACCAATCAACCAATAAAAACCAACATGGCAAACCT
The DNA here is from genome assembly GCF_000277835.1 of Geospiza fortis. Classification (NCBI taxonomy): domain Eukaryota; kingdom Metazoa; phylum Chordata; class Aves; order Passeriformes; family Thraupidae; genus Geospiza; species Geospiza fortis. Next base: position 131,121 of record NW_005054374.1, read on the forward strand.
CAATTCCTGTTTTAGCTTTACCATTTAAAAAAAAATTGAATTCTATAACAGAAAAATTCAGTAACCAAGATGTAGAACCAGCAGCATTTCAAATATAAATGAAGCACAAATATCCATGAAAACCCATTCTCTTTCAGTTTAATAAGAAAAAATTATCTATTAAAATGAAATATTCAACATACATCATAGAACTGTCTACTAGACCTTGGGTATTCTAGAGAAACAAAAAATAGGCTGTGGTGGTGCCTTTCTCCTCCATCCCCAGGCCTGCTCTACCTTTCAGGTGCACCTGAGAGGCCTTTACCAAAACTGCTGAGTGATGAAACACTTGACCAGACCAGCTGGCAGGGTGGAGCATCTCTGACCATACAGACCTGACAGAACCAGAGGACACAGTCTCAGACTGCACCAAGGGAAATATTAGGAGGAAAGTTTTTTATGGAAAGAGCGATTAAGTTCTGGAATGGCCTTCCAGGCAGGCACTCATGCCCCAGCACCTCAACTAAACCATGGCACTGAGTGCTGGGGCGTGGGTTGGACTCGATGATCTTAAAGGTCTCTTCCAACCAATAATTCTGTGAATTCTGTGAATATCAGAGGCTCTTGCATGATCCAGGTGGGAACAACACTGACTGCAACAGGAACATCAGCTGCCCGACCCAGGTAGGGAACCATCAGTCATACCCTGACAGCCCTGAAATATTTCCTGCCTGAATCAGTCCACAAGGAGTGGTACAATTTTTGCTGGAGTTCTAGAAGAAATTCTCAAATGTTTTGGAAATTCCAGTAATAACTGATCTGAGGATGGAAATTTTGCAGATGACTAAAGCAAATCATCTCATGACCCTGTCAACAGTAGTCCTGAGTGAGTCCCTTTGACACCTCCTTGAGCACTGTGGGCTGCAGCTCCTCTGAGTGAGATGCCTCTTGGAGCTCCAGAACCCTCATGTTTCCAACACTCACAAAACCATCCCTGATGATGAGGCCTAGGCTCACACCCCCTCATGCAATTCTCCTCAAT